>NC_056726.1:81371526-81501526 GCF_019279795.1 Protopterus annectens | reverse complement strand
CCACACTCTCCAGAGACCTCAACCTCATTACCACAATCAACAGAACATGCTGGAGGGACAGGTCCATAACCCAGAGACTGCCCATGCTATGGAATACACTTCCCATACATGTCAAGCAGAGCACCTCACTGGCCATCTTTAAGAGAAATCTTGATGAATGGATGGGAAATAGAAAATTCACCCTGGGGATCACTACAGTGGCTCTACTCAACAGATGCACTAGGAACTAAGGTTGGGTGGCAAGATGCCAGAGTAATCCTATGGGCTAGGCTTGTAAAGGCTCCAGGGCCATTAGCCTAGTACACACCTATGAACCTATATATATATATATATATATATATATATATATATATATATATATATATATATATATATATATATACATATGCTGCTGATAGACCACCCATAACTGGGGCAGCATGCACAGTTGGATACAAAAGGACCCATGACACTCACATCTGCCCCCCTACAGTCCAAATAAATAAGTGAACAGTACACTGCTGCAAAATCATGATAGGCCATAGACAATGGTCAGACATACAACAACCTCTTAGTAAAACAACTAAATATGACTGAACATAGTAAAGAGAAATGCAACCAGCCAGTAATTCACACATGTTTATTATAGTCTGATGTCTTGGCCAAAGCCTTCAATGAATAAACCATTACAAGAAATACTTGCCTTAATCACAATAATCAATTAACAATTACATAATTAAATGCACAGCCTCCAATTACACTCCTCATTTAACCCCCTAGGGGACAAAGTATCACATTTAATAATAATACATTGATTCTGTACATGATTGATATTTTATGAATGTTTCATCAAACTGAGAAACAGACTTTTTCCAAAGCAGTACCTTTTAACCCACTACTGTCCCCATGGTGATATTTATTCAAATGTACAGCTGTAGAACTGTCTTCTTTCTTATCAGCAATATGTCTCACATGTTCTAACAGCCTAGTTTTAAAACACTTGTTACTCTTCCCCACATAAAATATGTTACAAGAGCATCTAAGAGCATTCTCTATACACCAACCTCTTGAATGTACAGACTTCAACATGTTTTCCAGACTTTCCCCTAAGCAGGAATGACAGCACTAAATAATGATAGACCATTATACCTATCAACC
Organism: Protopterus annectens; assembly: GCF_019279795.1. Taxonomy (NCBI): domain Eukaryota; kingdom Metazoa; phylum Chordata; order Ceratodontiformes; family Protopteridae; genus Protopterus; species Protopterus annectens. The sequence goes on along the minus strand of NC_056726.1, from coordinate 81,500,389 downwards.
TCCTACTGTATGACATCTGGACAAAGCCTGACATAATTGGTGGACAGATGTCCAAATACATGGCCATACTTGAAATATTGCTGTTATACACTGAGAAAGTTGCTGGTGTCACAGGGTCTGTTGTAACATACCTTTTCTGAGGGATATAAAGTCAGAAAAACAAATGGATGTTAGCATTTACTGATTGCAATCACCAGAGTATGCTACTGATTTGCCAAGGACAAGACCTGGTGGGGAACAGATCAAACATACCAGGCTAACATCTGGCCATTATGTGGATAGCCCTACAGTTGAGAGCTATGCAGAGACAGAACTTTGTCACACTGAAACCTAGCAGAAGTAGCATGTTCAGACAAACCCTGTTAAACTAGCAGTATTAAAAACATATAACAGCAATTCTCACATTCTGCCCCTATGTCTTGAAACTTCACCACCATTTATTTGGCTTGTCTCCACAAGTCTTGTTGTAAGAGGTATTAGCTCACACATCTCTAAGATGTCTTCCTCACAGGAAGGGAAAGAGCCAACGTCCACATGGAGTACTCAATTATAGGAGTGTGTTGCCATGACATTGGCTATTGAAAGAACTACATAGCTGCTCTGTATGCCATTAGCAACTGGGGAACACCAAATGGTGCTCAGGCCATTAGCTGCTCATAAGCATTACCTTCAAAAGGCAAGATGCTGCCTATGCAACACATATGTACACCCTGCATGTATGTGGAGAGGGAGAGTGGGAAACTGGGGAAAAGACAACAAATAACAGCATGTAACCAACTATAGTTTGAAAAATACAAAGACAGGTATATTGAACAAATAAGCATCTCATGGACTGCAGTAGATGGTATGTAAGAATGTGAAAGAGGAGGGTTAACATATACATCTCAACAAAGCTTGCTGTACTAAAATATTGCTGATCAGAAACTATGGCCATAGCATCTGGGTCTGTCTGCAGTGACATAGATCATGGGTAAGGCCCCAGGAAAGGACATATGACTACTACTGGAGAATGTTGAACAATACTGACTTTGACAATGCTAGGCCAGCTACTGGGATGTTGTACATATCCATATCTTACTTGTGAATACAACTAGTATATACTTGTTTGTCTGAGATATGGGAGACACGTATACATGGTATTTGCATAGTAAAGTACTGCTGCAGATGTGTGTTGAACTGCATGTTATATACTGAGCTCATAATATTTAACTGTCCAGTGTTATGCACAATAACCATATGTGTGCCTCATAGTTGTAGTCATTTACCCATAGAGTTGTGTTATGTCTGTCAAATAGTTGAAGACTGACAATACAACATCCCCCTTCATTATCCTCTGGCTTTTCCCATTCAGGATTGCCACATTGGATCATCTGTCACCATTTCTGCCTGTCCTCTGAATCTTGCTGTCTCACACCAACCATCTGCATGTCCTCTCTTACCACATCCATACACCTTATCTGAGGTCTTCCACTCCTCCTCTTACCTGGCAGCTACATCACTAACCATCCTTTTCCCAATATACTCTGCAGCCCTCCTCAGCACATGTCCAAACTGATGCAATCATGCCTCTCCATCTTTGTGTCATATCTGTCCAACATGATCTGTCCCTCTCATAGACACATTGCTAAACCTGTGCACCTGTGTCACACCCAGTGCAAATCATAACATCTGTACCTCTGCCATGTGCAACTCTGTCTCCTGTGCTTTTTCTCACTGCCACTGTCTCCAACCCATATAACATAGGTGGTCTCACTACCCTCTTGTAGACCTTACATATCACATTTGCTGGTACACGTCTGTCACAACTCAATCCAGTTACTCTTCTCCAACCTCTCCATCCTGCCTGTGCTCTCTTCTTCACCTATCTGCCACAGTCATCATTACTCTGAAATGTTGATCCAATCATTTAAGCACATCCACCTTTGCCAAATCTGCCCCATGAATCCTCAACATTCCGCTATCCTCCCTCTTATTCACACACAGATACTCTGTTGTAGTCCTGCTGACCATCATTATTCCCCTCTCTATAGCATATTTCTACCTCTATAGGGTATCCTAAATCGGTTCCCTACTCTCAATACAGATCATACTCAATGTTATCCTTCTGTAGTTACCACAGCTCTGCACATCAACCTTATTCTTAAAACCATACCAAAGCACTTTCTCTCCACTCCTCATGCACCCTCACACCACCCAAGATATCAGTAAATAGTGTGGCTAAACACACCACTGCCATTTCCCCTAAACAGCTCCATACTTCCACAGGTATGTAATGTGGGAAAACAGCATTGCCAGCATTCATCCCCTTCATAGCTATCCTTACATCTTCCTTGCTAAGCTGTTGCACTTCCTAGTTCACCATACCCACATCATCCAATCTTCTCTGTCTCATTCTCTGCAGTCATCAGCCTCTAAATGTACTCGGCCCATGTGGTCAACACACTTTCCTCACTTGTGAGTACATTTACCTCATTATCCTTTATCACCCTTATCTGCTGCAGATCTTTCCTAGCTCAGTACATCTGTCTAGCCAATCGGTACAACGTCTGTCATCCCTCCTTAGTGTCCAAACTGTAATACAACTCTTCATATGCCTCATCCTTAGCCTTTGCCACATCTCTCTTTGCCATGCACCTCATCTCCTCACACTCGTGTCTACTTTCTTCATCTCCCTGATAGTCTCATTCCTTCTTCCCCATCATCGTTCTCTGTATACTGTCTTGTACTTCCTCAGTCCACCACCAGGTCTCCTTGTACTATTTCCTTCATCCACATGTCACACCAAGCACCTTTCTAGCTGTCTTCCTTAGTAGCTGTACATAACCAGATATGTGGTAAATTGACAGTACCACCCAGTATCTGTCTTAACTCTTCCTTGAACTCCACCTCACAATCACCCTTTTCCAATTCACACTATGTGATCCTTGCTGCTGAACACACACTCCCCCTCTTCTTGATCACCAACAACATCCTGCAGACCAACATTCTATACTGCCTAAATACACTTTCTCCTTCATCACTTGACAGTCTCCAATCTCCTTCAAACTGACCCTCCTACAGTGGATATATTCCGCCTGTGTGCATCTTACTACAGTCTTGTAACTCACTCTATGCTCCTCCCTCGTGTTATAGTACATATTCACCACAGCCGTGTCCATCTGTTTTGCAAAATCCACTACCATCTCACAATCTGCATTCCTTCTAACACCATGCATACCCATCACTTCCACTGACCCTCTGTTCCCTTCACCAACATGCCCATTGACATCTGCTGCCATTACCACTCTGTCACCCCTGGGTACAGTCATCACCACATTATACATATGACTTCACATTTCTCTTTGTCATTCATCACACAACCAAGTTGTGTAGTATATAAGCCCCCGCCAACCTTGGGCACACACCCCAGTACAACATCAAGGTACAGAGGTCAACATGCTGGAGGTGGGTGGCACCCACACAATGGACAGGGAATGTGCAGGTAAGGGCACAGTGGGGATTAGTACACTAATGTATCAGACATACTTGTATCTGTATTGTATCTACATCCATGTGTCATGTCCGATTGCAGTTGTGGATGGGGTTTTCTAATGCACAGAGGTGCACATCTATGGTGAGGACAGAAAATTTATTATTGGGGTTTGTACTGTAAATGTGCAGACATGCTGCATCCATCCTGTACAAAGGCCACATGTTAGTCTGCTAAAAATACCTCCCTCTCACAACTACCTAGGAACCTCTGGTCTGCATATGGGACAGCAGCCTAAAGCTAGTGAGTATGACATTGTTCTGTTGTGGCCTGGCAATACCCCAGGCATGTGAAGGGCAGGCAATTTACCATGCACACAACTATCAGTAATAGCTATATTGCTTTATGTGCATGTTCACTTGTGGTGGGGGTTAACTGCATTGCATCACAGTGGTCACCACTGGGGCCTATCTGAGGTGAATTCAGCATTCATGTAGCATACCTCACAACTTGTCAGTGCAAGACGTCTGGACAGAGGCCAGCAAAATGGGATGGACAAATGGCCTAAGGTATGGATATGTGTGACACATTACTGGTATACAGTGGATATAAATTGTGTACACATCCCTGTTAAGATGCAATGTATTTCTGTTACATACAAATTGGGACCACAGTATATCAGTCCACAACACTTTCAACCTTTAATGTGATCCATAACATGAACAGTTCACTTGTAAAACCAAACATCTGGACTCATGTATTGCACCTACATGGCTGGCCACCTGAGAGGGTGGCAGACGTTGTATCAGCATGATATTTCAGTCAGGTATAATACCTGATGCTGCCGTATGTGTCAGTACACTCACTGTGGCCTATTTGGCTACAATATCACATACATGGGCATTGTTAAGACACACAGACCACTTCCAGCCACGTATAGGTTGCAAACATCTGGATATTCCAGACACATCTGTACAGAGGACTGTACAATAGTTTAACTTGCTGCATGTGAGGCAGATGCTGTTACCACACCATATAACATAATGGGATCAGGAGGTGGTCACCAGCTGTGTATGGTACACACATCGAAATGGTATAAGGCACACATGATATGATCCTCACACACAAACAGTTGCAAGTATTGAGATTAGAACTCCTGCCTATCTAGTTATTTCTACTACAGTGTTACACAGTTATCAGACATGCCACAGAGATTATACATGGTCATCTACTTCAAAGGTTCTTCTAAGGTGAATGACATCAACAGGCCTACTAAATTGGAGTGAGGGGAAGTATAAAGGGTGGTACAGAAGTCAAAACTGGTATAATCCACACACTACATGATTCTCACATAAACATCCAAATAGTTGCCAGTAGTGAAATTAGAACTCCTGTCTGTGTAGTTATTTCTACTATAGTGCTACACAGTTATCTGATGAACCAGAGAGCTTATACGGTTTCACTTATTCCAAAGGTACTTCTAAGGTGGATGACATCAACAGAATTACTAAATTGGAGTGAGGGGACCTGTAAAGGGTGGTACAGAAGTAAAAAATGACATAACCCAGACAATACATGATTCTCACACAAACTCACACATCCAAACAGTTGCCAGTAATGAGATTAGAACTCCTGCATATCTAGGTATTTCTGCTATAGTGCTACACAGTTATCAGATGCACCACAGAGCTTATACATTTCACTTAGTCCAAAGGTACTTCTAAGGTGGATGACATTAACAGGACTACTAAATTGGAGTATGGGGAGGTGTAAAGGGTGGTAAAGAAATCGAAAATGGTATAACCCGCATTACATGATTCTCACACAAACACATCCAAACAGTTTCTAGCAGTGAGATTAGAACTCCTGCCTATTTAGTTATTTCTACTACAGTGCTATGCAGTTATCAGATGTGCCACAGAGGTTATACATTTTCAACAACTCCAAAGGTACTTCTAAGGTGGATGACATGAACAGGACCACTAAACTGTGGCTAGGGGAAGTGTGAAGCATAGTATACAAGTAAAAAATGGTATAAGGCGGACAGTACATGATTCACACACACACACACACATACACACACACACACACACACACACACACACACACACACACACACACACACACACACACACACACACACACTTGCCAGTATTGGGATTAGAATTCCTGCTTATCTAGTTATGTCTACTATAGTGTTACACAGTTACCACACACACTACAGAGCTTCCTAAGGTTTCAAATGGCCAAAGCTACTGATAACTGCACAGCTGAGGTAAAGTATTACAAGTGGCAGAAAGTCTGCCTTCAATTTCACCCTTCCTGCTGATAACTGCACAGCTGAGGTAAAGTATTACAAGTGGCAGAAAGGCTGCCTTCAATTTCACCCTTCCATTGTGCTATTTCTTTCTGTCTTGCACTTCAGATAGCATTATAGCTTGGCACTTCACAAGGTAATTGTATCAATAAGTGTGGCACACCTGAGAGCCATCAGCAGTACTTGTTCATCACAGAAATAGCCCCAGTACTTACTAGTTATGTCCACCACTCCTGGCATGATTGAAGTGCAGTTTTCTGTGCTTTCACCCATTAACCTGGTGCACTTGTCCATTCTGAGACACTGTTGCAACTACCTCATGTACACAGGCAACCCTCCCCTCTAAACTCCAAACACTCAGACCTGTGAGAGTTACCCATATATCACCCAATGTAGAATTATGCACTCTCCAGCAAAGACTGGACTAGCATGTCAAGAGGATAAGATCAACAACTGCACCACACCATGTGGAACACATAGCTCACCATGACACCCACTTTGACAGCCATGACATGCAGTGAAAAGCCACACATCCACCTTCACAGAGGCACTCAATGACTGAACATTTACCCAAACAGCACAGACCAGCAAGACAGACATCCACTCAGACACTGTGATATGGCACATGCCAAGGGACACATATTTCACCTACACAGTGTGTCCCTCAACCTAAGCTCCTAAGGCTAACCACCTTGCACAATACAGTGATCATGGGTAACTCAATACTGAGGCACATACATATCCCACTCACTAAGTTGAATATGTGGCAGGTAACAGCCAAATACCTATCACATGCCAATGTCCAACACATTACATAGCCAGTCATGGCACTCCACAACAACTACAAGTCTCACTCTGTATCCATGTGGGTGTGAATGACCTGGGACACACCTCTGTTGACTACATGACAAGAGACATGGTTGAACTCTCTGATTATGTGGTCCAGGCCGATGTGACAGTAGCCCTGAGCAGTACACTGCCATCACCCAGAATGATGCTGCAGTACTATGAACAGATAATTGACTGCAACATTGGCTTACATGTTTTGTGTCATTCTCAGGGGATCCAGTATCTCTCTGCTTGGGATAACATGATTGACAGACCTCAATGACTTGCCACAGATGTCCTATATCCAACAGGCCTGGGTTTCCAGGTACTGGCTAAGTGTCTTGCCACCCCTATAATGCGTTATTAGACAGTGTTCCAAATGTAATTACCACCATAACAGCGTGACATGTATGCAATCTGAGGATCATGCTGTTCAACAGTAGAAATCTAACTGTCAGGATGCAGTCACTCAAAGCACTCCTCTGCATGGAGGACATTAACATTTCTGCTGTAATGGAGAGGTGGTTCACAGCAGCAAACAGCAGTTCTGCAGTAACAAGCTATAATGCATTCCACAGCTGTCAGCCCACAAACATGGTCCACACTACACCTCCACAGGTTTTGTTGTCTCCATATTCATTATGGATAGGAACACCTCCAGACTAGTATCCCAGCATAATGTATCGGGAGATACTTCTGGTACACCTGCCTGGGATAATAGTGCAATCCAGGCCATAGCTGCTATGGGTCCACATCTATGTCCCTAGACTGTCAATGCACATTCCTCAACACCCTGCCATCTATGAAGGTCCAATGCAACACTGACATAGTAGGAGGCTTCAACTACCCCTCCATCACCTGGGGAAAGTATCAAGGAATCAGTACAGTGGCCCAACACTTCCTGGTATTCATCATTTCCAATGCCCTGGACTGCCTCATACTGACCACCTGTAGAGGATGCAACAACCTTGACCTGTGTTGACTACTTACATATGGGACTGTTGCTCATCCACCATTGTCAATCCCTACCTGGTGAGATCCACACAGGCTGTAATCAACATGGAACTCAACATGTCAGCCACACCCCTCAAAATGGTAACCACCTTGCAAAACCTCTGCAAAGCTGCCTTTGCAGCCATAAAAAACAGGGGTGGATGACTTCATTGCACCCATGGCAATAGGAAATAGTTGCACGACTGTCAAATCATATAAATATGAACTGTACAAACAGGTACATGAATGCATGGTACTAGCCATAGCCAACAAAACCCAGTCACTGTCTTCCAAACATTGGGAGACAATGTGATGGTCCCCTGCCATTACTAAAGTGTACAACAGAAGGAGGACACTGCTGCAGAAAAAGGTGGTGTCCCATGTTGAAACCCCTTATTAGCCTCAAACACAACTTGGGATCCCTCATGGAATCCCCTACAGGCATCTATGAAGACAGAAATGCAGCAGACACTGATGACAATCACAAAAGCCATTGATAGTTACAGCAACAACCGCCATAGCATTAAACACAAGTGCTGTGAGTTACTGCACAATGCTAATTTCTATCCTGAGACAACAGATATTGGCCACAGTCTTGGCAACACATTCAGTGCCAGCTTTACCCTTCTCTCCCCCACAAGTGTACAATCACAATGGCAGATGAAAGGCAGGGGCCCAGCAGTACTGCAGGCCAGCTTAGACCTGCATTGTCCACAGGCAAGAATACAGCTTCCATGGGACACCAGCATATCCATGGCTGTGCTCTACATGACATACAAAGTGACCTTGGACCAAATATGTGTGTCCTGGTCAGTCATAGCCTCGCCTCAGGCTTTGTCACTCAAACATGGCACACTGCTACAGTCATCCCTCTCCATAAAGGGGTAGCATCTACAGATCCTGGGGATTATTGTCCCCTTATCCTGACAAATCTACTATGTAGGGGTATGGACTGCATCATCAGGGACCTGATTGACCAAGATATAGGTGATCTCCTTACTCTGGACCCACGCAGTTTGGCTTTGTGAATGGCAGACCATGCCTGCTCAACCTGGTTGATGTCTTTGACTGAGTCACCAGGGCTGTGTATGACAGTAAGGCACTGGATATAGCCTACATCAATCTGTCCAAAGCTTGTGATAACATCCCTCAGTGAGGGATTATTGATAAACACCAAACACTAGGCATCAACCCATATATCATTTTTTTTTGCAAATTGGTTCACAGCACACAAGTATGACAGTGGCAAACTCCAGGTCAGACTGGCAAGCAGTCACAAGTGGAGTCCCAGAGGGATCAGTACTGGTTAGTGTCCCATCCAGCATCTACTTCTCAGGAGTTCAGCCCAACACAGAGGAACTCTGGCTGACCAAGTTCATAGAGGACTGTAAGCTGGGAGCTATCATTACTCCACAAGTGATGCACACATCCCACAGAAAGGCCTCACTGAGACCACTGAGTGGAAGTTTAACACCACAATATGCATCATCATTCACCTTGGTAAAATACTCAGTTCCCAGTAAGTACCACACCGATGGGAGACCAATGAACACTGTAGTCATTATAATAGATCTGGGGACACAGGTTGGCAGCCACTTCTCCTTCAAGCACCACATTGCCACTGTGGTCAGGAATTCCTTCTATATGGCACATTGCATTACCAAGGGTTTTGCATCCAGGAAGACAGAGGTAATGATCTCTGTTTACTATTCCCTCATTAGACCACTCCTCAAGTATTATGGCCTAATTGCCATGTACCTCACTAGACATCTGCTACAGCTGGGGAAGCCACAGAAGCACCTCACAAAGGGGTTCTTAGACATTAAACACACATCCTACACAGACAGACTCAGCAGACCCAAGCTATTCTCTGTGTCATATCACCTAATCAGCAGCTATCTGTACTTGACATACAAAGCCATGTCTGACCCAGCTGATTTAGAAATGCTACATATAAATCCATCCACACCACACACTGTAGAGACGTCTACCTCAGTACCACAATCACCACAACATGCTGGTGGGATGGTCCCTCGCCAAGAGACTGGACATGCTCTGGAATATGCTTCCCATACATGTCATGCAGAGCACCTAGCTGACCCTGTTCCAGAGAAATCTTGATGAGTGGATGGGTAGCAGACAGTTCAACTCAAGGATCACTGAAGTGGCTATACTTGATACAGACACTGGGATGTAACATTGGGTGGCACAATGACAGAGCCTTTCTGTGTGCTAGGCTTGTTAAGGCTCCTGGGTCATTAACTACTACACACTTGTGAACCTATAAAGGGAATGACATCAGCAGGACTGATAAAGGAGTGCAGTGGGTGTTTAACCTATCAAAATACACTGCCCTACAAACGGACACACACTTCTGAAGAAGTCTATGATAAGCGGATGAAAGCACTTAACAGTTGTTCATGCAGATTTTAGTTTCCTATATTGTGGATACTGTGGATTGTCTTTAATAAATATATCTTTGGATATACATCATTTTTGCCTTATTCGAGTAAGCCTGCATGCTACTTTTTAAACCTAGCTGGGACGGTGAGTTGGCCATTTTGTTTTAACAATTTGTACTATAGTGTTAAGCATTTATCACATGCACTACTGAGCTTAAGGGGCTGATAACTGGCCAAGGTTGCTGATAAGGGACTGACATCATCTGGACTGATAAGGTGGGCACTGTGAAGTGTCATGGATGGGAATGGCATAAAACTGTTTCACCTATAAACAAACACACAACTGTCACATACACTTCTACATTTGCCAGGACTGAGATTAGAACTCCTACCTAACTAGTTGTTGGTACTATTGCATTATGCAGTTATCACATGTGCCACAAAGCTTATGCAGCTAAGCCTGGCAGAAGGCACTTCTAAGATGACTGATATCTGCAGGACTGCTAAAGTGGGGAAAAGGGAGGTGCACTGGGTTTGAATGGACCCAAAAGCTTTTAGTTATGAGCACACATACACACTTTTACCATGACTGAGATTAGAACTCTAACCTAGCTAGTTATTTATACTATCTTGTTATGCTGTTATCACACGTGCCACAGAGCTTATGGGGCTGGGTTTAACAAAAGTGACTTCTAGGGTGATAGACTTCTTCAGGACTGCTAAGGTGGGGCAATGGAAAGTGCACTGGGTGGGGAAGGCCTGTTCATTCCTAGATCCTGCTGACATTTCTCTAAGTGTATGAGCATGCCCAGTGTGTCCTTCTATAGTACACATGGGACTCTATTCCAAGGATTGTTGTACTCCAGTCCTGTTTGTTTTGTGCTACAGACATACCTGTCAACCTGTTGGTGCAGGATATCTGGAGATAGCCTATCAAAATGTGCGGACAATGGGCCATACAATGATTGTGAAAATTTCTCTCAGTAATGTATGGGTTGCATGGGTTACAGGGCTGGTTTTAGCAGACATCTGTCATATATGCCATTTGACACTGTCATGTACTGTTCTAGTACCTGGCAACATACCTCCTCAGATCATCACAGTAATTTACCAGAGGAATACAGGATGGATGATTCACACACAAGTTTTATGTGTCAAATCCTATGCATTCTTGCACTATCCAGCCTGTTGAGGGGTGTGCCTACAAGCAATTGATTACTGGTGCTGTAGAAATGGTCCAGCACATTGGTGATATATTACAATGGTGGGATCTCTGTGCATTTATGTTCTGGCCTGGTCTAATTTCCAGTCCACAGTTGGGTAATATAAATCAGACAGGATCAGGATGACAGGCAGACTCCAGATATATTTGTAGGGGATGGGATATGTGGAGGGTGTGTATCCTGGGCAGATATGTTTGGCTATAGCTACCAGTACTTTGCATTGGGCTCTCCTCAATGGTTGACTGCACTTGGGGGGGTCTTGTGTGTGTCAGACTGTTTGACCAGCCTGGAGGTGTGTGTTTGTCATACATATATGTATGGCCCACCTCATTTTGCTTGGATGGCCACATGGGGTAAGGATGTTGCATAGGATTTGTGATCAGGGTGGGGTGTGTTACTGCCCATTGCTGTGGCCCAGGGATCTGTGGGTGCAGACATGTCACCATCTTCCAGGGTTAGGCCTGCCTGTGGTGGGTGGATGCCCATGTTTAAACTCCTAGCCCTGCCTGGCGACTGTACATAGTATCACAGAATGACCATGTCCATGACTCATATATCTTGTTGGTTACCCAAACAAGTGTGGTTTTCCAGCAAAAGTGTTTTGCAAGTCACTCAGGGTTGAAGTCAGATATTACAGACAGTTGACATTGCAATTTCAGACTTCGTACCCATCAGACATTCCATGCTACTACAGATCATTCCATCAACTTTATAACATTATTAGAGCAGTATTTCACAGGTGTCCTTCTCTTTGGACCTTCATCACCCCATTATTCAAGTCTTTGTCCAGCTTTCTGGCTCCCTGATGCTGGCAGGTTTGCTCCTAGCAGTTGTCAGCATGGCCTTTCTTTGCATTTTTTGGACTGTGTTATGTTGGTATTGTGGACCCCATGACACTCCCTAAAGGGCACTGTGAGTGAGGCATAGGCATTTGCCAGAGGCTTGTAGGCCAGGTGTGATAGATGCAGGCCATCTGTAGCAGGGCAGTGCATTTTGATGATCATATGTTCTCAGGCTGCCAGCAGGAGACACCCCTTGGATGGCACTGGTAAGTTGACTGTGGGTGTTACTGACAATTGCTTTCTGTTACTATTGCGCCATCAGTCTGGGTGACAGCTGGATGCTGCTTAAGGCTAGGAACATGTTACTGCATTTCTATGGGACTATGGGGGGTGACACCACTGTACACATTACACATCTGCACAGACTGTACTGATATTTGCTTAATATTTTGGCCCCATGTAGCATGGTGGTGTTCCCTATCTTTCAGACTACAGGCATAATGGCATCAATCACAGGTCAGATTGTTCTGTCATAGACATTAGTAGTTTCAGACGTCTTACCTTTCAAAGCCATACTGCCACTGCCAGACCTTCTGTGATAACTACTGTGTAAACATCTGTGGGTGGGGATTTCATGGGTGTCACCATGTGGGGGCGTTTGCCAGGCATTTCTGTATGGTTGTCTACAGCTGATCTGCTGTGTGGGGTTGGTGGTGGGTATGGGACCCCCACTTTAACATCCATGCATGAGACCTATGATCCCCCAGGTATTTGGCTCACGACATATACTGCAGTGGTATTTGTCAATTAGGGTGGTACTACATGGTGTGGGTAAGGCAATACTGGGGATACACATTCTGCTATCCCACAGAGCTGTCAGTTTGCTGCTATTCCAGTTAGCCACCCCATTCCCTTACATGCTTCATCAATACCAGAGATATGTTATCAGAAAAGTTCACCCCATTATTTTAATTTGTTACAGAGACTGGCTTACCTTATGCCTGCAGCTGTTGTGAGGGTGGTGCTTGAGGGCTGACTATGTTGGATGCACACAATACAGTGCTTATACATGGTCCGGTATAGGTGGTGTGATGTTTGGCATTTATTTTATTGTATGTGCAAGTCAGAGAGAGAGAGAGATCAGTCCCTGGGGCCCTACAGTGTCAGTGTATGTGCTATGCATTGCCTCTTTGCCAAGGCCAGGGCATACTGGGCATGCCTCCATCTGCCTACAGGGGCAGGCTCTGGAAATTCCTCCTTCTAGTCACTCTGTGCCTGTGGAGGCCTTGGCAATGGTGGGGGGCTGTGTGGCCCTTCCCCATTTTGTTCCTGCTGCAGCTGTTTCCACAGGATCATATTGTGTAGCATGGCACATACTATGACCATGTGTGCACATGTGGCTGGAGAGTACTGCAAGTCTGGGATGGTTGTCAGCATTGTCCTCTTCACCACCCTCAGCCTCTTGCACATACTGATGTACGAGAGTGACAGCAGCCCCTAATATTTTGTTAGGTTTGTCAGGTAAAATTTCCCCATCTGTGTACACCGGTGGTGTAGAGTTTGTGGGAAAAAAATAGACTAAAAGGTGTTTGCATAGTTTATAGTGGTGTTTGCATACTTTATAGTGGTGTGCTGCAGGTGCCGCCTGTGTGATTGGCTGAGTATGATGCATTCCACCTGTCAGCTCTATTACTTGTATTTGAGTGCCTCTATTCTGCTATTTCCCTTTTTTTCTTGTTCCACTTGCCATTTCCTGTATTTTATTTTATTTTTTTTATTTTTGTGGTTTAAATCTCGGTGCTTGCCATGCACACCATTTTAGGCAAGGTAAACAAGGCTATACAGCCTCGGACACTCTCCCTTGCTTACATATACACAGTGTTGCCATTTCCTGTGTTTTTTTTCTGGTTTAAGTCCCAGTGCATGCTGTGCACACCTGTCTAGATAAGGTAAACACATTTTAGCAGAAATGTCCCTCCCTGGATGCAGAAACGCTCTTCATTGCATGGTGTAAGACATTACAGCCTCAGGCACAACCCTTTGCTTAGCTGTGCTTAGCTAAGTGCAAACCTGGGCAATAGTGCTCAAATGTGCTTACAGCAGGCATGATACACCCCCTTTTGATGTAATTTACTTCTCATGTTTATACGGCCATATTAGAGCACCTACACGGTTAGGAGCAGTCTGACAGAAAAAATTTGTAATTCAGTAAGATTCCCCTCATTTGCATACCCCGCTGCCTTACTTCATAGTTACTGCACTCACACTGAGCCTTTCCCCTTAGCAACCACTGTTCCTTGGTATTGTTTTCATTCTGCATGCCATTGACTATATTGGCAAAATGCAGGTTTCCCTGAAAATTGCTTTTTTATATATTTTTTTTATTTTCGGCACAATCCCATTTGCACACCGCTGCCCTATGCTTAAACGTCTGAGACTGGCCCCCAAAAAATAAAAGTTTTATTTTATAAAAAGTAAATTATTTTTCATGCCAATGGACATATAGTTGGCCATTGGCAAGCCTACTAACTTTAATACATGCTTTTTTTCGAGCTGTCATGCCTACACTTTTTAATTTGTAGAAATGTATTCAGCTACTAGCTGAATACACTGGTCAGGCATGGACAACTGCCTGCTTCCTGGATTGCTAATTCATCTCATTTGCATGGTTTTCACCAGCAAGTGAAGTAATTAGTATATAGGAGTGGTGTCTGTGCCAGAATAGTGTAGGAGTGCTTGTGCATGTTCTGTGAGCTCGATCCTGGATCGCTCGGTGGCCATATTGCATGCAACAGCTCCTGCACTATTCTGACACTCCATGAAGGGCATCGTGAATTCAGCCAAGAGAAGAGAGAGATTCATTACTCAACACCTTCCTATCCTCTAGAATAAACTTCCACTACAGTTTAAACAATGTGATACATCATAGCCCTTCAAATGGCAACTAGATAATTGCATGGGTATTCAGAAATACACCCCTGGCTTGCCTGGTTTACTAAACAAGGAGGTAAGGTTTAAGGATGAGTATTGGCATGGCATAAATAGGCACTAGCCTCATTTCCCTTGTATTTTGCATGATGCTAGATCCCAAACTTTTGGCACGGCACACATCACAGTGATGGAGCAGCAACATGATTTATTACACTAAAACTATGCATTCTGGCTCAACAAAACACTTGCCTTTAGTTTACAGGATGACCCCATTGCATAGGGATATCATACACTTCACTGATTTGTAAAACAAGCCTAAATTTTGCATCAGTCTGGGACGGGGAGGTAAGTAGATAATGGAAATAGTAGGTTTCAATATTTTCATTATCAGCCTCCACTGACCTGCAAACATTTAACTTCATCACTGTTCTGTGTTTAACAATTCATCCACTATGGCTGAAATATTACCATTGTGTGGCCTAGTACCAGATGGGAACTTTTCACCAAAGAAGGACAGCTGTAGGCATATTAGAACATAGCTTAGAGATGGGAGTAAATACTACAAAGACATTGATGATTTGCAGTGTGCAGACTAGCATGCTCCCAGTATGGCAATCTGTAGGTCAGTAGACTGCAGCATGTATTCTTTACCATGCTTCCATCTCTGTTGCCTTACTTGTGTTTTAATTGTTGCTGAGGTGTTTGAATAGTGATCTGCTCAGCTTCCTCCGAGGATTTCTGCCATAGTAACTTAGTATCCTTGCATCATTTACATGCTCCCCACCTGAGAACAGATAGCTGTCTTATGATAACTAAGTGACATTCAGAACAGCCATTTAAATAGTGGGTGGAATATTTGTTTTCTTTTTAATATGGTCACCATTATATGAGGCTGAATATTTGTTTCAGGTAGTGGGTTCAGTTGTTTGCTAGGATTTCTGGCAGTGCATGTTATATAATATATTTTTTTGTAAAAGCAAAATGCTATATATTTACCCCCCACAATCATGCTTCTACTTTGTATCATTGCAAAATGTTTAAATTCTTTACTGTCTGTTCTTACTGTGGATGTGCAAACTAGTTTTGTCAGGAGCAACATACTACATTTTGCTTCCCCATTATCCCATTTCAAATGATCTGGAGTGCTTCACCACAATTAAAAACAACAAAACAAGAATATTTCTGCATGGCTCAGATAATATGAGTTTCATTTGATTGCTATCACTTTCACCAATACTTGTGAAAGTTAATGTATCTGATTTTCATGCAAAGTGTAGGGTACTGTGCAATGCCTCCTCTTGATATATAAAATAAGTTTCATCTGCTTGACAGCACTTCTGGTATCACTCAAGAAATGTAACTTTTTTAGCAAGACCAACATGCTCCATGTTACTTCCACGCAGTCATTTATGATCACATATCTTTAGGCATTGCTCCTACACAGTTTCAGTATAAGCAGGCATTTAACGTTGATAAACTTTGTTTTCACTTGCCATTTCACATTATATTCCAACTACAATTCCAAAAAAACTATGAATCTGAAAAAATATTTGCCAGACATTTACAAATGGCATTAATCAACACATGTTCTGACTGAAATAATATGGTTATCAGTTCATCCATAACATCTGAAACAAGTTTCATTTCAAGTTTACCATATTTCATTTGATTGATGTTCTTCATATTGATTTTGTAAGCTGGCCATTGTTTCTTATGCCCTAGTACATATTATGCTCAGCATCTTATGAGCATCACAAGATTTCAGCCCACAAATGTGTTACTCTTCATTCGTAAGTCCTGGTCGAAATATCAGATATGTTAAGCCTAAAGCTCATTCTCTCAGTGTTTACTCTTTATATGCCAAAACTTGCTTCACAATGGAATCTGAACTTAATATAACATTACTGCATTTTTAACTTCATTCTTTGCTAGCATAATGTTTTCTATCAAAGTACTTTTGTAAAGCTGCTGTCAGTCGACACTGTCTTTCATTTTGCTTTAGCCCCAAACCACACTGCATTGACATGAAGTACTGGTGTCATTTCTTAACAGCTTCTCCACACCACTAAGACTTTAGCCTTCTATATATGTCAATGAATGCTTTTATTGCTCATTCTCTGTTATCATCCCACTTTAGAATATCATTCAGTGCTCTTCTCACACTACTGTAGAGCCACCACTGATCCTCCTGTATTCTTCCTGTTCTTTCAGCTATTTTATCCACTACTAGAGGCATGGGTACAATCTCCTCCACATCCTCAACAACCCCTCTTTCACTTCCAATCCTTCATTTTTATGCTAAGGATATATAGGAAGGCTCTCAAAGAGCATACGTAATGTCAAAGTTTATAAATGTTAAAATAAAATCATGAGTACTCCTATGGAAATAGTCCTATGAATATATTATCAGACAGCATATGTGCTATGCAAATTGCCCACTTACCAGAGCTTCAAAAGAAAGAAAAGCTTAAGGTCACTGCTCTCTCTTACAGATCAGTTTGCATTGTTAACAAAATCCACACTTAGAAGTATACATCTTCCTCCTAGTAGGAGTCACATGATAGCTTCATTATATTAAAGACAAATCAAAGGCAGAGACAGCAGCAGAGTCAGAATTCCCCCCTCACCTTAAGTATATCATAGTTCCACCTTAAGGCTGTCATAGTAATGCTGTATACACTGCATATATTTGTGATGTCTCAGAAAAGCTTCACTTTCTTCAGAAACTTTAGTAAGTGTGAAATGCGTAAAGCATATATGCTGTCTGAAAATATCTTCATGAGACTACTTCCATAGGCCTGTTCATAATTTTGTGGTTTGTGTATGTGTAACACCATTACAATTATTAATGGAAATAGAAGATATGCATTGAACCATTGTGATCATTTTCCTATATGAAAGTTCATAGGTTCATAGATTAGTACTAAACTAATTGCCCTTGCGAGCCATTTTAAGCCTAGCCAATTGTCCCTTGTGAGACTCAAACCTCGCATTTGTAAGGCAAATACCTTAACCATTAGGTCACTCTCCCAACCCCAAGTTGACTCATTATGGCAAGAAAAGGAAAGGTGTCACCAAGCATGTACAACCAAACTAAAATTCACATTGCCCCCCCCCCCACACACACACATATGTGTGTGTGTGTATATATACATATATATATATATATATATATGTATATATATTTATATATGTGTGTGTTTGTGTGTGTATATATATATATATATATATATATATATATATATATATCTCACTCAATGTTGTTTATATGTTATTGCTTCTGTTGCTATGTATAAGTTCCTCAAAACATTTACTATGATTGTATTCTTGTCTAATAGGTCTGATTTGTGGCTATAAAAGGATGACTGGATTACTGAGTTTTCTCAGTCATCAGATAAATTATTTCTTGTAAAACTGTACTTATAAATTCAGCATTCTATTGCATAGTAAACCATTTCTTGCTTTCTGTTAAAACTCTTACTAATATTTTAAGAATTAAAAAAACAATTATATCACAAAGTAAAGAAAGGTTATGAATGAAGACTTTTAACAGTTTTAAATAATTAATACACATTCAAACCAACCAGTGGTATGCTGATTTTGTTCAAAGAGCATTCCATTTGCTTATATATTGAGTACAAATCTGATATATTTCATTAGAACCCAAAATAAAGGCACTTTACCTGTCTCCTTCTCGCAGTGCTTTCATCTGTTTTCCAATTATACAAGCAAATAATGGACCGACCCTTGCACCTGGCAAAAAGTCTTCTACAAGACCACCTAGCCAGATATCTATATTATCAGGGTGTTTGTATATGTCGATGAGTTTTTGAACTAAAGTGATATCACTTATAGCTGTGCTTAAATTCATTAGGTTGGTTAACCTTGGTAATCCACAGAATTCCCTCCAGTCATTGTAACCTGTAAAATAAAATACAAGAAATGAGACTCTGCCAACACTGACATACATTTCTCTATGATATTTATTTGATTAAGGTGCACTGACTTCTTGGTTCTTTATAAGACACAGCTTATAAATAAATGCATTGACAAGAGGGGAACTAGTAACATTCAGGTGTCCAGATTCATCTGTTAGACACAAAATTAATCCATTCAATAATAATGTACACAGCAGTTAGAAAAAAAAAACACGTCCTGTATGGTATTGTAATAATAATTACTCGAAGGACATATTTTCATATCTGAAATTATAACTCAGTGTAATATATGTAAAATGGTCTTTTAGTTAATTTCACTTATGAAAAGAAGTGACAGAGAAAATGTTTAAATTAACCAAACTATCACAAAATTCTAGTCTTTATGTAGTTTGGTTCAAAAATCCCATAGCAAAATAGTTTAGTGAAACTTCAACATCATATTACAAGAGTTCCAGATAATGTCTGATAAGTGATAATGTTGTTATACACTTTGAACAAGAACTGGCCTCTTACTGCTAAATATTTTGTGTAAGACACAAGGCAAGTCATCTGAAGGCAGGCATATGAAAAATGAAACATGATGCTAAGAACAACATGATAGTATCCCATGAAATGCAGAATTTCCTTTTATCCATGAGGCAAGAGAGGTTTAGTATTATCATGCATGCCCTAATGGGTATATTGTCCCAGGTGTTACATTTTCTTGCTGTAGCTTGGCTTCAGCAATATTCCCCATGTCCCACTTTGGCAAATCACACTCAACCTTAAAACCATCATATTTAAACACTATAGGCACAAACATAATCCTACCCTCTTACATGCAAATTTCTATTCTTTTGCTACATTCATTTTCCAACAAATGTGTCCCAGTATTGTTTTCAAATTACTTTTCTCTACTGCCAGCAAACTGCACTAATCCCTTAACACATCCAAAATGTATTAAAAAGGCCTTAGCTGGTAAAATCCAACACCTAACTTTCAACTTTAACCTGTTCCTTCATTCAGGAATAATTTATCTCTATAACAATGTTAACAAGTCATACTGCCTCTGAACATTGCAGACCCATCTCCATTTCCCTTAGTAGATAAAATACTCAAACGTATCCACTAACAACTCCTGATCATCTACTCCTGTTCTGTGCTCTACTAAGTGTCAGAAAGGATTCAGACCACATTTTAGTACAGATGCTTTACTTTACTTGGCTACCAAGCAAATCTATAATAACAAAGATAGACGTGTGCACACATGTAGTGAGAACCTGAGAACTTGTTGATCAGATCTTAGGTTCATAGGTGTGTACTAGGCTAATGGCCCTGGAGGCTTTACAAGCCTAGCCCATAGAAGTGCCCTGGCATCGTGCTGCCTGAAGTTAGTTCCCAGTGCCTCTATCAAGTAGAGCCACTGTAGTGATCCCAGGGTGAACTTTCTATTACCCATCCACTCATCAAGATTTCTCTTGAAGAGGGACAGAGAGGTGCTCTGCTTGACATGTATGGGAAGTCTGTTCCAGAGCATGGACAATCTCTGAGTGAGGAACCTGTCCCTCCAGCATGTTCTGTTGATTATGGTAATGAGGTTGAGGTCTCTGGAGTGTGTGGTGCGGAGGGATTGGGATTTCTTTAGATGTAGCATTTCTAACAGAGCTGGCTCAGACATGGCTTTGTAAGTCAAGCAGAGATCACCTCTAAGTAGGCAATATGAGAAAGAGAATAGCTGGAGTCTTTTGAGTCTGTCTGTGGAGGACATGTGTTTAATGCCTAGGATCCTCTTTGTGACGTACTTCTTTGGCCACTCCAGTTGTTGCAGGTGTCTAGTGAGGTACATGCCAAATGGGGCATTATACACGATGACTGATCTAATGAGGGAAGAGTAGAGAGAGACACATGATGATCTTCTTTCTTCCTGGATGCAAAACCATTGGTAATGAGATGTGCCACATAGAATGACTTTCTGACCACAGTGGTAATGTGGTGGTAGAAGGAGAGGTTGCTGTCAACCTGCGTCCTCAGATCTCTTATAGCACCTTCATTGGTCAGTGGGCTCCCATCGGTGTGGCAATTAGTGAGAACTGAGTTTTAACCAAAGGGGATGATGATGCATTTTTTAGGTGTTAAGCTTAAGGCCATGATCTTGACACCAGTCATTGGTCTCAGTGAGGCCTTTCTGTAGGATGTCTGCATCACTTGGAGAGTTAATAATGGCTCCCAGTTTGCAGTCATCTGCGAACCTGGTCAGCCATAGTCCCTTTGTGTTGGCCTGGACTTTTGAGAAGTAGATGCAGAACAGGAGAGGACCCAGTACTGATCCCTTTGGGACTCCACTTGTGACTGGTCGGCATTCTGACTTGAAATCCACTACTTTCACACGTGTGTTCTATATGTGAGCCAATTTGCAACTCACCTGGTGATATAGGGGTTGTTGCCTAGTTTGGTGAGTTTATCAATAATTCCTGAGTGAGAAATGGTATCAAAGGCATTGGCCAGATCGAGGTAGGCTGTATGCACTGCCTTACCTTCATCCTCAGGCCTGGTGACTGACTCAAAGAAGTCAACCAGGTTGACCAGGCATGATCTCCTTTTCACAAAGCCAAATTGCGTGGGATCTAGAGTTTTGAGATTTCCTATATCTTTGTTAATCAGGACCATGATGATGTGCTCCATAGCTTTACATATCAGACTCATCATGCTAATGGAGCGATAATTCCCAGGGACTGTAGTCACTCCCCCTTTATGGAGAGGGATGACTGTAGCAGTGCTCCATTCAGTGGGGACAAAGCCTGAGGTGAGGCTGTGACTGAATGGGGCACATAGATGTGGTGCCAGTTCACTTTGTAGTTCATGTAGAACACAGCCAGGGATATTATTGGGTCCCATGAAAGCTGTATTCTTGGCTTTGGACAATGCAGCTTCAACATGCGCTGCAGTAATGCTGGGTGCCTGGCGTATTGTGATTGGTCCTTTGTGGGGAGGGAGTAGTAAAGTTGGCACTGAATCTGTCGGCCAGTATGTTGGCAATATTTGTTGGCTCAGTATAGGATGTACCATTATGTACTAATGCAGAGCAAATCTCGGTATTGCAGTGGAGGTTCTTGATTATAGCTATATAAAGCTTTGTGATTGTTTTAGTGTCTGCCACAATTCTACCTTCATAGCTGGCTTTAGAGGATTTGATGAGGGATCTCAATTTTTTGTTGAGGTTAATAAGGGAGGTTTTCCAGTCTTGGGACTTCACCTTTTCTTGCAACAGTTTCTTCCTTCTGTTGTAGAGTTTATTAATGGCAGGGGCCACCAGATTGGTTTCCATTTTCTGGAGGAGAGTGTCTTGGTTCTGTTGGGTATGGCTTGTTCCATGCATTTATGTACATGTTCATACAGTGCATTGGTGTATGATTCGGCCGTCATGCAGCTATTTTCCATTGGTATGGGTGCCATGAAGTTAGCCACCTCTGTTTTTAGGAGTCTAAAGTTAGTTTTGAAGAAGTTTTTCAAGGTGGTTACCTTTGCGGGTGGTGTGGGTGAGGTGTGGATTTCCATGGTGATTAGTTTGTGGTCGGATCTGACCAGGGAGGCATTGACTATAAGTGTAGAGCAACAGTCACCCATGTTAGTAATAACCAGGTCAAGGATGTTGCTTCCTCTAGTGGGGGTCAGAATGAGCTGGTCCAGGACATTGGAACTGATGAATTCCAGGAAGCATTGGGCCAGTATATTGGTGCTTGAGTAGTTTTCCCAGTTGATGGAGGGGTAGTTGAAGTCTCCTAGTAAGAGAGTGTTGGTTTGGACCTCGATAGATTCCAGGGTGGTTAGGAGAATAGAGTGAGAGTCTAGGGACATGGTTGGGGACCTATAGCAGGCTATGACATGGATCGCCGTCTTACCCAATGTTAGTTGCACCTGAAGTATCTCAGATGCATTATGCTGGACTACTAGTCTGGAGGTGTATATATCCTTTATGAATATGGAGACGCTACCACTTTTGGAGCTTCAGTCCATGTTTCGGGGCTGAAAGGTGTGGAATGAGTTATAGCCTGGTAGCGCAGGGGTGCTTTCGACTGCTTTAAACCAGGTCTCTTGTTACAGCACAGATGTTGATGTTCTCCATCTCCATCTTCCTAAGAGAAAGCTGCATGCACTAGGCTTCTCTTCAAATGCAGTTAAATGGTTCCAAGGCTAGACAGTATAGCATTTATTATCTTTGCTTTGCTAACTCATATCACTCCTCCTCCTCTTAATAGGAATTCCTCAAAGCTTTATATTTGGTTCTATTTTCTATTTTGTTTCATTTATTAGCAATCTACCAAATTACATATCACTTTTGAAAACTATATACTATGCTAATGACCACACACTCCTCAAAGAGAACAAAACTGTTGCTCATACTCAAGCAAGCAAAAGAACAGCTTTATAAGTTATGTAAATGGTTTCAGCAAATGCCAGCAACCAACTTATTTAACATATCCAGAGACTCAGTGGTTTGCCCCTTTAATTTCTTCTATTTCTAGGGAAATACCATCACTTCACCCAACAATTACAAATACCATGAACTATACCTTGATTTATCCTTCTTCTTTCACTGGTACTGTAAATATTCCTATTCATTTTTCAACCACTTCACATCTCAGTCAGGATGCACCATTGCTAAATGTCTGCTTATGCAGAATCTCAGATACTGGGTGGCACTCTGTATTCTGGGCAGCTCTCATAGCCCTGATTTTCTCCTAAAGTTAATCAGTAAAATATGCAATTTCATTGCATTGCAAGATTAGCAGACTCACTATTCTAACATTC
Source organism: Protopterus annectens (assembly GCF_019279795.1). Lineage (NCBI taxonomy): Eukaryota > Metazoa > Chordata > Ceratodontiformes > Protopteridae > Protopterus > Protopterus annectens. Next base: position 81,476,718 of record NC_056726.1, on the reverse strand, counting down.
TATCATCCATCAAAATAATACCAAGTACAGAAGATACACCTTTCTGTTTGCATCCATCCTATATATGCTTAACACAGCAAATAAAACTAAGAACACCAAACAACCAATTTTATTAAAAAATAAATAAATAAAATCACAAGCAATAGCAGTACCAAGGCAGTTGAGACTAGCTCTTTTTTTTTGGTGGGGGGGCAGCTATAACAAGTACCTGAGGTTATCACTGTGACAATGATGATGCATCCTGGTAAATACATTATGAGGATATCAACATAAAACACTGGAGAAATAACCAAAAAAATGAACTATTTAATGACAAGTAAAACACATCAAACAGTAAGCACTTTTGTCCACAATGGACTTCTTCATACTGAATAATGTGAAAAAAATGTTTAAATACCTATAAAACACCATCAATTAAGATACAGAAACACACAGCCATTAATTAATGCTGCAACCCTTTCCTTTTAAGGAAGATTATAAAGTCTTCCCTATCATGTAATCCAGGTGGATGGCAGGCATTTAGTTTTACATGCCATTCATATTCCCTCCACCCAAGTTCTTCCTCAGCATTGAATTTATTATCAAAGTTCAAAACTTCATCTAAAACACAAAACTTTAAATCAACATTACATTCATTTTCCTTATAATGTTTCCCAAGTGCATTCTTATCATCTTTGATACTCACAGCATACTTGTCCTCATACATTCTTCTATTTAATGCCCTCATAGTGTGTCCAACATAAAAAGAATTAGTTGCCATTAGTTAACGGTCGTGTTTCTGCATCTTAATTGATGGTGTTTTATAAGTGTTTAAACATTTTTTCACATTATTCAGTCTGAAGAAGTCCAGTGCAGATGAAAGCACTTACTGTATGATGTGTCTTACTTGTCATTAAATAGTTCACTGTTTTTTTTTTTTTTTAGTTATTTCTCCGGTGTTTTATTTTGTAATTTTCGGTTACTGGCTTTTGGAGTGCTTTTAGATTATGTGGGTGTCAGTTTGAAGAGTGGTCTGCACAATACCAATAGTGCTACTAGGTTTGATACACCCAGGAAAGCAGATGGCACTAACGCCTACAGAAATGAGGAGTTTGCTAAAAATGCTCTGTTCCCTGTAGTCTCTCATCCATGTGACCAGCATACATGAAGCTATACTTACAACCTTTGAAAGATCCTTACAACAACAGGGTGAGTCCATTGTTCTGCAGGATCAGAAGCACTTTCCTTGCTCCTTAGTGGCTCATCTAGCCCTTAATAAATAGGAAAATATTCACTATGAGCTTTCCTTCCTTTCCTTTTATTGTGTTGTGTTTGCCCTGGCTCGTCCTGTGGATGGTGTTTGGCCTCTTCTCTGAAATCTGCAGTCATCTGCTGGATTTTACTCATGACAGTAAATTTCAAGGCACATAAAAGATCTAGCTCTTTAAAAACAGAGGCAATTGCTGCATACATCTGAACTACGAATTTTGGTATTTCTTAAAAAAATCTCTCCATAAACAGACCCAGATGTTTAGAAAAATAGTTCACTGAAAAACATAGAGCTAATTCTTTGCATGTTGATCCAGTATATTAATAGTTTAATTTTCATGGACTAATTCCATTTCCTTGCCTGTGGTTGACTGACACTTGAGTGAACATATCAGGATTCTTGGCTGGCACCAGGAAGTGGAAGGATCTGGATAAGTGATAACAGCTATAGCAATTGTCAATTTTCAGAGTTCCTTCATTGCTTGTACACATGCTTAGATTACTCCCCTGAGAGAGGAATCTGGAGAAAGGAAAAGCACTGCTGCATGAAGCTGAACTCGCACTGGATACTTAGGCTGCAAATATGGAGATTTAGCTACTCTAGCCTCCCACCCCAGGAAATCCAACAGTGCCTGCATACCCTTATTGTAACTCCATGTGTTTGTCATGCCTCTACCAGATTTATGTACTTCTTATCCCATACATGAGGCATGTTGACCCACTAGAATTATATTTGCATTTAAAACAGTTGAAAATGCAGTGTATTCAAGAATTCAACTGGTATACCACATTCTGGTATTACTTACAAGAATGATTCAATGTAGACTTCCAGGATGACTGCATACTGATTAACAGTTTAATTTCAGCTCTCCCAGTTTGAAAAATAGAAACTCAGAAAACAGAGCCAGTGAATTTGTTTTTTGGGGAAAATTTCAGTTACTGGCTAATAAGTGCACTGCTTGGATACCAACCAAGAAGAAATTCAGAGACCACAAACCACAGACAAGCCAGTAGATCCAGAAAACAATAAAAACTTTTATTCCAGTATACACTCTAGCACCTCAGCTTAACATCCTTCAAGGCTTTTGGATCTACTGACTTGTGTGTGGCTTGTGATTTTGTATTATTTTGTTTTGTTTTTGTGGTTAAAGAACTTCAGGGAACCTGAAAGAAAATCAACCACAAAAGTTGAGGAGAAAACACTGGCTGGAAAGAATGCTGCAGCTGTTCAGCAAAAAACAATTCAAGCTCCAGCTTTGGTGCAAGATATGCTTTCCAGGAATCTAGAAGAAAAAAAAATCAAATGTGTTCAGATGTGATTAAAATAAATTAAACACTGAAAGAGTATATCAACTCAAATAACACAATTCTGGAAATAATGGAAGCAGCTGTAAACAGATATTCCCATGACGTGATAAAACTGCAAAAAATCAGAGGTCAAAAATGAAGAAAAGGCTGGCTAAGTATGAGACCAGTCAACAAGAGATATTTCAAAAATTGTAGAATTAGGGGACAGAGCACTTAGGGAAAATCTGATATTTTCTGCTGTACCAGAGAAACTGGAAGGAATAGAATGTATTAAGTTTATGAAAGTACAAATAAGCAACTGGACTGGTATTCCACAGCAGCAATTATTAATTAAAATGGCACATCATGTGTATGCCTCAAACTTGGCCATGAGGAAGCAGCCAAGACTTCTAAAAGTAAAGATATAATCCTACCATTAGAAAGAGTTGATGCTGACAAAACTATGACAGAAGGACAAAGTGCTACAAGTTGGTGGCAGTAGAGTATTTGTGGAAAATGATTACTCACTGTTCACCAAGCAGAAGAGGATAAAAATGATTCCAGCTGTGTTGATGTGAGGTAGTGCTATCTAAGTCAGGAGAAGTAGGGCAGTTGATGTGTAACAAATGCCAGCACAGCTAGCTGAAGTTTTGTAAAGAATCATATGTCATTTGTATATCAAGCTGATTTGTACTGGTGATTGTGCTAAAAATGCATATGTAAAGCTGCTTGTGTTAAAAATGTACCAACAGTTGTTCCTGCTGTACAAAAAAAGAAATATACCGTATGTCAGGCTGTATTGAAACTGTTGAAATGAATATATTATAACAGGTGATACTAGAGGAGAAGAGGATAATCTCAGACCAGCTAACTTTGAAAAATAGTCTGAAACTAAATTACCTGGTTTAGGCCATAAAGATTGTATCTTACACTTCTGATTGCAGCCAGAGACAAAATGTCTGTGAAAACCAGGACTAGCATCCTACTGTATTGTCCTTAGTGGTGAACTAATTGCTATCCTGGAAAGGTGCAAGTTTTTGAAATGGTTTTATGGCTTCCAGATGCTATAACACATCTTAGCAAAGCTCTATCTGTGTGTATGGTGACACATATGTGCAATATTCTGTCTCAGTTTCTAGGAAAGGGGGTAGTGTGGGAACCAGAATTCAGCTGATCAGATGTATGTGATGTCATTCTTTAATCCAGCACTGACATGATGTTTTAATACTAGATGAGACAGAAGTCTCAGTGCAGTTTGCTTGTGAAAATTGACAAAAAAGGACTACTCACCCATTTCATCTTCTCTTGCTCTAGTAAATGAACAAGGTAACAGTAATTCTTTAGATCAGTCATTAAAATGTAGTGAGATTAGTTAAGTATTGTTTTTCTGTGTTTGCGTGAATCTTTCCTTCTGTGTTATTTTTAATATTTCCCGTGACTGAAACTCTGGTGTTTATTGTAAATAGATATTTAGTATTTTGCATTTTTTTTTATTATTTATTATTAAATATATTTAAACTTATCATTGTGGTTAGTCTTTTAGAGAATATTTTAACCTTTGAGAGTACTTATATTTATTTGGTGACACTTTGGCCTCTCCTGAAAGCTTTGCTGTATTGGTCAAACACTGCCATCTGTATTAGTATTAATTTTACTCAGTATAATTGGGAACCCTTGTAAGAGCCTTAGAGTAGCTGGCTTTGGAGTGTTCTTGTGGCAGCATTTACCTTACAGTCTGGGCAGAGGGGCATAGCAGGTAAATCTGTGTCAGCCTTTCACAAGTGTGTGTGTGTGTGTGTGTGTGTGTGTGTGTGTGTGTGTGTGTGTGTGTGAAAACCAAATCTGAAAGAGTATGTGTGTCAACTGTTTGGAGCAGGGGCACAGAGCACTGATTTCACATAGAAGGTGGTGGAGGACATGGCTTGGAATACTCAGCTGAGGACTCAACTCTACAGCTGTGTCAGTGCAGAGTCTTATTTGGGGCCCGGAGAGAGAGGGAGAATCACAGCCCCAGGACTGAGTGTGTTCCCTGTGTGCTCTTAAGGGAAATTGTATTTGGTGCAAAGAACTGCATCTGGAAATACTGTCTGTATATATTTTTCTTCCAAGTAAATGCCCCTCACTGGTGTCAGTGGTGAAAACTAAGGCTCCTTGATTACTGGCTCAGAGGAGGGATGTCACACCAGCAATCAGGTAATGTTGAGAAGCAGGTATGAGATTCAAGCTGCTGCATCCAGCTATCTTCATAATATTTTTTCCTGGAGGGTCAAAGTAATTTTTTGATGCAGAATATGCTAAGGAAGACATACAAAAGTTTGTCAGCAAAAATGAGCTGTCAAACAAAATGGGATTCTGCTTCTTATTTTTCCAATAATAAAGTTAATAAATAGATTATGCCAGTGAAACCTTTTCAAATGTTCCAAAGGAAAATGCTTGAGAGACAGAAAAAAGCACAGGGGTTGACTAGAAGAACCAGCTCCATGTTAGAAATGAACCAGAGAATAGATTTGGGAGATTGAGATCAACAGGAAAAATAAACAGCAACTCAGAAATTAATGAATGAATACAAAGCATCAGTCACATTTGTGAAATATAGTGGATCAAGAAAACCTGAAAGTTTTGGACTTTTTTTACTTTGTTAAACTTGTAGGAGACTCCAAAGCATATGCCCTGCTACATGTCATTAATATTTGGAAGAACATTAAGGAAGGGAGAGAGAAAGGAAAGATGTAACTACAAGTAAAACTATTTTTGTTATTAACAGTATCTTTATAAAACATGACGTACCGCATATTACATAGTGAAGCTTTTTCAGTTACTTTTGTGCGTAATAGAGAACATGTAAACAGGTGTCCTTTTTTCTCTTATTCCTTCTTTCTTCTTATACAGTTTTTGAAATGTAGAAAGTTCAATGTAAAAACAGAAGAAAGCCAGGACAAAAAAAGCATGATATAAGTAAAACTGATGTACTTTTTCTTACTGTTGCATAGGGGAATGACTGGATTAAAGCCCTTGGCTTGATTTAACAGCAAGTTTTAAGTGGAAGCAAATAAATAAAAGAACATTGAATGTAATGAAAAGTTTTCTTTAGCAAATAAATGTTCACAGTATAACATAAGAAGCTTGTAGCTGAAGGCAATGGTGTATCTGTTTCTTATGTTTCTATAGAGACAAGGGCAATAAAAGCAGACTACTTTTTTCAGTGAGTAAAAGATAATGTTTTCTGAAAGCATTCAAGTTGTTTTCTACATCTGGGAGAGGAATAAAGATAAGACAAAAACATATAGCACTTAGTGTAATTAAAAGTGCAGGCTGTGCCATGCATCTTAGCATGGATAACCTTCATTGCAGATCAATTCAAACCTGTAAGTGCAGCTGTCATTCTGGAACAATTGTTCCTTTTAGCATGGTTAAACTTCATTATTTGAAGATGCACATAGACTTGCGCGTTTGTATTAAGTTAATAGGTTCTGGGGGAATGATTTTTTTGTTTTGTTTGAGGGTGTTCATTAAAACAAAAAGTCTTGTAAGATGTGCCATAGGTTCAAATGAATATGACGAGAAACAACAGCATAAAAGATCAACCTGCCAAACATTAATGCATGCATGTAACACAGAAGCTGAAACTAGACATTTAAAAAAGCTGATATACATAACAGGTGGGAACAATAACTTCTTATCATAACGGCAGCACTTGTCATATTATCTTTGAAAGTAAATAATCTCACAGGTTATACAGAAAAGAAAGAGTAGTGAACTATATTAAAAAGGAAGGAAGTGAGCATGCCAACTTGATAAATAAAGTATTTCAGGATGGTTATTCAGCAGAACTTATATTAATTGCAAGAGGAGTTCCAATAGTGTCAACATCCTGCAAGAAGGTCTTACTCAGACTAATGACTTGTGCCAAAGTCATGGTCTTAAACTTAATGCAAAAAAATGCATTATCATCCCCTTCAGCAAGAGTGATGTTCCTGCAAACTACCACATCAATAGCAATACCCTAAGTACACAGTCAGTGTTGAGAGATCTGGGCACACACGTTGACAGCAACCTTAACTTTGATCACCATGTCTCGACAGTGATAGGAAGGGTATTTTATATTGCTCATCTCATAAGTGAGGACATTGCCTCCAGAAAAAAGAGGCTATAACTCCCTGTACTTTTCACTTATCAGGCCAATGATAGAGTACAACACTCCATTTGCTATGTTCCTTTCCAAACAACTGCAGCAATTGGAGAGACCACAAAGGTTCCTTACAAAGAAAATTCAGGGTCTTCAAGATCTGTCTTATGTGGACAGACTAAAATCATTGTCACTTTACTCTGTGTCATACAGACTGCTCAAAGACAACCTGTGCCTTGCATGTAGAGCAATCTCTGACCCAGCTTTAATGGAAATACAGTACATACTCAGTTCAAATGGCACTCGCACAAAGGACCTTAACCTGGTATGTAACATCAACACAACTTGCTGGAGAGACATATTTGTCTCACAGAGGTTGTCCCACCTTTGGAACAAGCTTCCTATTCATGTTAAACAAAGCCCCTTGTTGGACCTATTGAAACGCAATTTGGACGATTGGGTGGGTAACTGGAAATTCACCCCAGGGGTTACACCTGTGTCCCTCATGGACAGGGGCAATAGGTTCTGATTTTAGTGTCTGCTTGAACCAGACTCCCCAGGGTGCATGAGCTGAACTTGGCTAGGCTTGTAAAGGTTCTGGGGCCATTAGTCTAGTAACCACCTATGATCCTATGTTGATAGAAGAGGAAAAAAAAACAATAATTGTAGATTTGTAGTAGTAAGTGGCTACTGGAAAGGGAGGAGGATTACACTGGCATGTATTTATGTTCCACCTAAAACTGCTACAATAGAGTTTAAGAAAATTCTGGGAGAAATAATAAGCTTTCAGCAGGGAATATTACTTATAGGTAGAGACTGGAATTTGATTTATGACACTGAAATGTATCTGGGATGCCTAGAAGAGATAATGTAATGCATGATGGCAGATTTTTGAAGAAATTTATGAAAATATTTAAGAAAAAGATAAAAATATCCCAATGATAGCCAGGTACCTCTGCAACAACTAATAAACAGTCCAAAGGCAAAAAACAAGCAAAGGCAAGGCTCCAGGTTCTCCAAAAGATTTAATAACAGCAGACACAAGCACTTTCACAAGATGCTTCATGGCTTCAGGTTCTCCAAAAGATTTAATAACAGCAAACACAAGTGCTTTCACAAGATGCTTCTTCAGGTGAAGCATCTTGTGAAAGTGCTTGTGTTTGCTGTTATTAAATCTTTTGGAGAACCTGGAGCCTTGCCTTTGCTTGTTTTTTATCTATGAAAATATTTAGTATGGAAGCTGTGAATTTAGCAATAAGAGCTGGGGAGAATTTACATAGTATTCTCTAAGGTACAAAAACTGGGCAAGGCTAGACAAAAAGAAACATGAACATTTATTTAAATGAAAATTTTAATATGCATTCAATAATTATTTCAGATCATGCACCAATAAGAACTAAAATAAAAATGCAGGGCAATGAAATATAAATGAGACACTGCCACTTCCCCACCATCTCTTAAACATAGAAGAATTTAAAGAATGGGTAGTGAAAATTATTCAGGAGTTATTAGGGAAGATAGAAATTTCTTCAGAAAATATAGCTAGGGAGTGCGATAAAATGAAAGCGGCATTTAAAATTGGGGTAGAAGCAAAAGAAAAAGAGAGATGGTTAAGAAGTAACAAGAATTATTTAGAAGGAATGACAAAGGCTAAACTATTGCAGAATAAGAGGAATCTCACAGAACAAGAAGAGGTGCAACTGCAGAGTGCTAAAGAGAAAATAAGAGACTACCTCGATAATATGCATGAGTTTGGAAAAAAATTGCTGTTAAGCAACTGTTTTTTGATAATAACTCCAGAGCACTAAAATTGTTAGCAAAATGGGTCAGGCAACAGAAAGTAGAAAGGGTTGTTACCAAGCTTAGAGAGGGTATAACAAGATAAACAATCAGAGATCTTGTAGAGGTATTGGAAATATTTTGGAAATGTTATGGAAATCTGCATAAAGCAGATAAATGTGAAAATCAAGAAAAAGTACAAATGGAAAAGTTTATGGAAGAATTAAATATGCCAAGCTAGAGGCAGATGATTGCTAACAGGACAAGAGGAGATGAGATAAAATAATTGATGTATATCCAATCTATAGGAAAGTATCCAGGAATAAATGATATTCCTGTGGAAGATTGGAAGCTAAGATGGAAGAAAGTGACAAAGATCTGGAAGGTTTTATTTAACAGTATTTTAAAAGGAGGAGAAGCATTAACATCCTGGAAGAAAGCTATGGTGGCTGCAATATCTAAAGATGGTAAATATCCATCAGATTCAGCTTCATATAGGCCCATTTCAATTCAAAGCCAAGATTATAAAGTATTTATGTCTATAATAGCTAAAAGAATGGCAAAGTTAATAGACATGGATCAATATGATTTTGTGGAGGGTAGGCAAACATTTGACCACATTAATAGAACAATGATGATCCAAATGGAGGCAGAATTTAAGAAAATATCACTGTTGTTGGTGGGTCTTGATGCAGAGAAAGCATTTGACAGAGTAAGCTGGGATTTTATGAGCAGGGCAATAGGAGCATTTGCAATCCTTAACAAAATAATAAGGTTAATTAGAAAAATATATAAGGGGTCAAAGGTGAAAATTAAAGAAGGGGATTCCTTTCTGATAAGTTCTGAGTGAAGAGAGGAACCAGGTAGGAGTGCCTTCATTCCCCTTTATTATCTGCGTTATATTTAGAACCTTTGGCAAAGAAATTAATGGACTCAGAAATTCAAGGATATAATTGGCACAGTAATTAAGAAAAGTTGGTTTTAATTGCAGATGATATTATTTTTGTACCTGATAAAACCAGAAAAGGACATCTCAGTGTTGTGGAACATTCTGAGACAATTTCAAGTCTTTTCAGGATACAAAACTAATGAACACAAAACAAAGGCAATAGAGGTAAATTATGTACTCACACATGAACTGGTCCAGCTATACCCATTTTTATGGAGACATGATAAAGTGAAGTACTTAGCAGCATGGGTTAAAAAGGATTCTGTTATGGCAGCTAAGGATATGCGGGGCAGAGACTAAATAAAAATAATACAAAAACTGAGAAACTGGAAGCACTGTTTTATGGATATGGGTAGAAAGATACAAAGAGTGCAAGTATTTTTAGTCCCTTTAGTTTTATAAACAGCTCAGGCATATTTTTATCAACCAGCAAAGTTGTGGATAACAAAGAGTTGAAGGATTTTATCTGGGAGGGGAATACAGCAAGTCAAGTGGTGTAAGTTGATTCTTCCAATAGAGCTCAAGAAATAAGGAGAGTCTGGAATTTTGGGTGCAGATCCTTAAGGATAATAACAATAACCATACAGAATATTATATTCATAGAGCAGCAGAAAGTATTCTATGAACTAAGCCAAGATGGGAATGGAGAAAGAAGATTCTGCCAAAAGGGATGACTGCAATTACGGGTACAGAGAAAAGGCAAGAGGGGATTGGTATTTACTGGAGAAAGCTGGCAAAGGAACTAAAGCATGGTGAACAAATAATTAAAGATGGAAAGGTAATAAAATGTGAAGAGGTCAAGACTTCATTTTGACAGTAGGCTACATATTGCCTTCTCTACTGAGGATTGATATCAGAGTGTAGGCAAAGAGAAAGGAACAGGGGATCCTAACTGAAAGACCATCACTGGTAGAGTTTTATTAGAATCTAGATCAGAAACTGTTGTTAAAAGGGATACTTAGTAGAACATATAAAATATTGCATAATAACTATAGGAATCAGTCAAAGAAAGTTAGGAAGGCCTGGGAAGAAAGACTGTATAAACAATTCACAAAGAAACAATGGGAGGACATATGTGTGGTTCCCAAATATGGAAGAAAATTTAGAGGATTTAGGATCTTTGCTTGGAAGTATTTGCATAGATAGTTTTGTACTCCAAACAGACCCCAAATAATTTTTCCTCAGGTAGATTGCAAATGGTGAAGGTGTGTGGGGAAGAAAGAGGCAATTGGGAACATATTTTTGGGAGTGTAATGAGTTGGCAGACTTCAATAATTCCCTGTGGACTACCCTATCAGAAATACTGGGTGAGCAAATTGGTGTAATTGAGGACATTTTTTTTCTTTTGAGCTGTGATACAGACTCAGAATTGCCTAGACATAGTAAGGCCTTACTTTGTTTAATTCTGGTGGCTGTCTAAAAGACAATTACTAAAAAATGGAAATCAAAGTCTAAACCAACCATACAAGAAGCAGTGAATATAGTAACAGAGATAAAAGAAATGGAAGTGGTATCTTTAGAAAAGGGTAGGAGCAAATTACATAAAAAAAATGGAAAATTTAGGTACAGTACATACAGAACAATGTTTTGGAGGAGGAATGCGGTTTATGGGAAGGCAGGAATTGAATGACCTATGTTTGACTGACAATGACTATATATAAGATTATATGTGATACATGTTTACCACTGAAAATATGTCACCATGGTTTGTTTTCATCTATATAAATGCATGAGTGCCTATGTCATAAGTGAGAATTCAATAAAAATGTATCTTGCTTAAAAAGATACAGGGAGGTTGGCATAATGGTTAAGGTGTTTACCTCACATACACAAGGTGTGGGTTTAGTTCTCATATTGGATAATTGACCAGGCTTAAAACAGACCACAAAACAGTTAGCCTAGTACTAATCTATGTAACTATGGAAGATGTTGTATAATAAGGATGAGGGACTGGTATAATGCTTAAGGTGTTTACCTTACAGGTACAAAGTTTGACTTTTGCCTTTGAAAGCCAAATTGGCTAGGCTTAAAATGGCCCAAAAGTGCAGCTAGCTTAGTAATTTCCTATGAACCTGAGAATGATTTTATACCAGCTCCATGGCACAGAAGGCTAAAGCTTTGACTATACCCCAGATGACCTATATTTGATTAGTAGCATGAGAGCTGGAGGGACTTGGGCATGATGGGATTAAGCAGTTAACACCAGATCATCCATCCTGGGGGGAAGGAGGCAGATTTGACTTGCTGCAATGAAGCATGCACCTAAAAGAGGCAGCCATAGCGAAGTTTTCAAAGCTGATGCAGGTCAATGGAGTTACTGCATACTTTTTGGCAGCAGAATAACATTGCACCAGCATCTTTGTCCTTCTCACTGACTCAGGATGTTGGTTTGGTAGATCCTTGGGAAGGCTAAGGTAGGGCAAATAGACAAGGTGACTAAGTGGAGGAGCTGGTAGCTACTGATGGTCAGCTGCTGAGAGGAAAAACAAAAGAATGGTTAACACTGCCCGCACAGTGTGTGCTTGGAGGAGAAGGGGAGGGTCCCTGGAAAACTAATGTTAAATAGGAAAATTGGAATGGGATGGGACTTCTCTGACAACAAAACTTACTGCTCAAATTAGGGATGGGATAATAACTGCTTACATCTGGGAGATGGGAGAATACAGGCCAAGAACAATTATATCATACATTGAGATGTATGTATGTATGTATGTATGGTGTGGGTTTCTTATTAGAGGTTTGAGTACTTCAAGCACTGACACTTTAAAAGGAAAAAAAATGTAATTCTGGGAAATAACTGCATTTTACAGGAGGTTACTAGGGTAACGACCCTAGAGACATTTAAAACCTAGGCATTCATGCTCCAATTTTCCCAATTATCAATGCCCATGAGCCAAAATGACTTTGGTATATGTGTGTACCTTAGATCATATAGAAACTATCTCTCTCTCTCTATAAGGGCCAAAATGTGAATTTGTGATTTCCCATCCATTGGTCCAAACTGCATTTGAATAGGCTTAGGGAAGAGCTCTGTTTCACATGAATGGGGTGTCTGTTCCAGAGAAGGAGTAATCTCTGAGCTACATACCTGTCCCTGTAACATGTTTTGTTTATGTCACAGATGAGGTGTAGATCCTTAGATCAGGTAATTCTAGTGCTGTTTGTTTTGCGAATGTGTAGCAGATTCATCAGAGCTTGATTGGAGAATACCTTGTAGGTAAGGTATAGATTCCCTTCAGTAGTCTGTAGGCTTGGAGGTGATCCACATAAGACATATAATTTACACTCTGTATTCTTTTAGTGCATAACCTCTGTTGCAAATGCTTGGTCAGGTACATGCTGAAGGGTGCACTCTATTTTATTATTGGTCTAATGATGGTTCAGTATAGTGGGACTATGATCTATTTGGATCTGGATGCCATGACCTTACTTATAAGTTGTGTCACATAGAAGGATTTTGTCACTTTCATAGACACATTGTGATCAAAATTCAGGTTATGGTCAACCTGAGTTCCCAAGTCCCTTACTACTTGATCTACTCTTAGGGATGTGTTATAAGTGTTGTAATTTGCAGGGGTAGTTGCCTTCTCAAAAGGGTATGATTATGCATTTTTTGCATTGAGTTTTAGGCCATGGTTCTGGCACCAGTTATTTGTCTGCGTCAGACCTTTCTGGAGGATATCTAACTCTTTGGGGGATTCAGTGATTGCACACAACATGCATTCATCAGCAGATTTGGTCAGCCAAAGACCCTCTACATTTTCCTTGAATTCTGAGAACTATATTCCAAACAAGAGGGGTTCCAGTATCAAATCCTGTGGAATACCACTAGTAACAGGCTTCTTGGTAGAGGTGGATACCCCTACCCTAACTCCCTGTGTCCTATCTGTGAGCTATTTGGCTGTCTATTGGAAGAGTTAGGGATTTATGCCTAAATTTGTGAGTTTGAGTAAGGTATTGAGTCAAATGCCTTTGCCAGGTCAAGATAGATGTTATGTACCATTTTGCCCTTGTCCATCATTCTAGACTCTAGACACCTTCTCAAAGAAGTTCACCAAGTTTTGTAGGCATGACTAGGATGGGTCCAGTATTTGAAAATTTGCTATGTCCTTGTTTATCGGGTCCACAATAATTCTGTATCATCCTTGGAGAAGGTAGAATGTGCTAAATGTGAGGATTGTTCTTGCTAGGACACATAGTCTGAAAGCTCCATCATTTCTCTCATCATATAGTCCAGGGAGGTGCATCTCAGGTTATTAGACTATGACAAAACCATAATGGTTCTTATGGCTCAGTGTCCTGACTGCATGTGTGATCTGGTGGATCCTTGACCCTGATAGGAAAATGAATGTAACTGTGTCCATGCTCAGCCTGTTGGGGGGGGGGCATCAGTGTGTCTCACAATAGTTTCCAATGACCAATAAATGGGATTGTGTGTCAGTTTGCCTTAAGGACTTATAGGTTGAAACACTTGGAGATGTAGTTGTATGTCTCCTGGGGAGTGTTGTCTTTGTACAGTGTTTGACTGGGTTGCTGGGGGTGGCATATAGGAGGCCTTTGAGGATTGGGTAGATTGCATTTAAGAGCCTCAGCATATGTACGTTTATGTTTCTAATCCATGGAAGGTTTAGTATGTGTGTTACTGGCAACTTGTTTGAAGATAACATTGTCGGTATGAAAGAGCTTTGCTTCCAAAGACATGGTATATTTACATCTCTCATATGCTGTGTCAGTCTGATTGAGAATAAGATGGCTGTCAATAAACATAAGACAATTGCTACATCATCTCAAGATGCCAATTTCCACCAAGATGGCTACAGAGATAGTAGGAAAGTGCACATCCATGGCTCTAGATCCTTCTTTTTTTGTGATCTATGACTGGTGGTGCAATCAGGGTTTGGAGTTATTGGAGAGGAAGGAAAGGACTAGGATTGACCTAAAAAAAACACTCTTGGGGTAACGCTTCTCACTAGACAAATTAGCTGCCCCACACTCAACTAGATACTTGAGAAAATAGCAGAGGAAGTTTTATATAGAAAATTGCAAGTCTACGGGACTGCTTCTGTTAAGGCGACTGCAAACCACTGTTTCACAACTCAGTGCAGGTTATAGGAAATAGGTTACAGAGGAATCCAGTCAGTAAACATAAAAATGCAGTAAACGTGTGTGTGTGTGTGTGTGTGTGTGTGTGTGTGTGTGTGTGTGTGTGTGTGTGTGTGTGTGTATATATATATGTATGTATATGTATATATATATATATATATATATATATATATATATATATATATATATATATATATATATATATGACCAAATTGTACTTACCCAAGCTGAATCCACTAAAACTACAGTTCAACGAATGAATGGACTGTCAAATTCCTTTCACAGGCAAAGGAACCACTTGAACACCATGGAAACCAAACAAATTGGAGGAAATGTCAGCCCAACAAAGTGCGGGGCTTTGCCCCACACACTCCACTACTTAAATATACCAACTCCGAGATTGTACTACATGGGAGAGAGGGCACAGTTTACCAAGGTAGCCAAGTGGTTCCTTTTCCTGTGAAAGGAATTTAGCAGTCCATTCATTTGTTGAACTGGAGCCTCGGTTGATTCAACTCGGTTAAGTACAAATCGGTGGATTGTACTTTCATGTAAAAAAAGTAGATCCATATATAGAAATATGTGTATGTATGTGTGTGTGTGTGTGTGTGTGTGTGTGTGTGTGTGTGTGTGTGTGTGTGTGTGTGTGTGTGTGTGTATATATATATATATATATATATATATATATATATATATATATATATATATATATATATATATATATATATATAGATAGATATAGGTTCCCTTCGGAATCTCGAAATACTGAAATGTTGAATTTCAGTATTTCGAGACCAAATTGTCAAATCTGCAGTTGCACGAAACTGCAGAATATCAAACCTGGAAATGTCAAACCCATGGTACTGATGGTGCATTAGGTAAGTGTTATGTTTTTTAAGGGTTTTTGGGGAGGGTTTGTGTGTATGCGAATGTGTTGGGGAGTGTTAGGTGTGGGTTAGGGTAGGTAGGTAAGAGTGTGAGTGTGTCAGTGTTTGTATGGATGTGAGGTCTGTTTGTGCAAAGGGGTGTAGAAAGTGAGGTGGTGGGTTTTCTGTCTTTCTGTGTTTAGTGCGGCCTCAAAGTTAGTATATATAAGTATCTTGCCCCCCCTGCTTATAGGAAGAGTAGGTGCGTGTGTTTGTTTTGTTGTGTTCATGTGTGTTGTTTTGCTTTGTTGTAGTGTCGGGAGGTAGGTGTATTTGTGTTTGTATGTGTGGTGTACTGTTTTGTTTGCATTCACGTTTTTAAATTTCGCAGTTTTGGTTTTTGAGTTTGTGAGTTTTCGGCTTTATAGTCTCAAGATACTGAAATTCCATATTTCAGTATTTCGAGATTATAAAGTGAATATATATATATATATATATATATATATATATATATATATATATATATATATATATATATATATATATATATATATATAGTTAATATCATGTAGCAATTCACAATTCTCTTACTATTCTGAGTGATACTACAAGACTAAGGTTCCCAGGCTACATACACTGTAAACAGAAAACATACACTAGCAATGTAATATATGAGGCTCAGATTCTGCAGCAATTCACAATGCTCTAACTATTGTGAGTGATATAGCAATGTAATAAATCTAGTGAAAAACAAAATGAAGTGCGGGTGCAAGTCCGAACCACACCACAAATCCACAAATAAATAATAAATGCTAGTGTTTAACGCTAATTTATTTTCAATAAAAATGCGTTTTCGCCTCTGAAAAAGCCAGCAGCTTCCTCAGAACAAATACAAAGTATCAACAGCCAAACCATTTAAGTATAGACAGGAAATGTATAAATTCTCGTAATTTCCTGTTCTGGCGTAAAAACTCTGAAAGCAAACAGAAACATAAAATAAGTTATCAGTTAATACATACTAGTTAATAAAAATTAAAAATTAGTTAATAAAAATATTAACCAAATTTTAGATCAAAGAGAAATTCAATGGGAATGTATACCAATAGTGCCTAGTGCATGGTGGTAAAGCACTAAAATTCTAATCATATTAAATACATATTTATGGACACATTAAATATCAAAATGCAAAATTTATAAATTTAAAATAATATTTATAATAATATTTATTAAAATGTATTGCATTATATAACAATATCAATATCAAAAATAATAAATATCAAAAAATATTTATGTATCACCATGTTAAGAAGCCATATCATGAAGTAACATTGAAAAATGTGCATTGTATGGCATAAAGTACATTCTTTTAAATATACCTATCTCATGTAACTTTTCATCCTAAGAACAGCTGAAATATTACAATTCTCGTTGAGGCCGGGTAAATTGAAGGCATCTAATCTAATTTGCCATTCCAGTTCCCGTAACTCCAATATGAGAGAAAGGGGGCCACTTCTCACACTAGGTAACATTCGGTCAATACCCATGAACAAAAATTTATGGTCTGGGTTATTTAATGTATGTTTGGCAAGGGCGTTGTCAATCTTGCTATTCCTAATAGCATAAACGTGTTGATAGACACGTTTTTTCAACTTCCGGTCCGTCTTACCAACATAAAATGCTTGACATTGTTGGCAAAACGCAATATACACAACTGATTTTGTCTCACAGTTAATTCTGTGGTAAATGTGATATTTCCTCCCTTTCAAACAGAAACTTTCACCCGGTTTTAAAAATTTACACCAATTACACGCCCCACAGACTATTGTCCCTTTGTTTTTATTAAACTGGTCAGTATATGGTCTCCTTTGTAACAATTCTTTTAAATTTTGCCCTCTCCTATATACAACTTTTGGGCATACTCCCAATTTCTCTACGAGAAAAGTGTTGTTACTAATGAAGTGCCAATTTTTGAAGATGGTTTCACATACCATTTTTGAATCAACACTAAAGGTAGTGATAAAACTGGTAGAGTAATCGACACCTACTCTCGCTACATTGTCCCCAGGTGTTGGACTCACTGTCAAAGGTCCGTTTGCACAATTAAGTGGGCTCCCATTTTGAATTCCTTGACTAACTTTCACATCAAGTAAGGGTTTATAAAAACCAGTGGATCGTTTAAACCTTACCTCTTCAATGATACTGTCGATGAGGGTACCAGGGTAATCTCTATTAAGAAAGAGATCCCTCAAGAAACAACATTCTTGGTTAAAAGAGTCAATCGTATTGCACATACGTATGGCCCTCACCACCTGTCCCTTCATAATAGATCTTTTCTGTCTTAGTGGGTGTGAACTAGCAAAGTGGAGGAGAGAATTACAATAGGTGGGTTTTCTATGTACAGAAGATAGATAACATTTACTAATACTGTCCTTGATTAAATTAACATCAAGATAATTAATTTCGTGGACAGAAAATTGATGTGTAAATCCAAGGAAACTTGTTGCCATGTTCATATATTGCAACAAAATTTCTGCATCAGTATCAACCCCATGAAATAAAATAAAAATGTTGTCAAGGAAATGCGTATAGAAATGAATTTTGTCTTTAAATTCAACATTGTTCAACAAATATCTGTTTTCCCAAAAGGACATGAAAAAGTTTGCCACGCTCGCCCCACAGGGGGAGCCCATGGCCACCCCTTGTTTTTGGAGATAAAATTTATTATCAAAGATGAAGAAATTGGATCCAAGAACGACATCCAAAAGTTCTGTTATGATGTCGATTTCGTTTTGGATGACTTCCATTTCTTGTAGTTTCAAACCAATCCATTCTATGGCTTCCTGATGAGGAATGGAAGTATATAAATCGACAACGTCGATAGTAAGGAAGTTGTCACCTTCATCAAATGAAATATTATTGATATTATTGAGGAATGACCAGGAGTCCTTACAAATGACTGGGATATTTTTAATATACTTGCTCAGTATGTAATCTATCAATCTAGCACAGGGATATGTCATAGAGAGTCTTCCATCAACTAATGCTCTCATAGGTGGATTCCCAAGGTCCTTATGGATCTTGGGAATTCCAAACATGACCGGGGTCTTGGGGAAAGAGATAGCCAAAAAATTATACATGTCAATATCTATCTTCCCTTCCAAAAACATATCACATAAATATCCTTTAATTCTGTTATAGGAAACATCCATTTCATTTATAGAAGAAGGGCTATATGCTGGCTAATCAAGAACCAGCAACATTTTTTCCAATGTATGTGTCATTATCAAAAATGACAAGCCCTCCCCCTTTATCAGGCTTCACTGCTTGCACCGGTAATGTGTTAAAGTTGTTCAGAGCTATTCTCTGTTCTCTACTAATATTAGGAGAGGAAAAATTTCTTGCATTCCTAGATTCCTCCTTAATATGTCTAAAATCAACTTCGCAAACTTTTTCAGATGCAACCTATGTGCAAAGGAGGATTGAAAACACTGGGCATTTTTAAACTTTGCATTATATTCCCAGTTTCATGGTCGAACAGTAAATTCAAATTAAGTTTCCTAACGAAACTTTTCAAATCAATGATGGTTTTAGTTAGGTTAAAATGTGAACTAGGAATAAAAGTGTTACCCCTTGCCATTACCTCAATAAGCTCAGGCTCTAAATCAATACTTGAAAAATTGTACACTGTAAGATCACCTTTAGAATTGGTTTGTATGGTGGGACCTCTTTGAGGATGAATAGGTGAATCATTAATGGTTTCAATGTTTTCAAAAACATCACCAGGTAAATCAGGGCTCAGTTGTTCCGAGCCCTGTTCCTGGTAAAATAAGTTCGCTGGGGTTGTGGTCCTAAAATTTCTCTCTATTATTATTTTGGTGATTCTGCTTATTTTGAACATTCCTACCTTTATTATTACCTTTGATCCTGTTAGTAGTTGAATTCCTACTTTCATGTGCAAGTCCGTCCCCATTATTAATCCCGGGTCCAAGGGGTGTATCAGATTGACAAGCCTCAAAAGTGTCTAAACCATCAGCCCCTCCAGGTATTTCATGTGGAATGGAAACATTAAGTTTTGGGTACGCTTGTTGGTTGGAATAAGCAATCCTATCCCTGCACAACTTTTTAGTTTTGTTTTGTTTCAATTTAATCATGAGTGCATCAATACTATTAAAAATTCTATTATAATCAAATTTATATCGTAAAAAATCTGAATCAAGTTTGATTATGTCGTCTAATCGACCAATTTCATCTGTTAACATGGTGATGTTTATATCATAATGTTTGATCAATAATTCAAGCAATTGAACACCTTGCTTGTCAAACAATGTTTTTAAGTCCATAAAAAATGAAGGATCCTGTATGAAACCAGAAGGGCAAAAAGAACTTTGCAAGCCCTTCGGTATAATATTGTCGCTCAAACATTGCTTGAAGTAAGAAACTTCGAGCTGTAATTTCTTTAGTTTGAGCAATTTCATATCAAGCTTCTTTAAATTATCCATGATTGTATCAACACATACAGGCTGCAGGTGTGTACCCATAGTAGGACTGGTGTAAATGAAAATGGTTGCAAGTTATTTATCCAGTCAGAAATCGTAGAAACTCCAACAAGTAGGAACATCACTGCCTTGGATACGCTGACCATTAGGTATAAAAGATAATGGTCACTTCAGCCTCTAATTCGGAGGCTATTAACAACACCAACTGTAGCCCGAGACTTGTTGGAGTTTCTACGATTTCCGACTGGATAAATAACTTGCAACCATTTTCATTTACACCAGTCAGCATATAGCCCTTCTTCTATAAACGAAATGAATGTTTCCTATAACAGAATTAAAGGATATTTACATGATATGTTTTTGGAAGGGAAGATAGATATTGACATGTATAATTTGTTGGATATCTCTTTCCCCAAGACCCCGGTCATGTTTGGAATTCCCAAGATCCATAAGGACCTTGGGAATCCACCTATGAGAGCATTAGTCGATGGAAGACTCTCTATGACATATCCCTGTGCTAGATTGATAGATTACATACTGAGCAAGTATATTAAAAATATACCAGTCATTTGCCTGGTCATTCCTCAATAATATCAATAATATTTCATTTGATGAAGGTGACAACTTCCTTACTATCGACGTCGATTTATATACTTCCATTCCTCATCAGGAAGCCATAGAATGGATTGGTTTGAAACTACAAGAAATGGAAGTCATCCAAAACGAAATCGACATCATAACAGAACTTTTGATGTCGTTCTTGGATCCAATTTCTTCATCTTTGATAATAAATTTTATCTCCAAAAACAAGGTGGCCATGGTCTCCCCTGTAACGTGGCAAACTTTTTCATGTCCTTTGGGAAAACAGATATTTGTTGAACAATGTTGAATTTAAAGACAAAATTCGTTTCTCCTTGATCTACATTATTTTATTTCATGGTTGATACTGATCACGGAAATTTTGTTGCAATATATGAACATGACAACAAGTTTCCTTAGATTTACATCAATTTTCTGTCCACGAAATTAATTACCTTGATGTTAATTTAATCAAGGACAGTATTAGTAAATGTTATCTATCTTCTGTACATAGAAAACCCACCTATTGTAATTCTCCTCCACTTTGCTAGTTCACACCCACTAAGACAGAAAAGATCTATTGTGAAGGACAGGTGGTGAGGACCGTGATGTGCATTGACTCTTTTAACCAAAAATGTTGTTTCTGAGGATCTTTCTTAATAGAGATTACCCTGGTACCCTCATCGACAGTATCATTGAAGAGGTAAGGTTTAAATGATCCACTGGTTTTATAAACCCTTACTTGATGTGAAAGTTAGTCAAGGAATTCAAAATGGGAGCCCACTTAATTGTGCAAATGGACCTTTGACAGTGAGTCCAACACCTGGGGACAATGTAGCGAGAGTAGGTGTCGATTACTCTACCAGTTTTATCACTACCTTTAGTGTTGATTCAAAAATGGTATGTGAAACCATCTTCAAAAATTGGCACTTCATTAGTAACAACACTTTTCTCGTAGAGAAATTGGGAGTATGCCCAAAAGTTGTATATAGGAGAGGGCAAAATTTAAAAGAATTGTTACAAAGGAGACCATATACTGACCAGTTTAATAAAAACAAGGGGACAATAGTCTGTGGGGCGTGTAATTGGTGTAAATTTTTAAAACCGGGTGAAAGTTTCTGTTTGAAAGGGAGGAAATATCACATTTACCACAGAATTAACTGTGAGACAAAATCAGTTGTGTATATTGCGTTTTGCCAACAATGTCAAGCATTTTATGTTGGTAAGACGGATTGGAAGTTGAAAGAACGTGTCTATCAACACGTTTACGCTATTAGGAATAGCAAGATTGTCAACGCCCTTGCCAAACATACATTAAATAACCCAGACCATAAATTTTTGTTCATGGGTATTGACCGAATGTTACCTAGTGTGAGAGGTGGCCCCCTTTCTCTCATGTTGGAGTTACGGGAACTGGAATGGCAAATTAGATTAGATGCCTTCAATTTACCCGGCCTCAACGAGAATTGTAATATTTCAGCTGTTCTTAGGATGAAAAGTTACATGAGATAGGTATATTTAAAAGAGTGTACTTTATGCCATACAATGCACATTTTTCAATGTTACTTCATGATATGGCTTCTTAACATGGTGATACATCATTTTTTTTTTATATTTATTATTTTTGATATTGATATTGTTATATAATGCAATACATTTTAATAAATATTATTATAAATATTATTTTAAATTTATAAATTTTGCATTTTGATATTTAATGTGTCCATAAATATGTATTTAATATGATTAGAATTTTAGTGCTTTACCACCATGCACTAGGCACTATTGGTATACATTCCCATTGAATTTCTCTTTGATCTAAAATTTGGTTAATAATTTTATTAACTAATTTTTAATTTTTATTAACTAGTATGTATTAACTGATAACTTATTTTATGTTTCTGTTTGCTTTCAGAGTTTTTACGCCAGAACAGGAAATGACAAGAATTTATACATTTCCTGTCTATACTTAAATGGTTTGGCGGTTGATACTTTGTATTTGTTCTGAGGAAGCTGCTGGCTTTTTCAGCGGCGAAAATGCATTATTATTGAAAATAAATTAGCGTTAAACACCAGCATTTATTATTTATTTCTGGATTTGTGGTGTGGTTCGGACTTGCACCCGCACTTCATTTTGTTTTTCACTTGTTTGGTTACCAGTACTTTGTTCGTTTGAATGTAATAAATCTGGTTCATATCCTGCAGCATTCACAATTCTCTCACTAGTGTGAGTTTTACTACAATAATAAGGTTTCTAGACTAAAATGCAAATGGAAAAAATGCAGTAGAAATATAATAAATGAGGCTTAGATCATGCAACAATTCATAATTTTTTCACTATTGTAAGGTATACTACAGTATAAGGGTTCCAGATCAAGTAAAATATAAGCAAAAAAGTAGTAAAAATGAAATAAATAAGGTTCGGATCCAACACCAACTCACATTTCTCCCGCTATCATGAGAGGTACTACAAGACTAAGGTCCCAGACCAAGTTAAAAATGCAAACAGTTGACTTTTGGTTAAAAAATAAATAAAAAAACTGCAGAGAAGAACAATACACAGTTCACATAAACACTTTGTGAATATTGTAGTGTGCACTGGATGAAATTGCATTATATGAAATAGAGGCTAACTCGAGCTTTAAGAATTTTATATGAGTGCCTTATCAGTTTGAGATATCAGTGTCCAATAGATACATCTAATTTCTCTTCAAACAATGAAGACAAAAGGAATGTTTCCTAACTGACCCAAGCCAACAACTTTTAAGACATCAAGAAAAAAAAAAACATTCCGGTAAGGCAAGGATTAAAATACAACAAATTCTAATAATACCAAAATCAAAAAGTAATGGAAATATCCAAGCTTTAAATGTATAAAATCCAAAAATCAATGCAGTCGAAAACAGCAGTTTTAAACTTGCAGCTTTGGCAAGAATGAAAAGTCCATGTAACCTAAGAGATGAACAGGAGCCACACACACACACACACACACACACACACACACACACACACACACACACACACACACACACACACACACACACACACACACACACACACACGCACATGCACACACTCACTCACATACACACGTACATAGACATATGCATATAAATATATATGTGTATGTCTCTCTCTCTCTTTATATATATATATATATATATATATATATATATATATATATATATATATATATAAAATGTCTGAGATCATATTATCTCTGAGATCACTACACCTAAAAGGGAAGGGAAAACTATAAAATATAAAATTCTAAAGACATGCTTCTGGAGCATTTCTCCCCGGGTCTCCGCTGAAAACAGGATCTGTGGATCCTAGTCGGACTTTCCTGGTCAACAAATGTTAAATAAATAAATAAAAAATAAATGTCACAGTTTGGAGTAAGTATATATCAACCCTAATCTCACTTAAAAATTTCTGGTGTCCTGTGAGTCACACCTACACTCCTTAAATTTGAATTGATATCTATGGCAAGGGTTGGACGGGAAGTGAACACTTAATATAAGGTATGTGGTAGTGGGGACCATACGCAGCAAGCATTTGTGTGCCTTACCTACAGGTAAGAGCTGCTTCTGCATTACTGTAATGACTGATGTTGCATGGGTCAGCTGTTACACATAGCTGAAGTTATCACTATGACAACAATGATATATCCTGCATTATTCATCTCACATCTGTCTGCATGACTATAATAGTTTTGATATGCATTTTTTTTGGAAGCATCAGCTGGAACACATTGCAGGCATTATCACATTTGCAACAATTATAAATCCTGTTTATCTCACTGTGACAAAAGGAGGTGCTGCCAGCACAGCTAGCTGGAATTTTGTAAATAATTATGTCATTTATGAGCATCAAACTAATTTATATAAGATTCTTGTGTTACAAATGCATTAGAACTGCAAGCAATCATGTGTATATCAAACTTATTTGTACAGATGGTTGTGTTGAAAAGGTATTTGTAAAGTGCTGGTGTTTAAAATGTATTCACAGTGTGCCCTACCAGAAGAGAACAGAAATGTACATGCACTTTTGTAACTGTTTAAATATATGTTTTAACAGATGAAACTGGAGGGTTAACTTCAGTCCATCAGACTTTAGAAAAATATCTGAAATTAAGTCACTTTATAGGCTAGGCCATAAAGATACTCCCCGGGATTCATGAAGCTCGGCGCAAGGCCGGTGTAAGGCTTGTGCCGGCGGTGCAGTGAATAGTCGGCATAGCAGCGCCATATGCATAGTAATGAGTGCACGCCGCAACCACAGACACGTGCGTAGGGCACGTGAGCGAGCCCAAGTAGGATGCGTCCGGAGGCGTGGCCAAGCCGGCAGGCGATGAGCAACCTAAAGTGCTGACTTCCACAGTCCGCCTGTAATAGTAACCGCACCAGCCAGGGCCCGTGGAGAATGAAACGTACGCAGACCATGCAACATAGTACCCGTTCCAACAAAACGGAGAACCAAACATTAACTCACGAAGTCCTAAGTGTACCCGTCCAAGGAACAAAGGATACGCGTAATACCGTGTCCATCCCGCAATGCACTGTCAGTGGGCATACCCAGTGAAGGTGTACCGCAGCATGTCAGCGCGCCGCACCGACATAGAAGTAGCGACATGGGCATGGTCACCAGCAGTAGTGAGAGTACACAGCCGGGTAGCCGTGTCGATATAACAACAAGAAGGAAACAAGATACCCTAAACACAGACAAACATGTGCATAGCAACATGTACTACACCCAGCAACGTGCCCGTCGCATACACATAGGACGGCATATGCCTAAGCGTAATATCCAGAAGCAGAACTCATGCATGCAAATGTAATACACAACAGCCCCGTCATAGCATGTAACCCGCACCCACGTACGACCGTGCACCCAACCCAGCTAGCAGCCTTGCGCAGCTACACACCTACACACAATGGGCATACCTGAAATGTGGTAAGAAGTATTGTCCTAGGCAGTGCCACGCGGGCAAATATGTACCCCACATGTTAACAACCCACCTCAGGTACAGATATCCAAATGGCTGCATGTGAATGTGTCGGCAGAATGTGTACATCCCGCATGTGGTATGGACCTGTCGAAACCCCATAGGCGTGCACACGCCACGGTGCCCATAACTGTACACATCTGGACAAGGTGGTATGTTCAGCCACCGTACCGATGATTAGCAATGCAGACATGTCAAACACAACACATATAGCGGAACACCTGCCTACCAAACAGGATGCCCTAACAGGGTGCTACAGGCACAGAAGGGGAAGGTGGGACATCACATGTTGAGAGTAGCGTTGCCGGACGGCCAAACACCCACGGCCAATGCAAAGGACGGAATAACATGCATATGCCTGGATGGATGGGTATGTCATAGCATGGGAATAGGCCAAGCCATCCACCATAATAGCCATGTGTACCACATACAAACAGCCAGTAACACGCAGTAGTAATGCATGAAGGCATACACGACTGTGGGAATAGCACAGGACATATGGCACGTGCCAAGTGTAGATGCATGACACAAAAGTCCAGGATGGGGCCCCCTGCAAAGAGGAACATGTGCAAACCCCACCTACCACAGATGTACCGGCAGTGAAAACACATGCCAAACACACACCAACACTACCGTCCATCCCACGACAGCAACGGAGGCTGGTCAAAGACCACCATGACACGCGCACAAACAGGGACACGTGTAACCGTTGCCTTAACACCCCCCCTTAGGCCAAAGAATAATAGAATGGACATATGCATGTAATGCTGTGAAGGATGTGTGGTAGTCCTCAGTATCACAGAGGTAGGTACACAGATACACTGTAATCAACCGTGACGTATGTGCACTGTAGACAGCATACCTGCAGGTAAGACAGAGTACAATCACGTGCCACAGAAATATACACATGAGAAAGAGGATAGGGGATAGACAAGTGTGAATGGGACAAAATATGAACATAGGTTCATAGGTCCATAGGTACAGAGTAGGCTATCTACCCAAGGGCAGCCATAACCCTAGGCCATAGTTAGGTTTCCTTTGCCAACCCCCTGGTCTGGAGATAAATGCCTATTATATTGCTGTACCTCTGTCAAGCAGTGACAATGATGTAATCCCTGGGGTATATCTGCAATCCCCCATCCAACGGACAAGATCCCCCTCGAACAAGGCCAGCAAGGTTCTCCGCCTCACATGTACTGTGATGTAGATCCACAGCATAGTGAGTGTCTGGGTGATGTATGTGTCACTCCAACACATTCTATTAATGACCGTGTCAAGGTTCACGTCACCTGCCCTTGTGGTTCCGAGGGATGTAGATCCAGTAGGTGAAGCATAGACATCAAATATGGGTCGACATGGCCTCGTATGTCAGGCACAGGTCAACACTGAACAAGAGGTATGTGACTGAATGGAGCAGGAGTCCTTACAGTGGGGCAGCATAACACAACTCCCTGACACCCTGCATCTGTCTGACGATTAACCTATGGGGCCTTCCCAGCTGCTGTAGGTGTCGGGTCAGATACCTTCCGAATGGGGCAATGTACTCAATCATAGGTGTAACGAGTAATGAGTACAAGGAGACGATGACCTACCCTGATCTAGATGTGAGTCCCTGCATGATCAGGCGGGCAATGCAGAAGTTCTACCGAACCACGATAGCAACGTGTGTGTCGAACGAATGGTGACTGACAACCCGGGTCCCCAGATCCCTGGTAATTCCCCCCCGTGCTCAGTGGACTGCCACCCATATGCCGGACAGGGGTGACCTCATTCTTCCCGATGGGTATGACTATGCATCACCTGGCATTTAGCTGTAGGCCATGTCCCTGACAGCAGATATCCATATCTGGGAGGCCCCTTTGAAGGATATCTGTGTCAGATGTCCGTCCCACTATGGCACCTGGTTCGCAGTCATCTACAAACAATGTCAGCCATAACACCCCTGTGTGTGCTTGTACTGTGGAAATGTAGATGTAGAAAAAGAGTGGACCCAGGGCAGAGCCCCGTGGGACACCGCCTGTGACAGGCAGTAGGTCCGACATGCTGCCAGCAACTATGACCGCGTGGGTTGTGTCACCTAGCCAGTTTGCAACCCATCCTGCGATGTACGTGTTCACATCCAAGCCGATGGGTTTATCAATGATACCCGAGGGGGGTATTGTGTTGAAGCCCTTTGCCAGGTCGAGGTAGGCTGTATGGACTGCATGACCCTCATCAATGGCCTCGGTGACTGTCCCTAAAACGTCAACCAGGATTTAAACGCATGAACCGCCCCTGACCAAGCAAAACTGGGTTGGATGCAAAGTATGCAGGTCCCCTATGTCGTCATCTACGGGCCGCAGTATGATCCTTCCCCATGTCTTTGCAGATAAGTCTTCTCATGGTAATGGGACGGTAATAACCAGGGTTAGTGGAGGCACTGGCCCTGTGAAGTGGGACTACAGTCGCCGTGCGCCACAACTTGGGTACGTTACCCGAGGTGAGGCTAAGAATAAACAGCTGTCCTAACTGTGGGTCTAATTCCTCAATGAGATCGCGGAGTACACAGTCGGGACACCAGCTGGTCCCATGGATGCTGTGTTCACTACCTTGGACAGAGCATGTCCCACCCGTGCGTTACAGAACATTTGGGGACCACAAACCGCTGGTACAGACATCTCTCCATGTGGGGGTGGAGATGTCTTCACCGAACCTGTCAGCCCGTATGTTGGCAATGTGTGTATGTTCAGTAAACTCCACATCATTGTGAACCCAGTCAGAGCATATCTGGGAGTTACCTCCCAGGTGTCCAGCATAGCAAATGAAGGCCGTATGATTGTCTGTCGAGTCCTTGGAGATATATCTGTGGAACCTGCCCCGGACTATGTCATGTCAGCCTGTAGCTCTTCACATATAATGAGCAAGGGTGTCATACCTCACAAGGTGTCTGCTCTGCCTTGTAGTAGCCACCTCCTCTCATTGTACAGCTTGTGTATGGCTGGGGTACACCACACTGGATGCTTGGCATTGGTACAATGAACCACAGTTGGGTAAGGGAATGCCTGATCCATGCAGTCCTGTAGGTGCCGGTAGAAGGCATATGTAAGTGATGCAGTGGCTTGAGTAATGTTGACCACTGGCTCAGGGTCCTTAAAGGAGACCACAGTAGTGTTCAGAATTGTGAATTCGGCCTTTGAGAAAGCCATGTGTATGGTAACCGGCAACACCCACAGCATCGTATGTCAATAGCAGAAGCCATTGTCCAAATAACATAGATTAACTTCAGTATTACAATATGTATTATTATACATTTATTGATATGTGTCTGCTAATTACACTTGCAAATGGCCGGTAAGACCGGGCCAAAGTGCTCGTGAATTACCTGTTATGGTGTTGTCATTCCGACAATAAAGTGGCGATACTTCCCTACTGGGACCTCTGGGGATTATTTAAAGCGGTTGTTAACCTGCATCATTGGATGTACACCATTTGGTTCCGGTTTTGGAAAACCTGGTTTCCGTAGCACTACACACTATGGGTAGTCAATCAGACATCCGCGATTGGGGAACATACAGCAGCAGTCAAAACCACTGGCCACATGGACACAGTCCGACAAGCTCTACACTTTACATATGCACATTGGTGTCCATTGTAGGACCCAAAAATTGTCCCGTACGGAATACCTGCCAGCCTTCATCGTCCAACCAGGAGAAGCGACAGTCGTGACCACGGCACAGCTAGACATATGCACCACCAGCGTGTTTAATGTTGATGACAAGTGTCCATGAAATGCAGGACATATGAACAGAAAACCCCAGACTGTCGAGTCCATAGAAGTTCGTCCACATCCCAGTCCCGCACATGAAGGATTTGTAATGGGCACTGACGACTGTTGCAGCCATGGGATCCTGGGTATGCAGAAACGGGGCTCGGTGTTGTTTGGCAGATAAGCCGTTGTCCCGCCCCGTGGGAGGGATGTGGGTATAGCACATGCCTTACCCCCCACTAATAATGCAAAACATCCACCGGAGAATGCTAAATGCAGCTGTGAAATGTGTACAGCCCTATACCAGTGTCCAGTAGGCATTACCCATGGACGGACAAACGTACGGCCAAGATGGCACCCATAACTGCAAACCCGGTGGAATTACACAGCTGCAGGAATGCATAACACAGGAAATACAGGTGGGAACTACAGTGGACACTCCCCATACAAAGTCGGACCGCCGTGCGAATACCGGCGTACGCAGCACTCAATCTGCCAGCACCAAAATGGGGATTACTCGCTGCCATGCTGCGGAACAAATGGGCGACCTGTGGAACACATACTAATGGCACACCAACAACGTCAACTAGGAAGTTCAGTCAAAACCACCCGCCAGATGGACACAGTCCAACAAGTTCTACACTTTACATATGCACATTGGTGTCCATTGTAGGACCCAAAAATTGATACCTATGGAACATCACATAGCTGTTATCGTTCAACCAGAAGAAGCGACACCCGTAACTATGGCACGGCTAGACATATGCACCACCAGCGTTATTACGGTTGATGACAAGTGTCCATGAAATGCAGGACATATGCACAGAAATCCCCAGAGTTCCGAGTCCATAGAAGTGCGTCCACATCCCAGTCCCGCACACATGAAGGATGTGTAATGGGTACTGTCGAGTGTTGCAGCCAAGGGATCCTGGGTATGTAGAAACAGGGCTCGGTGTTGTTTGGCAGATAATCCATCGTCCCGCCCCGTGGGAGGGATGTGGGCGTAGCACCTGCCTTACTCCCCACTAATAATGCAAAGCATCCACCGGAGAATGCTAAATGCAGGTGTGAAATGTGTACAGCCCTATACCAGTGTCCAGTAGGCAATTGTCATGGATGGACAAGCGTACGACTAAGATGGCACCCATAACTGCAAACCAGGTGGAATTACACAGCCGCAGTAAGGCATAACACAGGAAATACACATAGGGACTACAGTTGACATTCCCCATACAAAGTTGGACCGCCATGCGAACACCGGCGTACACAGCACTCAATCTGCCAGCAACATAATGGGGATCACTCGCTACCATACTGCGGAACAGATGGGCGACCTGTGGAACACATACTAATGGCACACCAACAACGTCAACTAGGATATGTAAACTATGGCGTTCCCACCTATAAAGAAAACATGCTTCAATGAATACATAGGGGATCAACATGTTCTGTTGGTGTTATGTTGAAAATACAGTGACGGATATTTCCTATTGGGACGCCTGAGGTTAATTTAAAGCAGTTGCTAACCTGCATCTTTGGATGTACACCATTTGTTCTCAGTTCTACAACACCTGGTTTACGTAGCACCACGTAATATGGGTAGACAAACAGACATCCGCGATTGGGGAACATACAGCAGCAGTCAAAACCACTGGCCAGTCGGACACAGTCCAGCAACATCTAACTTTACATATGCACATTGGTGTCCATTGTAGGACCCAAAAATTTATCCTAACAGAATTCCATCCAGCCGTTACCGTCCACCAGATGACGCGATAGCCGTGACTATGGCACAGTTAGACATATGCACCACCAGCGTGTTTAAGGTTGATGACAGGTGTCCATGAAATGCAGGACATATGAACAGAAATCCCCAGATCGACGAGTCCATACATGTGCGTCCACATCCCAGTCCCGCACACATGAAGGATGTGTAATGGGTACTGTCGAGGGTTGCAGCCATGGGATCTTGGGTATGCAGAAATGGGGCTCGGTGTTGTTTGGCAGATAATCCGTTGTCCCGCCCCGTGGGAGGGATGTGGGTGTAGCACATGACCTACTCCCCACTAATAATGCAAAGCATCCACCGGATAATGCTAAATGCAGGTGTGGAATGTGTACAGGCCATAACAGTGTCCAGTAGGCAATTCCCATGGATGGACAAGCCTACGACCAGGATGGCACCCATACCTGCAAGCCCGGTGGAATTACACAGCTGCAGTAAGGCATAACACAGGAAATGCAGATGGCAACTACAGTAGACACTCCCCATAGAAATCCAGACCACCGTGCGAATACCGGCGTACACAGCACTCAATCTGCCGGCAACACCATGGGGATTACTCGCTGCCATACTGCGGAACAAATGGGCGACCTGTGGAACACATACTAATGGCACACCAACAACGTCAACTAGGAAGGTCATAGGATGTTTAAACACTGGCGTTCCCGCTTATAAAGAACATCCTTCAATGAATTAATAGGTTCTACATGTTCTGGCTGTGTTATATTGACAATACAGTGGCGTATATGTCCTACTGGGACCTCTGAGGATTAGTTAAAGCAGTTGCCAACCTGCAGCATTAGATTAACACCATTCGGGTTAATCGTAGTAAAACATGGGTTCGTAGCACTACATAATATGGGTAGTCAAACACACATCCGCGATTGGGGAACATACAGCAGCAGTCAAAACCACTGGCCAGATGGACACAGTCCAACATGTTCTACACTTTACATATGCACATTTGTGTCCATTGTAGGACCCAAAAATTTATCCGTTTGCAATGTCAACCGGCTGCGATCGAGAGACCCAGATGAAGTGACAGCCGTGACTACGGCACAGCTAGATATATGCACCACCAGCGTGTTCAAGGTTGATGACAACTGTCCATGAAATGCAGGACATATGAACAGAAATCCCCAGATTGTCGAGTCCATAGAAGTGCGTCCACATCCCATTCCCGCACACAGGGAGGATGTGCAATGGGTACCGTCGAGGGTTGCAGCCATGGGATCGTGGGTATGCAGAAATGGGTGTCGGTGTTGATTGGCAGATGATCCGTTGTCCCGCCCCGTGTGAGGGATGTGGGTATAGCATATGCGTTACTCCGCACTAATAATGCAAATCATCCACCGGAGAATGCAAAATGCAGCTGTGAAATGTGTACAGCCCTATACCAGTGTCCATTAGGCAGTTCCCATGGATGGACAAACGTACGGCCAAGATGGCACCCATAACTGCAAACCTGGTGGAATCACACAGCTGTAGTAAGGCATAACACAGGGAATACAGATAGGGACTACAGTAGAGACTCCACATACAAAGTCAGACCGCCGTGCGAATACCGGCATACACAGCACTCAATCTGCCAGAAAGAGAATGGGGATCACTCGCTCCCATACCGCGGAACAAATGGGCGACCTGCGGAACACATACTAGTGGCACACCAACAACGTCAACTAGGAAGGTTATAGGATGGTTAAGCTATGGCGTACCCACATATAAAGAACATCCTTCAATGAATTAATAGGATCTACATGTTTTGGTCGTGTTAATTTGACAATACAGAGGCGGGAATGTCCTAATGGGATATCTGCGGATTAGTTAAAGCAATTGTTAGCCTGCATCATTGGAATTACACCATTTGGGTTCAGTGTAGAAAAACCCGGTTTACGTAGCACTACATAATATGGGTAGTCAAACACACATCCGCGATTGGGGAACATACAGCAGCAGTCAAAACCACTGGCCAGATGGACACAGTCCAACAAGTTCTACACTTTACATATGCACATTGGTGTCCATTGTAGGACCCAAAAATTTATCCGTACGCACTGTCAACCTGCTGCGATCGGGAGACCCAGATGAAGTGACAGCCGTGACTACGGCACAGCTACATATATGCACCACCAGCGTGTTCAAGGTTGATGACAACTGTCCATGAAATGCAGGACATATGAACAGAAATCCCCAGATTGTCGAGTCCATAGAAGTGCGTCCACATCCCATTCCCGCACACATGGAGGATGTGCAATGGGTACCATCGAGGGTTGCAGCCATGGGATCGTGGGTATGCAGAAATGGGTCTCGGTGTTGATTGGCAGATGATCCGTTGTCCCGCCCCGTGTGAGGGATGTGGGTATAGCATATGCGTTACTCCGCACTAATAATGCAAATCATCCACCGGAGAATGCTAAATGCAGCTGTGAAATGTGTACAGCCCTATACCAGTGTCCATTAGGCAGTTCCCATGGATGGACAAACGTACGGCCAAGATGGCACCCATAACTGCAAACCTGGTGGAATCACACAGCTGTAGTAAGGCATAACACAGGGAATACAGATAGGGACTACAGTAGAGACTCCACATACAAAGTCAGACCGCCGTGCGGATACCGGCGTACACAGCACTCAATCTGCCAGCAAGAGAATGGGGATCACTCGCTTCCATACCGCGGAACAAATGGGCGACCTGCGGAACACATACTAATGGCACACCAACAACGTCAACTAGAAAGGTTATAGGATGGTTAAGCTATGGCGTACCCACATATAAAGAACATCCTTCAATGAATCAATAGGATCTACATGTTTTGGTCATGTTAATTTGACAATACAGAGGCGGGAATGTCCTAATGGGATATCTGCGGATTAGTTGAAGCAATTGTTAGCCTGCATCATTGGAATAACACCATCTGGGTTCAGTGTAGAAAAACCCGGTTTACGTAGCAATACATAATATGGGTACTCAAACAGACATCCGTGATTGACGAACATACAGCAGCAGTCAAACCCACTGGCCAGATGGACATAGTCCAATAAGTTCTACACTTTACATATGCACATTGGTGTCCATTGTAGGACCCCAAAAATTTATCCGTACATAATGTGAACCGGCTGCGATCGAGAGACCCAGAAGAACTGACAGCCGTGACTACGGCACAGCTAGATATGTGCACCACCACCGTGTTCAAGGTTGATGACAAGTGTCCATGAAATGCAGGACATATGAATAGGACTCCCCAGATTGCCGAGTCCATAGACGTGCGTCCACATCCCATTCCCGCACACATGAAGGATGTGCAATGGGTACCGTCGAGGGTTGCAGACATGGGATCGTGGGTATGCAGAATTGGGGCTCGGTGTTGATTGGCAGATAATCCGTCGTCCCGCCCCGTGGGAGGGATGTGGGTATAGCACATGCGTTACTCCCCACTAATAATGCAAATCATCCACCGGAGAATGCTAAATGCAGCTGTGAAATGTGTACAGCCCTATACCAGTGTCCAGTAGGCAATTCCCATGGACGGACAAACGTACGACCAAGATGGTCACCCATAACTGCAAACCCGGTGTAGTTCCACAGCTGCAGTAAGGCATAACACAGAAAATACAGATAGGGACCACAGTACACACCCCCCATACAAAGCCAGACCGGCATGCGAATACCGGCGTAGACAGCACTCAATCTGCCAGCAAGTAAATGGGGATCACTCGCTTCCATACTGCGGAACAAATGGGCGATCTGCGGAACACATAGTAATGGCACACCAACAACGTCAACTAGGAAGGTTATAGGATGGTTAAGCTATGGCGTACCCACATATAAAGAACATCCTTCAATGAATTAATAGGATCCACATGTTATGGTGGTGTTAGTTTGACAATACAGCGGCGGATATTTCCTATTGTGACTTCTGAGGATTATGTAAAGCAGTTGCTAACCTGCATCTTTGGATGTACACCATTCGGTTTCAGGTTTGAAAGACCTGGATGTCGTAGCACTACATAATATGTGTAGTCAAACACACATCCGCGATTGGGGAACATACAGCAGCAGTCAAACCCACTGGCCAGATGGACACAGTGCAACAGGTTCTACACTTTACATATGCACATCGGTGTCCATTGTAGGACCCAAAAATTTAACCCTATGCAATATAAACTTGATGGAGCGAGCGACGCTGAAGGAGTAACAGCCGTGACTATGGCACAGTTAGACATATGCACCACCAGCGTGTTTAAGGTTGATGACAGGTGTCCATGAAATGCAGGACATATGAGCAGAAATACCCATATGGCCGAGTCCATAGAAGTGCGTCCACATCTCAGTCCCGCACATGAAGAATGTATAATGGGTACCGTCGAGGGCTGCAGCCATGGGATCGTGGGTATGCAGAAATGGGGCTCGGTGTTGTTTGGCAGATAATCCGTTGTCCGCCCCGTGGGAGGGATGTGGGTATAGCACATGCCTTACCCCCCACCAATAATGACAATCATCCACCGCAAAATGCTAAATGCAGCTGTGAAATGGGTACAGCCCTATACCAGTGTCCAGTAGGCATTTCCCAAGGATGGACAAACGTACGACCAAGATGGCACCCATAACTGCAAACCTGGTGGAATTACACAGCTGTAGTAAGGCATAACACAGGGAATACAAATAGGGACTACAGTAGAGACTCCACATACAAAGTCAGACCGCCGTGCGAATACCGGCGTACACAGCACTCAATCTGCCAGCAAGCAAATGGGGATCACTCGCTACCATACTGCGGAACAAATGGGCGACCTGCGGAACACATACTAATGGCACACCAACAACGTCAACTAGGAAAGTCATAGGATCCTCAAACTATGGCGTTCACGCATATAAAGAACATCCTTCAATGAATTAATAGGATCTACATGTTTTTGTTGTGTCATTTTGACAATACAGTGGCGGAAATTCCCTAATGGGACATCTGAGGATTAGTTAAAGCATTTCCTAGCCTGCATCATTGGATTTACACCATCCGGTTTCAGTTTAGAATAACCTGGTTAACGTAGCACTACATAATATGGTTAGCAAGCAGACATCCGCGATTGTGGAACATACAGCAGCAGTCAAACCCACTGGCCAGATGGACACAGTCCAACAAGGTCTACACTGTACATATGCACAATGGTGTCCATAGTAGGACCCCAAAGATTCATCCGTATGCAATGTCAACCAGCTGCGATCGAGAGACCCAGAAGAACTGACAGCCGTGACTACGGTACAGCCAGACATATGCACCCCCAGCGTGTTCAAGGTTGATGACAACTGTCCACGGAATGCAGGACATATGAACAGACATTCCCAGATTGTAGAGTCCATAGAGGTGCGTCCACATCCCATTCCCGCACTCATGACGGATGTGTAATGGGTACCGTCGAGGGTTGCAGCCATGGGATCCTGGGTATGCAGAAACGGGGCTCGGTGTTGTTTGGCAGATAATACGTTGTCCCGTGGGAGGGATGTGGGAGTAGCACGTGCCTTACTCCCCACTAATTGTGCAAAGCATCCACGCTAATGCTAAATGCAGGTGTGAAATGTGTACTGCTCCATACCAGTGTCCAGTAGGCAATCGCTAGGGATGGACAAGCGTAGGACCAAGATGGCACCCATAACTGCAAACCTGGTTGAATCACACAGCTGCAGTGAGGCATAACACAGGAAATACAGATAGGGACTACAGTAGATACTCCCCATACAAAGCCGGACCGCTGTGCTGTAATACCGCGCACAGCACTCAATCTGCCAGCACCAAAATGGGGATCACACGCTTCCATACCGCGGAACAAATGGGTGACCTGTGGAACACATACCAATGGCACAATATCAACGCCAGCTAGGAAAGTCATACGATGGTCAAACTATGGCGTTCCCACCTATGAAGAACATCCTTCAGTGAATTCATAGGATTAATGTCAACTGACCATGGAATACACGTAATCAACATCAAAGACCCGCTGGCACCTTATGGCACACAAACCAAGTCACACATAGGTAGATGAAACAGTCAACGTAGACATTGTCCACGATAGGTCACATATGGTATACAAAGGTTACGTCATACACATGTAAGCGCTTTCACCCGTAGGCTCCGTGAGACTTACACATAACATAGAAGCATCCAGGCTTTAAATATCCCCCCTTACACTTCCATTTGTTACTTTCTCAGCAAACAATGAACATGTAACCACAGCATAGAAAGCACAGACGCAATGTTAACTACACACACATATATTAACATCTCAGAAAGCATCCTATTAACACATGTATTACATGATATTGTACTATGCAGAATACTCATCAATCAAAGATCTAACAATATATATAGAAGATATGCATATCATATCGCTGTAATACAGTGGTACAGAACTGAAAGAGTGGACAAATGTGTGTTAACTCTACATCTGTACCTAAACTACATTCCTGTTACGGGGGTTTATTCCACCTGCTTCTCAAAAGAGGCCTCATCAGTGTTCCATCGGTCAGCCCTGGTGTGTGGCCAACCCTCCACCTAATAATCCATCTAATTCCGCATTCCATAGCATACCTGATGAGGTCCCCCCTCTGGTATTATAACCTAGACGTCGTAAAACACCGAATGTATTCGTATGCCTTGTGATGTGCTCATAGCCGGCCGTAGTCATACGCCATTCCTGCGGCTGCCCAGGGCGCCGCACTAGTAGGGCCACCTGTCTAGTAGGTGTGTCATGTAGGTATACCAAGATGGGGGCACCATGTGTTGTGGTGGTGGGCGCCATGGAGCCCTATAGCCTAGGGCAGCAGTCGATCTAGGGCCGCTGCCGTAGGAGGGGTAGTACGGTCTGCAGGTATGTGCAGACGTGCACATGAAACAGCGGTCCACAAGGATTACCCATAGTGGCGACACCTGCACAGATGGCTATAGCGGGACACACACACGGCCATGCATACAGCACAGGTAGACATACACACACCATAAATAGGCAATAACACACAAGGTGTATGGCGTGTACGGGTACAGTGTCAGTATAGCAAGGATAGCTGTCCGCCACGATATCCAGCAGATGTCTTTAGGGTGTTCTGGAATACGGACGGTGCATGGACAATGAGTGGATATGCAACGTACCACAGTTCTATGTGTCAGCCGTGCAAATATGCGATACATGGGAAAGACAGCTGTCCATGCAAGAGCAGCAGTACGGGCACAACATAGGTACGTAGATATACAATGACAGAGATACAGACGGACACATGTGGCAAGCCCGTGAGTGTAATGTACACAGCACCACCCCACCACACCATAGCAGGGTGCACGTGGAGAACACGCTACGGAGGTCGCCAACC
This sequence comes from Protopterus annectens, assembly GCF_019279795.1. Taxonomy (NCBI): domain Eukaryota; kingdom Metazoa; phylum Chordata; order Ceratodontiformes; family Protopteridae; genus Protopterus; species Protopterus annectens. The sequence continues at coordinate 81,438,389 of NC_056726.1, read as the reverse complement.
ACAGCAGGCACACAAGCAGTACACAAGCTGCGTCACACCATCCACAAACACAGGGATGGCGGCAGGATATGAGTGTTCTGCGGAAACCTTAAAGCCATACCCTATGAACCCATGCAGCTGGGAGCATGGACACACACACACATGTGGCAGGCATGGTGATTGACCACACCCCCACATACCCAACCGCACAAAAGTATGACACAGGTATGGAATGCGCTACGTGGACCACCGAACACACCACCGTCAGAGGCACATGTACAGGTGGGTGACAACATCCGTAAAGGAATGGCCGCTGATAGCCAAGGTATGTGTTGCGAAGCGTCTAAAAGCATGTTCATCTGCAGAGGCAGCAGGAAACACACACACACACACACACACACACACACACACACACACACACACACACACACACACACACAGGGAAGGGCCGAGAGTCAAACATATGCCTACCTACATGAACTCACTACAGCATGAAGCATTTACAGAACGCGCTACCGAGATTACTGAGCACAGCGCTGTCAGAGGCATACTTCTAGGCGGGTGACATCACCCGTAAGAGAATAGCTGGCAATAGCCAAGGTATGTGTTGCGAAGCGTCTAAAAGCATGTTCATCTGCAGAGGCAGCTGGGAACACACACACACACACACACACACACACACACACACACACACACACAGGGAAGGGCCGAGAGTCGAACCTACGCCTACCTACATGAACTCACTACAGCATGAAGCATTTACAGAACGCGCTACCGAGATTACTGAGCACAGCGCTGTCAGAGGCATACTTCTAGGTGGGTGACATCACCCGTAAGAGAATAGCTGGCAATAGCCAAGGTATGTGTTGCGGAGCGTCTAAAAGCATGTTCATCTGCAGAGGCAGCTGGGAACACACACACACACACACACACACACACACACACACACAGGGAAGGGCCGAGAGTCGAACCTACGCCTACCTACATGAACTCACTACAGCATGAAGCATTTACAGAACGCGCTACCGAGATTACTGAGCACAGCGCTGTCAGAGGCATACTTCTAGGCGGGTGACATCACCCGTAAGAGAATAGCTGGCAATAGCCAAGGTATGTGTTGCGGCGTCTAAAAGCATGTTCATCTGCAGAGGCAGCTGGGAACACACACACACACACACACACACAGGAAGGGCCGAGTCGAACCTACGCCTACCTACATGAACTCACTACAGCATGAAGCATTTACAGAACGCTACCGAGATTACTGAGCACAGTGCTGTCAGAGGCATACTTCTAGGCGGGTGACATCACCCGTAAGAGAATAGCTGGCAATAGCCAAGGTATGTGTTGCGAAGCGTCTAAAAGCATGTTCATCTGCAGAGGCAGCTGGGAACACACACACACACACACACACACAGGGAAGGGCCGAGAGTCGAACCTACGCCTACCTACATGAACTCACTACAGCATGAAGCATTTACAGAACGCGCTACCGAGATTACTGAGCACAGCGCTGTCAGAGGCATACTTCTAGGTGGGTGACATCACCCGTAAGAGAATAGCTGGCAATAGCCAAGGTATGTGTTGCGAAGCGTCTAAAAGCATGTTCATCTGCAGAGGCAGCTGGGAACACACACACACACACACACACACACACACAGGGAAGGGCCGAGAGTCGAACCTACGCCTACCTACATGAACTCACTACAGCATGAAGCATTTACAGAACGCTACCGAGATTACTGAGCACAGCGCTGTCAGAGGCATACTTCTAGGCGGGTGACATCACCCGTAAGAGAATAGCTGGCAATAGCCAAGGTATGTGTTGCGAAGCGTCTAAAAGCATGTTCATCTGCAGAGGCAGCTGGGAACACACACACACACACACACACACACACACACACACACACACACACACACAGAAGGGCCGAGAGTCGAACCTACGCCTACCTACATGAACTCACTACAGCATGAAGCATTTACAGAACGCGCTACCGAGATTACTGAGCACAGCGCTGTCAGAGGCATATTTCTAGGCGGGTGACATCACCCGTAAGAGAATAGCTGGCAATAGCCAAGGTATGTGTTGCGAAGCGTCTAAAAGCATGTTCATCTGCAGAGGCAGCTGGGAACACACACACACACACACACACACACACAGGGAAGGGCCGAGAGTCGAACCTATGCCTACCTACATGAACTCACTACAGCATGAAGCATTTACAGAACGCGCTACCGAGATTACTGAGCACAGCACTGTCAGGAGGCATACCCCTAGGTGGGTGGTATCATCCGCAGAGGCAATGCGGCCGATAGGGAATGAAGACAGAGTGCGCAGTCACACAGCCTGTTACCATCCCAAGGTGGCCGTACAGTAACACGGTAGTGCTGCAGTCGGGAATACCAAATAACTACGGAGCAGTACATCACGACATGAATACGGGATGCACCACATGACAGTATACCCTATGAGAGGGCATCCGGCATGCAGGATGTAGGCAGCCAATGTGGCATGACAGCCACATATGAGTCACCTGGATGGTCACCATGGCTATGCAGGATGTCATTGGCCATGGCTACACGCCTAGTAGCAGACATCGGTGCCGACTGTCGTGTGTACCCCCGACAGGTGTACTGGCCATGGCTCTCACACCTAGCGGTTGCAAAGGGGAGACAGACATGCTCACGGGGTATCAACGCAGTCGGCCGCGGTGTGCACTGTACTGTGTGTCCATCTACACAGCTGCTTACTGGGCATGCTCAGACACTTAGAATCGGCACAGTGCAGACATGCATACACATGGTGCGACGGCATGGGAGGCAGACTGTGGACCGTCGTGTGTGTCCAGCCACACAACAGCAACCCGGCCATGCCACAGACGTGGCAGTTGCGAAGGGGAAACAGGCATGCACCCGGGGTATCAATGCAGTCGGGCGCGGTGTGCACTGTACTGTGCGTCCATCTACACAGCTGTGTACTGGGCATGCTCAGACACTTAGAATCGGCACAGTGCAGACATGCATACACATGGGGCGATGGCATGGGAGGCAGACTGTGGACCGTCGTGTGTGTCCAGCCACACAACAGCAACCCGGCCATGCCACAGACGTGGCAGTTGCGAAGGGGAAACAGGCATGCACCCGGGGTATCAATGCAGTCGGGCGCGGTGTGCACTGTACTGTGCGTCCATCTACACAGCTGTGTACTGGGCATGCTCAGACACTTAGAATCGGCACAGTGCAGACATGCATACACATGGGGCGACGGCATGGGAGGCAGACTGTGGACCGTCGTGTGTGTCCAGCCACACAACAGCGACCCAGCCATGCTCACACACGTAGTATGTGCTACGTCCGGCATGCAGACGGAGTGCACACACCGCAAGTCACGGCCAGGTAAACCCGTACACACGCGCAGGGTGGACACACATGCAGTCACACGTACACACACAGATGACAGCACAGGCACCACGGGTGCAGGCTGAACATGTACACACCGACGTGAACACTGTAGCTGCTATGCCAGCACCATGTCATCGGTGCAGCAGTATGCCTCACGGTCCAGAAACTGCATGTGACATATGTCCAGAAGACTATGTGGTGGTGTACGTCCGCCGTGCAGAGTACACATGTACTATCAATGATCCCACAGGTGTGATGTAGTCCACCCGTACCGGTATACATGGACAGGCATGCTCCACACATGCCACGGGCCTGACACAGGTATGACACACGACTGCAGCTGTACCACAGTGAAACAATGTCCGGATATGTCACATATGTGGTTTCCAGGCTGTGTGCATGGACTGCACGCAGGACACATATGAAGCCTGTGATTTACCACATGCATGACACAGGCGTCTGGTAATACACACACGAAGGGAAGGCGGACACATGTCTGTGGTATGCACCCCTACAGGGTGTGGCGGTGTTCACAGGGACACATACCCTTGTACAGTTTGCCTGTGACAGCTGTGATACCAAACCACAGTCCATGTTCCATGCATGTTGACACACATGTCACAACGTAGCAATGCATACACACATGGCAACAGGGGATACATGTGACACGTGTACTGTGCACGGTGCAGCCGTGCAGGGGCGGTGTCTGGTGTCCGTAACACAGTTGCAACCCCCTCCCACATGCATACCCATCATGGGGGCCGTCATATGGTGGCATAGTAACAGCACGCATGGCAGTCTGTGTGTACACCATTTGTTTAAACACCTGTCCACATGCATGTGTGCAGGTGCTGGTCACAGGTGTGTCACACACCGTCCTACCCTGCCATGTGCATACAGTCCGCTATGTCGCCTTTACATGACAGCGCTGCCATGATGCATACCCATCGGCCATGCGGGTTCGACCATATGTCACATTGCCACTGTAACCCCTACCACCACCCAAGTGCAGATATTGGCACAGCTGCCGGATACAGTGGTAGTACGCAGGATGCACCACATACCGCTGCACGCCTGCACAAATCCCATGTAGCGGGTGTGGCATTCCTAGCACCAACATGTGTGCAGGAATGTGTGCCCATGTATGCCACAGATCGGGGGAACTATGTGCCACGTGCCACACATCACTGTACACCATGGTAGAGCTCTGTACCTACCTCAGTGTGGGGTGCACCGATGTGGATGGTGTGGTACATGCAACACGTCATCCCTCCGTGTAGACATGTGTGGCCACCACCATGTCAGTGTGTCGACATGTGTGTATGTCTGCTGCCTGTTGAGAGGGTGTATGCAGATATCGTGTTGTGACTGGACACTGACCACACAGGGTGACCATCCCGTAGTGGTGCTGCATTGTACAGCCCTGTCATTCCCACACCTGTGAGCCTTACTGGCCACCTGTGCAAGACCACCCCCTGTGACATGGCGCGTCGGTGCATTGTCTTGTGAGGGTGCCGACCACACAGACAGGTGTCCCCATCTGCACACAATGGTGTGTGTGCCATAGAGGTGTACGCCCTGCGAATGCGGGAATATTCCTATACCGGTACAGCATCCGACTGTCGAACACTGTGCACCACAGCTGACAGGTGACACCTGCGGTCAGTAGCCAGCACACTGCGTACGACACCTGCAGAATGTCACCATACCTGTACTGTGTCATGCCATGTATGTGATGTCTCTGTCCACCGTAGCCTGTGGCACCGACCACAGGCGTCAGGTGCAGTATATGTGTGGACATGTGCGTCATGTACCGTGTAAGCAACGTTGCACTGTATCCGGCTCCGTAGGTCTATGTGTATGACCTCTCTTCTTGCAATCCCGACTGTCTGTTCTCTACATCACAAAAGCTTTGCACCTGCTCCCATAGTATTCCCACATAGATAAAGTACATGTATACTAAATGGAGTACTACACTGTCCTAGAATCCCCTTGTGTGCCCAATTCCCTATAGGTGCCTTCTGACCCGGCTACACAGCAGATGCATTCACATCCTCTGGCATGTCGACGGGTCAATTGCTAGCGACCTCTCCTGTTCAGATGGTGAATCTGGGCGTCCTGGCCACTGTTACAGGTGCCTCATGGACACGGACAAGCCGCACCTCCCCCAATGAACATAATACATGTGACAGACGCAACTATATAGCCAGACAGGAGGCTGTGCTCTCTCCAACCATGACCGGCAAGACCACGCGGGAGGGGAAGGACACAATGCACACCACATACCCAGTGTCACATGTGACTATCGCAAATGCTAATCAAACACATGAACACACTACGACATACCTGGAGGCACTGTAGGACATGTCGCGAACCTAACGAGCCCTCTGAAGCAGACACACAAGCTACTGCCTCCACAAGACATAGGACATGCAACACATAGTTCTCAACGTCAGTGTGCTAACCCGGCAGAGCCCCAAAGGCGACACACACACTGCCAGACACACCTGTAATGGGTGACGCCACTGCCAGACACACCGACGTCCCACCCACCATACTGAACAAGGGAATGATCACAGTAGGCTGCCTGCCGGGCGCTGGAATACGCCACATAACACACGCACTCAGGTCACTCCGCAGCATGTGCAGGTATGACGCGGTCATTGCCCATGCTGGTGTCAACGTCTGGTGGCATACCACCCTGGGATACATTACAGGAGACATAGAGGGCCACTCAGATTGTGTAGCCCAGGCCGGCATGTCCCTGACCCTGGGCAGTATCCCACCCTCATCAAGTATGATGCCACTACACTGGCTCAATGTGGTCACCCTTGATAATGTCCTGGTTACCGGTGTCAGTCTGAGGGGATCCGGATTCCATTTACCTGGGATGACATGCTTGGCACGCCACGCCCTTTCGCATGGTATGGCTGGCAGCTGTCGCCCCGGTCTACAAGGGTTTGGCAAAGGCACCTGCCACCCCACAGTGCTCACCGCAGGCACGGCTGGAATGATAAACCTACCACCCCACACTACAAGCCTGGAGAACACACAGGATAATACAGCTCACTGCCAGTGGTCTACAGCCAAGCTGCACACCCTCAAATGCCCTCCTCAGTATGGAGGACATCGATGTCAGTGCTGTGACTGAAACATTGGTCAGGGCTGCTGAGAGCACCCCAGCACTGTCGGGTCATACCCTATATCACGCGTTCAGGACCATAACCCGGACATAACACAGAAGGAGGGGGAGTCCCCATTTCCATGATGGATACACACACCTCCATGTTGGCAGAGATGCACGTAGCAGCCGTTAATATCCAGGTGCAATTAACCATGGTTAGGACTGCCCTACAGTTTGTTGCATGCTACAGACCACCCTCCCAAACCCAGGATACCTGCACAGCCGTCCTGAGGACACTGGTGAGTGTGCATGCTCTCACAACACCGTCGTATTGGGTGACATCAACCACCCATACATAGACCGAGAACATTACCCAGGACACAACACCCTACGCCAAAGGTCCCAGGTGTTCATACACCTGACTGCTGTGGAACACCCATGCACCATACCCACTAGGGGGGGACGTATACCAGTTCTGATCATCACACATGGGGAGGATATGCTCCACACAGGATGTACATCCCTCAATGGTGATGTCAGACCGTATAGTGGATCCACTGGTAATCCGCATCCTGCACCCAACACCGGCATGGGAGACCTAAGTGACGACCTCTCCACAGCGAACCACACACGTCATACGACCGGTGTGGTACCCTACAAGGCCTCCATGCCAGTGGTAAACACAGGCCACACTGCTGAAACCCTTACAAATGCCTTCTCTGAGCACCCCAGGGATGTCTGCACCAAGCGATCATGATAACATCAGGACCTTGTCCACCGAAGGCAGGCACATGGTCTGGTGGACCCCAGCCATTGACAAACTGTACAACAACAGTTGGAGCTAATACATGACAGAGCAATATCAGTACCAGGGAAGGCATCACTCATTAATACCGGCGTTAACATACGATCACACATACAATCATCCAAGGCCGCTTGTGGGAGTGGTACTGCAGAGGGCACATGAGACAACCATAGGGCCTTCCTTAGCTGTGGTAGGGACATGGGTGGGAGCGCACAGTCATGCCCGGAATTACTCCAGAATGGTACAATGATCACTGAACCCACAGACATTGTCAACAAACCAGCGGACATGTTCCATGCATACATCTACCCCCCCCCAAGAGGGGACGTATCCATCCCACCAGAGTCTAGCCTCCCAAACATCTCGTATGCCCAGGAGTGATCTGATATCTGTTAAGCGGTGAACACAGCACCAATGGGCCCAGATGGTGTCCCTGGCTGTGTGCTACTCAACCTCATTGAGGCCCTCGCCCCACACATAAGGCCGCTGTGTCATCTTAGGCTTACTACGGGCTAGGTCCCCGCTGGATGGCATACGGCAGCTGTGGTCCCACTACGCCAGGGTAGTGCTCTTATGGACTGTAGACATTCCTGCCCTATCAGCTTGACAAGCCTTGTCTGCAAAGCTGCGGGGAGGTCCATACTGGGGCCCATAAGTACAGACAGTGGTGTACAGCCAATACCGGAACATACCCACATCGACTTAGTCAAGGGCAGATCCTGCCTCCCAAACCTGCTCGACCTGTCTGGAGGGGTCACTAAGGCCATTGATGGGGGTACGTCGGTTTGCACAGACTACCATGACCTGGCGGAGCGTTCAAACCACACTCCACGTGGGACTCATGGAAAGGCTCGCCAGCGTACATGTGGAGACATATGTCACACGATGGTTTGCCAACTGGATGGAGGTCACACCACACAGGGTTTGTGTTCCTGGTGCCATGTCAGACTCCAAGCTGGTCTCGAGTGGAGGCCCACAGGGCTCAGTCCTGGGACCCTCCTGTTCGGCATTCAACCTTCCAATGTGCATGCAAACATAGGGGGATTGTGGCAGACAAGGTATGCAGATGACTGCACACCGGCCACCATACTCAACACCCCATCTGACACGGACATCCACCTGGGGCCTCATAGAAATGGATAACTGGTGCCAGAGCCATGGCCTGATGCTACATGCCAGGGAAGGTGCAGACCTACCCAGTGGGAAGGACATGTTCGCCCCGACGTAACATGTAGGTGGTAATCCATTCAACATGGTGGACGTGTTCAGGGACATGGGTACCACACCTGTCGGTAACCTCTGTCGACACTCACAATGCCAATGTGGTTGGGAAGACATTCCACTGTGGCCACCTGGTCAGGAAGGAATCACATCCACATCAGGGGAGTTCATTGTACCCCTGTACACTTCACACATCAGACCAATGATTGCGTACAATGCCACATCTGGGATGTACCTAACCTGACACCTGCAGCACTCGGAAGGACCACAAACATTCCACAACACAGGGATAAAGGTGCTGAGACATGTGTCACACGCTGCCCGACCAAGGGGACTCCGGCTGTATACCTTCCCAGCACGTCTGCTCTGTGGTGATCTGTGCCTGACATACACGGCCATGTCCGACCTGGGTGACATGGACATGTTCCACCTCCTAGGCTCCAAGCAAACACGGGCACAGAAGCAACTGACAGAAACCTCAACACGAACATAAATAGGACGTGCTGGGGGAACAGGGTCAACGCCCAGAGACCCCCTACAACATGGAAAGGATTCCCAGCCCATGTGAAGCAGAGCCCCTGACTGACTTTGTCCAAGAGTAATCATGACGTGTGGATGTGTGATCGTAGGTATGCGCCAGGCATCATCTCTGTGTCACTGCTGGACAGAGGGACAGCGGACCGATGGATGTGGTATCCTCATCCTAAGGGGTGTTAACAGCCACACACACTCTGGCTAGGCTTACACATGCCGTAGGGCACATAGCCTGGTATGTACATGTGCCTATGTACCTATGTAGGGGTCCATGCAGGTTGCGGGTACCTGTGGTATGCTGATATTGCCAGATGTGCCTGTGGGTACCCCACAGCTACACGTGGGGGACTGATAACAGTGCTCCCAGTAGGCACATGCAAGTACACCATAATTGGCATACAGGTTAACTGAACCAACATGGTGCTACACATGTAACCGCCACGCATACCATGTACACAGATCAATGAATGCTGCACCTGCACTACATGGTATGTCTGCTGCATGATGTCAGTGCACGACCCACGTCACATACGCACCTGTCACCTGTCATACACAACCACTGCAACATACACATCACGTACTATGCGGACACAGGTATCACATACACCTCTCACTATCTTGTCCACCCTGTGCATCAGAATATGTTTGCATAACCGTGCACCGATGGTGTGGATCACGGTGCTGCGGCAGAGGCTTCATCATATGCACAGGGTGATATGTGTGCCAGGGGCATAGGCTGTACCAATGGATGACATCATGTGTGTGTGTAAGGGCCTGTGCATTTACTGGGCATGACTGTGCAGAATGCATGTGGATGTGGTGGAGCCCTACAGTTGTGTCTGCTGTGTGTGGGTATGTGTGTACACAGTTCAGCCATCTGTGATGCCTACACTATACTTGGCAGCCCCAGACTGTACAGTGCAGGTTGTATGGCTCACTGTGTCCGCCTGCGGCCACGTGACCCGTGCCTGCCTGGGGTCGCACGGGCACTACCGGGTGGAGGTATGGAGTGGCCACTCTCCGATGACACATGTCCGCTGGAACCGTGTCCACGCTGGGACCGTCCAGGGCCACGTCCACGTGGCCTGCTGTGTCCTGGTGTGGTTGGTGTAGCACCAGCTGCACTGCTGCTGCTACCAGCACTGTGTGAGTGGGCATGAGAGGTGGCACGCACACGTCGACCTGCACTAGGTGGTGTTGCTGGCCTATGGCCACGTGTCCTATGCCTCACCCCTACCAGGTGTTCCAGCACAGACAGCTCACGCACGTGGATTGACATGCCTCGGTCGAGGATTCCAACCATCTCACCTAATCTCCTATCCAGAACATCGGCAAGCTGCTGTTGAGCATTCGCCAATGACTGGATGTTCTCATTTAAGGAATGGATTGCGGCCCTCTGCAGCCTCTGCCCTTCTTGGTTCTGCCATTCAGCACGTGCCTGTGCCGCCATTACAGTCTGAAACATGCGTCTGGTGATACCAGCTGCTGCACCCTGTATGGCAGGTGCATGTCTACCAGTGCTCCTCCTACGAGCAGCACCAGCCACATGCCTGTGTGGCACATCACCAGTCATTACACTGGCAACATGGTGTGTACCCGCACCTTCTGCAGCCACCACACATTCCTGCTCGGTGCCAACAGACGCTGACTGTCCTTCCTCTATGGGCAACGGTGATGTGGTATGTGTCGGCATCTGAACCGTGTGCGGAGATGAAGGGGACATAGGTGGGATGTTATCCAATGGCACAGCTTCTGCCCGTGACCCTGCCTGTGCCTCATGCACATGGTCATCACCGCTAGTATCTGTGGGGACACTAGCATCAGATGGACCGCAGGAGGGGAACGCACCTACAGCACCTGTGAATACAAAGACATACCGTAAGTTACATTACACACACGCAGACACACACACACACACAGACACACACACAGACACACACACACACACACACACACACACACACACACACACGCAGACACACACACACGCAGACACACACACATGCAGACACATCATGCATGTGATATTGCAGGTGGCATGCAGCATTCCCACACCACAGCCCAGTGAATGCAGCCCAGACATTAATAGTGGTAGTATGCATACTGCCCTGGAGTGCACACTACATCAAGCAGGTGTCTTTTAGTAGGCTTGCAGTACACACATTCATGGTAGTTTGCATGCATCACCGTGATACACCGTGTGGCCACGGGCGGGTTAACAGTACACATGGCTGGCGCCACTATGTCATGTAAACCGCAAACATGTGCGGTATCATGTGGACATGTGACAATGGTGTCCCACCACATGCACCACATCATAACGGATGTCACAGTGCAGTGTTATGTGTACAGGCTACAGATAGAATGCATGTGTAACAAGGATGTCTGTGCAGGTGTGGTTGGTGTGAGCTGTGTACATAGCTGTACAGTGGGGAGTACGGGCACTGTGCCACTGCACGCAGCAGGACACAGGTATGTTTCTGTGCGATGCGTAACCTGGACGCATTGCATTGCCATGTCTGCAACTCAGTCATGCTGTTCCACAGCACGTATATGGTAGACATTGGTGGCACCTCTAATGGCTGCAGACAGGCATTTCATTTGTCTGGTGTACCACATCAGATGTCCAGGGGGTCCACTACAGCTATGACCGCACTATGTGTGGACAGGGTGCAACGGTGACTACCCACTGCGGATGTACTGTGTGGCAACATGCCTGTAGGTATCACCCATGGCCATGTTTGACTGGTTCATGGACAATTGTGTGTGATGGGCATCGTGTACACATCCCTGTGGTGGCCCATGTGACATACACCCATACTAGTCTGAGGTGTCACATTCCCGAAGGCTATGCAGACATTGTGGATGTCTGCTATGTCGCGTAGGTCATGTCATGGTGTGACAATGTTGCGGACAGACCACCACGTGCATGGGACATGTCATGTGCCATGTCACAACGTGTGCACCCAATGCAGGGGCATAGGTCACAGTGGTAACACCTGTGTGCTGGCCAGATCACAGCTCACTATGTGGTACTGTGTGCATACCGCAAAGGCATACCGATGCATACTACACATGCAGCCATTGTGGAACACCTCCACCATTGTATGCATAGCTGACTGCACATATCACACCGATGGGTTATGTGGTGTCATGCCGGTCTATACTAATGGTTGTATCTACTGTACATGGGTGGCGTGTGTGTCGGGTGGTGCAACCTGTATACCGTGACTGGGGCAGACCCAGGTGTGCATGTCATACCTGGACACATGGGGAATATCTATACACCGTATCATGCCTATTACTAGCAACAGTCTCACCTGCGACAGACCCATGTCTGTGCGACACGCCAGAGGTACCTGTATAGGGGCGACACAACAGTATACACATTATCCATTACTATCGCCATGGTAAGCACTGTGCATGTCACATCATGTACCTGTGTGTTAGCATGTGCTATGCACATGTCTGCAAACACAACGTAGCATACTGTAGTATGCAGCTTGTGTGGCCATATACCTGGCATGTGTTGCTACATTATGTGGTGTACTATGACACCCACACCTACGTCAGTTATCATACAAACATGCAAGACTGACTTACCAGGCAGCTCCAGGCTCGTTGGTTGGGAGACACCCACCTCCACGATGGCAGCGAGGGTTTCTGCATGTTGTTCTCTGGGTGTCCCCAGACTGACCAGGGGCTCCTCCGTGTGAGTGGGGGCTGGGTTGGTGGCCCACCACCTGTCCCACCTTGTTGTCTGGCGATTGCGGTGGCACGCTGTTTCGCGTGCCGAATTAGGTCTGTGCAGTGTCTGCGGATCTGCTGGTAGGTGCGGTTGTGGCCGCCCACGTTGTTCACCCTCCTGCGCAAATCCTGCCACACGTCATCACGCTGCTGTGCCTGTAGTGGCACATGGCTGAATAGTATGTCGTAGTTGTCGTGGAGCAACGGTATAATCACTTCATCCTCCTGTCGGCTGAAGGCAGGCAGCTGGGAACGTGGCATTATCTGTAAGACATAATGATGTTGACAGGTCACATTTACACTGCTGTACTGGCATACTGCTGGACATACATTGCTATGACATGTACAACATCTGCACAGTAATCTCTGCGATGCATCATGGCAGTGACACAGCCGACGTGTTGCCGTCACACCATTGAGCAGTGGGTCTCATATCATATCTGTGTGTCACCTCATCACACTGTACACGCACCATGTTGATGTTAGCCTGCTGTGGACATGTGTACCTGCCTGCACCTGTGTCCATATCAGTTGGCACAGGTCCCCATGTGACAACAGTTCTACTGTTCACCTGGATGCTGTGTATATGTCACTAGGCATCCCGTACGCGGCCATTATGAACGTCAGCGGTGGCACTGCACACATACACATGGACACCTGTACATGCATGTGTTGTGCCATGTACATCCACACAGCACTGTACGGGTGTTGGCCAACCTGCCACGGCTCACCTGTGTTGCACATGTGATACACATGGGACAATGTGTAACCATGTGACATTAGCAGGAAAGGTCATGCATAGCATGTGCGCACGCACGTTGTCCACAGCAACACACAGCACCTGTAACACCACAGGGTGCATCACTGCCACATTACTGCTGTGGACGGTTGATAGTGAAAGTGCCTTTTGTCCATCGCACCATGTAGGACTGTGATAGCACGTGCAGCCTTGCTGGGCAGGGCTGCATGGTATGGCAGGGTATGTCACATACATGGCACTGGGATGTGACCCACCTGGGGGTACTGATATTGGCAGGGTGGCTGTCCATTCCATATGTCATTGCTATGTGTATATGGACATTACACATGTCTATCATCATGGTGTGGACACTGGCCTTCTGCAAGGTAGGCTGCACGCTGCTTGGTGGGGGTGTGTCTGGTGCATGCAGGTATCGCACATCCATGCATACACATTAACCCTGACAGGTGCTATGTGCTGCGATATTGTTCAACACAGTGCTGTATGTGCCCACACACTGCTATCCCGTGCACATGGATGGTTGCCTGGCCTGACATGGGTACCACATATGTCTACATCCAGTGCCTGCTGCCACCCCATGTCAGCTGGTGCACCGCACAGCGCCATCCCTCCCACGGGGAACGTGGTGTTGGGCACAGCATAGGTATCCATGTATGGGGACAGGGATGTTCACATAGCAGGGGCACTGATGGTATCGTCGATCTGACCATACACGTATGACGCACCCCTCACACATACAACCCATTCAGTATGTTGTTCGCAACACTGACACAGCTATACTGCTATGCCGGAGACATTCCCAGACGTACATACACAGATGCGTGCACATCTGTCTGTGGCATGGGCTAGACTATTGGTGTGGTTCGGCACATAACGTGTTTGAGTGTGGCTGGCGCAGACCTACTGTGCACATGTCTACACAGTAAGCCTGTTCTACAGTAGCCATCGGTGATGTGCTGTGCACATATCAAATCTGCACATTGTGTTGGTGTCTGTCTGTCCACGGGCCAGTGGTGGGACACACAGGGTATTGGTGAACATATATGCATGCAACCCTGTACTGCTGTACTGCTAGCTTCTCGGTGCTAATGTGTCATAGACATGCACACCGTACCCGAACAGGTGGTAGTGGGTTGCCACCCATACCCATCTCCTCTTGTGAGTTGCTATCATCCAACACCCTCTTTGTATTGTATGTTCAGGCTATGCACCTGTGTGGGGCATGTGGGCATGCAATGCAGTACTGCGTGCCTTTGCACCCATCGCAGAACATGTCACACAGGTACACTGGCAGCCGTACACTTCACAGCTTGATGACGGCACAACACATGTTGTACACACGTAACACATATCCTGTGGGACATGGTCAAATGTACAGGCATGTCCAACAGTCACGTACCACTGCTACCCCTACATGACGGCTATGCAGGACATGTGGCGGTACAGCAACTGTCACATGTACATGCAATGCCCCCCTACCTACATGGCGTGGTACTGCCTGTGGGGCATATGCGTCTGCATCCATGCTATGGCCATAGATGACAGTTGTACATCGATATGTGCAACATACCTCATTGGGTGTTCTCATGTGTGCATGTTCAACATGTCTACGCATTGTTTGTGTCTGTCACACAGTCATTGTTGTACATGGTTTACATGGCAGCCATGGCGTACTGTGTGTGATTCCAGGTACTTCATTGGGATACCAGCATTGTACATTATCACGGCGTATTCCAGCCATCACGTAGCCATCCTAGCTGACACTGTTATCCAGCCAGTGGGAGGTGTTCTGCCATCTGCACATACGTCACACAGTACGAGGGTGGCTGACACCCATTCTGGGGACAGGGTTCTGACCGCTGTGGATGTGTGTGATGCTGTCGACAACCATGACTGCGCCTGATGGTCACATCTGGATGTGTAACATTCACAACACACACCTACCTTCACGTAGCAACACATCATCCACAACAATGGACATTCCTGCCAGAACACTGTGTGCAGTATGTCTGTATGACCACTGCAGGCACCACTGGTGGCCCCCAGCATGGCAGCCAACAGCACCAGTGTATATCCCGTGTGACCATGGGTTACACCATTCACAACACACCTGTCTCAGATGACCCTGTTGTGGATCACAGTGCAGTTCCACACATCATGTTACACTATACATCATGCACCGATATGTTGCGGACGTGTGAACGGCTGTGCAACTCAACATATGCACACATGACACATCACCTGGTACAACATGTCTGTCTTACCACACGTTATTGTGACCACCCTGTGATGGCATTGTACAGGCTATGTGGACTGGGACATGTGATGGCTCAAAGGTATATTCACCCTCCGGGTGTGTGTCTAGCCAGGTGTACAGTAGGCAGTGGTCTGCACACAGGGATACTGTACATTGGCCTACTCTGTCACTGCGACTGTTGACTATGCTCATACTGTACTTATACAGGCATGTGGTATCTGACCAGTATGACAGTCGTGGTCGACCACACTACTGTGGCACACATGACCTGCGGACATCTGCCTAGGGTGTGGAGCCCACATGTACATCTTCACATGCTATGCTGCCTCTGCGGCGGTGTCACATGTCTGTCTCCAGCAGGGCTGTAACAGGCAGGCACGGCATGCAGTAATGTGGGACAATGCTTGCACCTTCCACTGTGCTGCACACAAGCAAGGCACGCACACTAGTGCACGCCTGACATTTATCTGCGGTGCCTGGGACCTGCCTCCATGCTCTGCACAGCACACCTGCCAGTCCAGATTGTACACGGATCATACCTCCCAGGCACATACCTGGACTGCAACACACACAGGTGAGGGATCCCACATCACACAATGTTTTACACACATACTGTATATTTTCCGAACACAATGCATCGTAGGTACTCCATGTTCGGATACCCATGTTTGTGACCGCTAGACACATTGTAACACGCAACAGAGAGTACACTGTACACCACAGGTTACATGCTGGCTGTGTTGTCATACTGTACATTGCACCTCGGACAGCTGCTACTGCCATGTGCTGACAGCAACCCACACTTCCCTAGTATGGACTCCCATGTACCCACACATGCTTGGCCATGCACTCCACCTAGCTGGGTGACACATTACACAACACATACCATACCTACACTACCCTCGGCATGCACCATACCTCCATGTGTCTGCTGTGTTAAACCTGGGGATATCCCCCCTCTGGTAGATGAACATATATGCTTCACGGCCCTGCTAGCCACACCCTGGACACACACCCATCGCAGCATACATGGTACATGTGCTCTACAGCCGGTACTACTGACGTCTGCTGACGGGGGTGGTTAATGGCATGGCACCCCGGCAGATGGACAGTGTACGTGACTATGCTGACACATATCACAGTGCACTTCCGCAACATGTACGCAATGGTAGGGACCATGCTATTCCACACAGAGACATGGCGGTACTGGCCTTTTCACAGACACCACGGTGGTAGTCATGTTCCATGCACATCTGCTGTATGGGCACATGTGCAGGCTGTTGCACGGTGGGTATATTCACATGTGTGGGGTGCATCACTTGACAGCCATGGTGGGTCCTCGTGGTCCATCACATGCTCCAAGGCTAGCTACCTACACATGACTGCCGCACATTGCAGTGTGGGCCCTCAGGCAGTGTGGTGGTATGTCTGTGTTGTTTGGCTACATCCACATTCGATGTAGCGTACAACAGTCACCCAGGCATTGCTGACTGAGATGATGTTGGCAACATGCCAGGCAATGGTGTACCTACCAACAATGCACAATCTCACTCACTACAGGGTTGCAATCCATACATGGACATCGCAGTGTCCCTGTGGACACATACATGGTACTGCCATGCACACGTTATGTCCTAAGACACTGTCCCAATGTCACCTTCCGATCTCCCTAGCTGTTATGTCCCGCCAACCTGTTTGGTATGTGTCTCCACAGCAGCCCACTGAATTAACTGCTAGCCTGTTCTTGGACATTGTGTACCTTGACCACCACACTACCGCATCTATCGCACTACACATGGGTGGTACTGCATTGCATGTGTGGGACTGCATTCGTACACCCATGACTGGACCATTCAGTATGGCAATGGGGCACGTCCTCACATCCGTGCTTCCACACTCATTGATGACCTCCATGCCTTTACTGGCACCCTTGTTGGGCCTCTGTGTGCCACAGCACGCCACATACACATGCTGGCCACCTGTCATACCATTGCATGGGTGGTTGGTGTGGTACAGAGGGTAACAGATCAGACATTGTCCCCACATTGCCCTTCAGCACCATTCCACATTCTGGTATTGGCAATGTACACATCCACCGTCACATCATACCCTGTGTCTCAGGATGTTAGGCTATATGAATCCTGGACAGGACACACAGTGGTGCAAGCATATCATGCTACCTACTACATGTCAGGTACATGTGGCATTACACAGTCCTCAGTCATGTGGCCCCTCATGTTCACTATTTGCTTACATACACAACATGCTGTCACAGAGTACTGTCCATGCCTAGATATCCCACATCTACATACCTGGCACCATTGTAGCTCCACCAGCTCATACTGATAACAACCGTACAGGTGTCGGTGTGGCAGATACATCGTGTGGATGTCATTGCGTCAGGATACATCACACATGGTGCATGCACATCACCTTTGCATAGCAACAGTCATCCACTGGGTATCACATGGATACTGTCCCCATACATGCATATCACATTGTACATGGTTGCTGTACACACACATGCCCCACATGGTGCTGTGGTTGCCATATTCCACTGTGGCATGGGTACACATCTGCAGGGCCACACATATCTGTACTGTGTGTGTTGCTGGTACATAGGTAGCCATTGTACCTGTGCCATACACACATCTACACACGGACAGGGTTACAATAATACATTTGTGGTGTACCTTCCACAACGGCTACGACTTTACATGGCACGGCATTATCATGCCGTGATGTGTACCAGGCTCAGACAGTTTACATATGCGGATGACAGACAGGGAACACATCTGTACTCATCTGCGTACCACATACACAGGGGTGTCATCTACTCTGACATGGGCCATGTCCTCCGCATTAGTGATGCATGTAGTACTCATACATGGCAATTGCAGTGGGTGGGGTGAATGGAGCACTCCTGCATATGTGCACACATGCCACATTGCATGGCCTGGGCTTCTGTGTTACTTCCGCAGACACAACACACACCATGCTGTGGAACGTAGGTCCTGTGCACATCCCACAGGGACACACTGTGGCACTGTTCATGTGATAGCTCCCTTGCTGATAGGGTGACACATAGTCATGGTACCACCACAGCAGCAGTACTGTGTAGACATGCAGTTGACATCCACCTCTGCTGTTCAGTGGACACTACCATGGGGAGGTGACACTACTGTGTACACTGCACATGTGTTTACACATGGACCTGCCGGACTTCATTGTTGCACACATTGCACCTGCTACAGATCGTTTGGACATGGTTACTTGGTGTTCCTTCCATTTTGGTGGCTATTCTGCTACTACTCTGTCCCATATGTACAGGCCATACATATCCTGTTAGTGTACATAACACTGGGCCATACCTCCATTATGCATGCTATGCCTGTGATACTGTGTATGATGTCTGTCATATCCACCATGACAGCTTTACATTACACATACTTGACATAGTAACCCCTACTGCGAGGCATACGTGCACGTCATGCACATTACGTATGACATCGACGGTATATGCCCATACACATGTGTGCTGTGACAGTATACATACATGTCCTATCCCCTGCTGTGGCACTTCCTTGTTGGACATCCACTGCCAGCATCGGCGTGGGTGGTGGCATTGTTCTGTGTTATGCCCCCCTGTGGCAGCCCTTGTGTTATCCCGGCTGTGTACATGATGTCCCACTGCTGTGCACACGGTGTCCACAGTCGTTGGTATGCTCAGCGGGATAGCACTACATAACCACCTTTCACCACTCTCTGCTTTATGGACAAGTATCCTTACTTACAAACACCGTTCACATACAGTGCAGCTTCATCATACACATCATGCGTTACACACCAGTACATCTCGTGGGTTCTACATACCTTTCCTGTGTTTCCTTCCGTTTTCCGTTGCGAGTCTCGCTATAGCGTTGTCTCTCACTCGATCCGTTTTTTATTTGTGGTTCGGTATGAGCATACGGTTTGAATATCCTAGGAGTCATCCTTATATCCGTCGTCACCTGCGACATGTGGGTTCATCACACCAATAGCTGTTCCTCGGTGTGTACTTGTGTGCATATCACCTGTGCATCTACTCCATTCGTACAGTACGCGTCGTAACTAGGGCATGGTTCATTCCTCGCCTGGGCATTGGTTATTTGCACTACCTTCGTGGAGATGGTCTGTATTGTGTTATGTTATGTGTAACTGCAGCCGCTATGTGTGGCGTCAGGTACATTTCGCAGTGGTGTTAGCCGTGGATTGTGTGTGTTGGGTATGGTATTATGTTCGACATGTGGGTGTCCCTGTCCTGGCGGCGTCTGTCGATGGCGTTTTGCATTCGGATGTGTAACATAGCTCTTGTATTGCTTTAAACAATGGATGCAGGTATGCATCCGCTGCTGATAGTGTTTCCCACGCGAGATGTTGCGGTTATGCCGCTGTCATTGACTGCCTGTATGTTTGTGCTGCTATTGCGGCTTGTATCCCTTTGATATGTGCGATGGGGAATATCGGCGGTTGTGGGTGACGGGTACGGGTTGTGGGCCTTGCATTTCTACATACACGGTATGCTTGTGTGTGTGCTCCATCCCTGCCTGGGGAGCTGGCAGTTACCTGTCTGTTGTTCTGGGAGTGTAGGTTGTGTTGATGTCGTCTGGTGTCGGTATCGCCTGCATGTGTGCTTCCTGCATGTATTCCTCCGTCACATCGGTAGTATATCTGCGGTTGTTCGTACGTGCCGACTATCCCTTGGCATTTTGTCCCGGATATTTACAGTCATTGTGGTCCTGTACTTGGGACGGCCTGTATGCTACCGGTTGCCACCTATTCGGTGGCGATTGCTTGTTTGACACTCGTAGAACACACAGCGGTGTTTACGGGCCGATACGTAGCCACGATTGGTGCCGGGTAGCACATGTGTATTTCCGCGTACATGACTATTGCTGTGTAACGTTGCCGACGTATCGTTTTGCAATTAACATATCGGTGTCATACATACGGTCATGATTTGTACATACGTCCTTTGCATTTCATGTTGGCTATATTCCTGTGGTACATTCTGGGACATTTTCGCTTTGCATCATTTTACGCCGCCACGCCTAGCCAGGAGGGGCTCTCAGTACTACTTTGGGGTACTGCTGTACATACGCCTGTGGTTCCTATACTGTATGCCTACACATGTTATTCCACTCCGCCTGTCACATGGCACCTACATACACATTTTACAGTGGCACACACATTACACTCGCACAGTGGAACACACGACACCCTCACCGCACACATACACATACTGCCGCTGTCACAGGGATGGTTGCACACAGTACCTGCGTTGCCCGCATCACCGGCGGCGGTGTCTATCTCCACTCTCATATCCTCATAATATTACCCGCAAATGTACTGCTACTGTACCGTGGCCTGGCGATCATCCTGACTCGCGATTATGCATTTAGGTAGGTTGACCTTTCCATGGGTGGCGTTTCCTGTTCTGTCAACCCTCCCGGATACTCAGGTTGTCGTTCACTATGTTTACTATGTACAGATATCACGTCTTACTTCTCTGTCACCTTGCATCCCTCTGATTCCCTGTCTTACCTGTTGTACTTTATATATGTGTATGTGTACATATATTTCTATGTGTGTAATGATATCTATCTCCATATCTGTGTATGCACATATGTACATGTCTATATGTATACACCTTGCGGCAACCGTGGCAGCATACAGCAACGCCATCTGCTGTAGGACCCGCGTCACGTTAAGGTGTTGGCGTTCCATGCTCCGCTGGCTGTTGGGTGTGCAGTGTTTGGGTGCTGCCTATGTTGGAGTCACACATGGGACCACCCATACGGTACACATTACGGGTGGCCATGTTTGTGTGCCGTCCATTTCACTGTGTGTGCAGGTAGGGAGGTGTCAGTCCATGGGGCCTACGCTGTCAGAGTATGTGCTATATGTTCCCTCTTTGCCAGGGCATAGGCATATTGGGTACACCTCCGTCTGCCTACTGGGGCTGGCACAGTGTGTTCATGGTGCTGAACCCTCTGTGCCTGTGCTTGCCTTGGCAGTTGTGGTGGGCTTTGTGGCCCTTCACCATTATGTCCCTGCAGCAGCTGTTTCCGCAGGATCATATTATGTAGCATGGCACATACTATGAATATGTGGGCACATGTGCCTGGAGAGTACTGCAGGGCTCCACCGGATGTATCCAAGCACCAGAACCGTGATTTCAGCATCCCAAACACACACTCTATGATTATTCTGGTTTGTGCGTGTGCCTCATTATGGCGTTCTTGCATGTGTGTGTGTGCATTTCTGATGGGAGTCATCATCCACGGCTCCAGTGCATAGCCAGCATCCCCACAAGGTGGCCTTGTGTGATGTCCCCCCTGGCGAATACCTGATACAGCTGTGAGGCATGCCAGATATGGGAGTCGTGGTAGCTTCCAGGGCTGCCAGCACACACATCCATGATAATGCCCTGCGCATTGCACACGACCTGGCAATTGATGGAGGGGAATCCCTTGTGGTTTATGTAGCGTCTACCCTGCTCCCCAGGTGGTGACTTGATTTGTATGTGCGTACAGTCTATCGCACCCAGTACCTCCGGGTATTGTGCCACACGGTGGAAGTGGCGCATATTGCTAGCCAACTCCTCCTGAGATCTGGGGAAGTATATATACTCATGGGCATGTCGTAACATGGCATCCAGAAACTGGTGTAGTACCCTGGATGCTGATGCCTGTGAGATGCCCATTATATCCCCGGTTGGCCTTTGAAAGGTACCTGTAGCCAGTATTTGCAAGCTTACACATACCTTTGTGTCCACTGGGATGGGCTCCCCTCTGTTGTTTCTTGTTCTCAGGCATGGCCGGCACAGCTCCGCTATTTGCTGTAACGTGTCCCTGTCCACCCTGTAACGCTCTACTATCTCCAGGTCTTGTAGCCCCTGGTAGGTTACCCTTGGTCTGAACACTCTCCTTCTCCTCTGAGGCCTACGGTAGTTGTCGGCACCCTCCTCCGCAACTCCGTCTGTCTCTGACACATGCTGATGTATCACAGCCACGGCGGCACCCAACATATACATTTTAAAAGTTCCCCGTGTGTTTACACCTAAAGTGCGGCGTTTGGGAATACGCGGCTGTGTGTTGTGTGCATTCACACTTTATACTGTTGTGCTGTACACCCGGTGATGTCATTGGGTGTGTCTGTGCGGCCGTATCTGTGGATTATCTTCCGTGTTTTACCGTTGGCACTGCAACGCTGTTGCCTTTGGTGTTACATTACACTTGCCTGCATTGGTTTAGCTTTAGACCTTACCTTACTGTTTCTGCACGTTGCGCATACTATTTCCTGGATTGCATCCTGCAGAGCCCTGTCATGTGTCATTTCTGGGACATGGCATATCATGCATTTTGTCTGCCGCCGTTATGCTACCTCGCAATTTGGCTGTGCTGTATCGCTGCTTCACACATTGCATACTGCTACCTCCCTACTTTCTTTGCATTCATATGCCTCCCCTATCCCGTTTTGCGGGTTTCTGCATGCAGAGTTGTCAGCTGCCACCAATTGCCCTTCGTGGGTTGATTGGTGTTGATTGCTCATTACGACTCCAATTACACTGCTTCCGCATTTCCTCATATTCTCCGCATCACCTTCCTGTATCCGTTGTTGTTGACGGGGCGGCCGTCACATGACTGGGTTAGGGGAACGTAGTCATCCTCGTGCACATGCATCTCTGCGCGCATTGTGTGCTCTCAGCGCAACTATTTCCCCACCGGTCCTGCTGCTGTGATGTGCATTGTACAGCCCATGTTTGCTGAGCTCCAATGTGCTTCCTCCTACAGTGGCACACCCTCTGCGGTTGACATGTATTCCCTCTGGGCCACTCCTCAGTGTATTACCACTCGCTGCGCGTTTGGTGCAGCCTTACGCCAGCGGGGTTTTGCGATTCAGTATTATCTGCCTCATTTGCATGGCATTGACTACTAATTCATAGTTACGGCCGAACACTGCCGCCACTCATTGGCAACCCTTGCGCCGTGGTTGTGGCTTTCCATGCATACTATGGTGTATTGTGGCTGTGAAGCTGATGTGTATTATACTGCTCTTTTATGACATTGTCATATTATTTCATTGTTTCGCACCTTCCGTGGACATGTCCTGGGGTTCTGCTGTGGTTTGACATACCATTTATGTCATTATTTACATTTTGTGCATGTTTTCTTTTGACATTCTCGGTGTCTTTCGCCATTGGCATATTGCAACAGTATGATACCTGACGTTGACAGCCTTCCGTTACTCCTATGTCATGTTTGGATATATGTAAACCGTTTTTTTTTGGTTTACATTGCCGTGCCCTTATGCTACGCCTGCGCCACTTCGTGGATCGCTATATGCCTTCATTTGCATGGTGCAACACCGCACATGGGGTGTTTAACATACCTACACCAGAGGCGGCGCAACTCAGGCGCACGCCGGTAGTGCACGTGGGATTGGATCGTACCTGAATCGCTCGGCGGCCATATCTGGCATTGTAGCACCTACGCTATGCATGTGCCTGGCGCACAGTTCATGAATCCCAGGGACTATCTTACAGGTTTCAAGGCAGCCAGAGACACAAAATCTGTACTAGGAAGGTTTCTGTATTGTCTTTGGGGTGAACTAATTGCCATTCAGGAAGAGTGGAAGTGCTTAGTTGTTTTATGAACTCCAGAGGCTGACCAGATCTGAGAAAAAGCCCTTGTGTGTGTATTTTTATGGGTAGGTGCTAAATACTGCCAGGTGCCAGGAATGGGGGGTTTGCCTGGGAACTAGAAGTCAGATGACCAGAAATGATGTAACTCTGCAAGATATCCCAGCAGTAATACTTTAGATATTATTTTGAGAAGTCTCTTAGTGAGAAAGAGTTATTCTGTATTCTGTCTTGGGCCTGACAACAACAAGAGAAACCATTCACTACCTCATCTGCCTTGATCTATTTGTAAGTTATTAGGGTATAGTAATGCTCTTAGTTACAGTCAGGAATATAGTGAAGCTTAGTTTAGATATTATTTTTCTTTACTTGTTTGAGACTGTCCTTCAATGTTGCCTTAAATATTTCCTATGATTTTGAATGCTGGTGTCACTGTGAATATATACTTAGTATTTTTTCACTTTTATTATTGATTATTAAATATATTTATACCTTTCATTGTGGCTGATCTTTGTGCGGATATTTAAGTTTTGAGAGTACTTGCATATTTATTTGGTGACTCTGTGTGGGCCACTCAACAGCCTTGCTCTTGGCCCAGGTCAGGAGCCATCTCATCCCCACCACACACACACACACACACACACACACACACACACACACACACACACACACACACACACACACACACACACACACAGATATAAGCATATAAATATATATGTATGTGTATGTCTCTCTGTATTAATATTATTACACAGTAAGAATGGACACCCTTTGTTAAGGTCCTTAAAGTAGCTCTCAAGAGGTTCTCGTGGCAGTGGTAACTACCTTATAGTCTGGGAAAAGGGGGCATAGCTAGTAAACCTGTGCCAGCCTTTCCCAGGTGTGTGTGTGTGTGTGTGTGTGTGTGTGTGTGTGTGTGTGTGTGTGTGTGTGTGTGTGTGTGTGTGTGCAAATCAAATCTCCAAGAGTGTGTGTGTTAGCTACTTGGGCAGGGACACAAAGTACTGGTTGGACAGAGAGAGTGTTGGAGGACGTGGTTTGGAACCCTAGATAAGGACACAACTCTATAGCAGTACCAGTGGGGAGTCTTATTGGGGCTCTGGAGAAAGAGGAACCAACCCCAAAATGACTGTGGTCTCTGTGTGCTCTTAAGAGAAATTGCATTAGATGTAGAGAGCTGCATCTGGAAATACTGTGTGTGTGTAGTTGTTATCCTACCAGTGAACGTCCCCCACAGGTGCCGGTAATGAGGACTGAGACTCCTTGATTAATGGCCCAGAGGTGGGATATCCACTTCACATATTGGTTGGCAGTGGTGGTTCATCACATATTGGCTGGCAGTGGTGGGATCACCACACCACATACTGGGATTCAGTGGTTTGGATAATGAACTCCTGTAGCCTGTAAACAGTGGTCACTAAGGAAAGTGTTTGTACTCTCAAGCAACCACATGGTAGATATTCAGAGCTTAATATCACAATAGTTTATTTTTTGTTAGATTAGTTAGTCAGGGAGAGCAGTCAGGGAGAGCAGGCAAGGATGTCAGCAGAGGATTATGCAAGCTAACAAGGAGCCAGTTGGCTGAGATGTGCCAAGCCAAAGGACTGGTGAGTACCAAACCAACTAAAGTAGAAATGATTGCAGCCTTAGTCACAGCTGCATCACAGATCAGCCACCAGGAAGACAGGCGGACTAGCCTTGGGGATGTACAACTCTCAAAAAATGGACTGTTCAGTTTTTCTTCGGAGGCCTTAAAAATACATCTGGAGTTAAAGAGACTTGAACTGGAGGCCAAACATTTGGAAATAGAATCAGCAGAGAGACTGAAACATTTGGAGGCTCTCAGACCGCATATTACAAGGCTTGAGGAAGGTAGCTAGGGAGGCACCTGATTCTCAAGGAAAAGGAGAATCTGCATAATAGAAGAAAGGGTTGCTGCACAGAGAGTTGATCCCTGATGGAGGGCTGGAAGGTGAGGTAATAAAGCAGTTGGTAGTGCCCAGAGCCTACCATCTGGCACTTCTAGCCATAGCCCATGACATTCCCTTTGCAGGTCATAGAGGCATAAAGCATACCAAAAGACATATTATGCAGATCTTTTATTGGCCTGAGATTTCCAAGGATGTAACAGGGTACTGCAGGACTTGTGAGCAGTGCCAAAATGTAGGCAAGGCAGGAGTCAGGGTAAAAGCTCCTTTGATGCCTTTGCCTGTGATTAAGTAGCCATTTTAGAGTGCAGCTATGGATACTGTGGGGCCTCTGAGTACCCCAAGTTCCACAGGGAAGAAGTATATCCTAGTGGTAGTAGATTATGCTACCAGATACCCTGAGGTGGTGGCCCTGTCTTCCATTGAAACAGAAAAGGTGGCAAATGCTTTATTAGAGATTTTCAGCAGGGTAGTTTCCCAAAAGAAATACTGACTGACAAAGGTGTCAATTTCATGTCAGACTTGGCTTGTCTGTGGAGCGCTATGGGGTGAAGCACCTAAAGACCACCCCGTACCACTCCCAGACTAATTGTCTTGGTGAGAGGTTAAACTTTATACTAAAGACCATGCTATGGGCATTTGCAAACCAGTTTAAGATAGAGTGGGAAAAATATTTGTCCTATCTGTTGTTTGCTTACAGAAAGGTACCTTAGAAATATTTTTTCACCTTTTAAGTTT
The DNA here is from genome assembly GCF_019279795.1 of Protopterus annectens. Lineage (NCBI taxonomy): Eukaryota > Metazoa > Chordata > Ceratodontiformes > Protopteridae > Protopterus > Protopterus annectens. The sequence goes on along the minus strand of NC_056726.1, from coordinate 81,411,208 downwards.
CTGTATGAGTATAGGGTGAGGGGGCCTCTAGATCTGATTTGCAGCGAGTGGGAAGGTGAGTGTGAATCCCACAAGGAGTCTGTTGTGGCATATATCCTAAACCTCAGGACTAGGCTCAGGGAACTCATTGGCTTGGCCCAGAAGAACCTGACAGGAGTCCAACAGCAGAATAAGATCTGGTATGACAGGAATGCTCAAGCCAGAGAGTATGCTGTGGGGCAGCAGGTTATGGTTCTCATTCTTGATACACACAACAAGCTTGGGAGGGACCTTTCAAAGTGGTAAGGAAGGTCAGTGATGTTAACTACATGGTAGAACTGCTAGGCAGGAGGCAGGGGCACAAACTGTACCATATTAACATGATGAAACTTACCATGATAGAGAGGCCCTTGTGCTAAGCATTTGTAGAAGGCAGGAGGAGTCTGAGGGGGCTCTATGGCTATAAAAAGCCAGCTAGCAAAATCCCAAATTCCTATGGTGGAGCCTAGGTTCACAGGCATATAATAGGACAGTGCAGCACTGTACTGGGGTCAGCAGTCCCAAGGCTGCTGGGATCTCAAGGCAGGGAATGGGGTAATGTAGTCCAAGATAGGCTCATCCCCCTCAAGAAATGTTTGCCAAGAATCACTTGAAAAAGTAGCTTGAGTCTTCGAAGGGGGGAAGAAGTGTGACAAAAGGAGATACTGCCAGCACAGTTAGCTGGAATATTGTAAATAATTATATGTCATTTGTGAATATCAAACTAATTTATATAAGATGCTTGTGTTACAAATGCATTAGAACTATTTGTCGTGTATATCAAACTTATTTGTACAGATGTTTATGTTGAAAAGGAATTTGTAAAGTGCTTGTGTTTAAAGTGTATCCACAGTGTGTCCTACTGGAAGAGAACAGAAATGTACATGCACTATTATAACTGTTTAAATGTATTTGTTTTAAAAGAGGAAACTGGAGGGTTAACTTCAGTCCAACAAACTTTAGAAAAATATCTAAAATTAAATCACTTTATAGGCTAGGCCATAAAGATGCCATCTCACAGGTTTCAAGTCAGCCAGAGACACAAAATATGTACTAGGAAGATTTCTGTATTGTCTTTGGGGTGAATTAATTGCCATTCAGGAAGAATAAAGGTGTTTGGTTGTTTTACAACCTCCAGAAGCACAACAGATCTGAGCAAAAGCCCTTGTGTGTGTATTTTTTATGGGTAGGTGCTAAGCACTGCCAGCTGCCAGCAATGGGGGTTTTGTGTGGGAGCTAGTAGATGACCAGAAATTATGTCATTCTAAAAGTTGTCCCAGCAGTAATATTTTAAATACTATTTTGAGAAGTTTCTTATTGAGACAGAGTATTTTGTATTCTGTCTTGGGCCTGACAACAACAAGAGGAACCATTCACCACATCATTTGCCTTGCTCTATTTGTAAGTTCTTAGGGTATAGTAATTCTCTTAATTACAGTCAGGAATATAGTGAAGCTTAGTTTAGATATTATTTTTCGTTACTTGTTTGAAACTGTCCTTCAATGTTGTTTTAAATATTTCTTATGATTTTGAACTCTGATGTCAATGTGAATATATACTTAGTATTTTCTTGTTCTTTTATTATTAAATATATTTAAACTTTCATTGTGGATGATCTTTGTACAGATATTTAAGTTCTGTGAGTACTTTCATATTTGTTGACACTGTGTGGGCCACTCCTAATGGCCTTGCTTTTGGTCAACCTACCATTTGTATTAATATTAATACACAGTAAGATTGGATCCCCTTTGTTGATGGCCTTAAAGTATCTGTCAATGTGTTCTGGTGGCAGTGGTAACTACCTTATAGTCTGGGCAAAGGGGGCATAGCTAGTAAACCTAGGGCAGCCTTTCCCAGGTGTGTGGGTATGCATTTGTGCAAATCATATTTCCAACAGCGTGTGTCAAATACTTGGGCAGGGACACAAAGCACTGGTTGGACAGAGAGAATGTTGGAGGACTTGGCTTAGAACCCTGGCTAAGGACTCAGCTTTATAGCTGTACCAGTGGGAAGTCTTACTGGGGTTCTGGAGAAACAGGAAACAACCCTGGATTGACTGTGGTCTGTGTGCTCTTAAAGGAAATTGCACTTGATGAAGAGAGCTGCATCTGGAAATACTGTGTGTGTACTTGCTATCCTCCCAGTAAACGTCCCCCACAGGTGCCAGTGGTGAGGATTGAGGCTCCTTGATTACTGTCCCAGAGATGGGATATCCATGTCACATACTGGTTGGCAGTGGTGGGTTGTTACACTCACAAGTAGGCAACACTATGAAATGAATCCTTGGTAAAACGAGTCATCTTAAGGCAGCCCAAACTATATTTCTTTATTTATTTGCTTTAATTTCTTTACATTGAATGTCAAATTGGGCTTTTGCCTGTTTACACTGGAAGCCTAAGGAGAAAATCTCCAGTGCTGGCTTATGAATAGATATAGATTTCTCATTGAATGCCATGAGCATGATAAACATTTGTTTATGCATTTCATAATCATCACTAAAACATGCAACTCTGAATAAAAGAGATATGAGCCTTTAGCAAAAGTACTATAGTACAAAAGAATGTTTAGAACAATAAATATACAATAAACTGCATCTTGTAATACTCAAAGAAAGTAATAATCATAGGATCATAGGATCATAGGAGATTACTATTCTATTGACCCAGAAATTTATTTTAAGCCTAGCAGTTTTAACCCAATGTAATGCCGTAGAGGTACTAGTCAGTACCCCAGATTGCATTTAGTGATGGCTGCCCATGTTCAGGAGGGTTCTGGGTGTTCTTCAAAGTAAACATTTATTGTGCCCCATCCATTCATCCAGGTTATTCTTGAAGTCACAGAGGTGCTCTGTTTCACATGAATTGTTAGCCTGTTCCAAAGACATGGCAATTGCTGGGAGATAAATCTGTTCCTCCAGCATGTCCTATTTAAGTTGCAGGCCATATTTAAGTTTCTGGAATGGGTAGTCCTAGACCCATTTGATTTATGGATATGCAGTAAGTTCATTAGGTTTGGTTCTTGGGTTGCTCTGTAGGCCAGGTATAAGTTCCACCTAAGAAGTCTATATGATACAGAGTATAGTGTCAGGGATTTTAATTGATCTGTGTAAGGCACATGCTGGAAGCCCTTGATCTTCTTTGTTAGAAACCTCTGAGGTCTCTCTAATTTCTGTAGGTGCTTAGTACCGTATATACCGAATGGGGCATTATACTCAATTATGGGTAGCATAAGTGCAGAGTACAAGGGTTATAACTTCTTTTGCTCTTGAGGCAATGCCTTTGCTAATAATGTGAGGTACAAGGAAAGCTTTCCTTACAATGGTAGACATGTGGTGGTTGAAGTTAAGGTCACGGTCAACCTGTGGTCCCAGGTCTCTTACCAGTTCACGGGTACTTAGATTATTGTTATTGATCTGATGGTGTGATGAGACATTGTTTGTGCTGAAGAAAATGATGATGGATTTCTTTGCATTCAGATTGAGACCGTGACTAATACACCAGTCACTGGTCTGTGTGAGACCATCCTGGACTATACTGACATCATTTGGGGATTCAATGATTGCACCTAGATTGCAGTCATCTGCAGACTTGGTAAGCCACAACCCTCTAGTTTTGACCTGAACTTCTGAGAAGTATATACCAAACAGTAGGGGGCCCAGCACTGCCCCTGTGGCACCCCACTGGTAACAGGTCTACTGGTTGATGTGGAGTCACCCACTTTGATAGTGTGTGTCTGTTTTTTGAGTTAGTTGGCAACCATTCTTACAACAATGGGGTTTACATTCAGTTTGCTAGGTTTTTCGATAATGCCTGAATGTGGAACTGTGTTGAAAGCCTTTGCCAAGTCAAGGTATGCTGTGTGCACAGTTTTGCCTGCATCAGTGGCCTTGGTCATGCCTTAAAAGAAATCCAATAGGTTTAACAGGCAGGATTTACCCTTCACAAGCTGAACTTGGTATGATCCAGGGTTTGGAGGTCACCTATGTCTTTATTTATGGAGTCTATAATGATACATTTCATGGCCTTACAGATGAAGTTGGTCAGGCTTATAGGTCTATAATTTCTCAGGTCTGTTGCTAGGCCATCTTTGTGGAGGGGAATAACTGTAGTTGTTCTCCATTCCACAGGAACAAAGCCTGTGGTTAGGCTGTGATTGAAAAGGGCACTTAGTGGTTATGCTAGTTCATGTTTTAGTCTGTTTAGAAGACAGCCTGGGATAGAGGCCATGTTCTTTGACTTGGACAGAGCTTGGAGGATATACAATTTAGATATGTAAGGTGGCAGAGAGTTTGGTGAGGGTTTGTTGTAAGTTAGGAGGGGATAACTGAGTGAAATTTTCATCAAACCTATCTACTAGCAGGTTCACTATCTCTGTGGGGTCAGTTGTGTGATACTGTTGGCCACCAGTTCTGCACATGCTTGGCTCCTACTCTTTAGGATATGTACATAACTGTAAAAAGCATTATGGTTATCCTTGGTAGTACTTGCTAGATTTGTCTCACAGGAGCTCTTGGAGGATTTGATAAGTTACCTTATTTGCCTGTTAAGACTGAGGAGGGTGCTTTTCCATTGTGGGGTTCTTGTCTTTGTTTTCTTGGACAACAACATTTTGCAATTATTGTAGAGTTTGTGGATGGAAATTCACCATGGCAGCTTGATTTTACTTGGGGCTCTGGCTTTGAGTCTATCTGGTGCAGCCGAGTTTATACACTTATGCAAGTGATTGTACAGGGCTTTAGTGTAAGCTTGGGTGTAGTTACCACTTTCAGCATAGGGTTGGGCTTGGAATGCATTTATACCTTCACCTAGTAGGGTACAGTTTGCCTTGGTGAAGTTTTTTGGTCTGATTTCACCCTTTGTGAATCCTGGTGTTAGTGTCAGTTTGAAGGTGAGTGATTTGTGGTAAATTTTAACTAATGAGGGTCCAACAGTTGCAGCAGAGCACCTGTCTGACAAGTTGGTGAGGACCAGATCTAGAATGTTTGTTCCTCTTGTTGGGGTAGGAACAATTTGCTCCAGGGCATTTGAATTCTCAAAGTCAAGGAACATTTGTGCTAGTGAGTTTGGGCTAGAGTAGGTTTTCCAAGTTGATGGTGGGATAATTTAAATCCCGCATAACCAGTGTGTTTGGTAAAATTTGGGCTGTCTTCAGTTTGGTTAAGTAGGCTTTGTGGGTGTCATGACTCATGGAGGGGATCTATAACTGTCTAGGACTTGAATGGGGGTCTTACCTACCTTAATCTGGACTTGTAACTCCATGGAGTTGGCCAGTCTAACTAGGCAAGAGGTGAATTTATGTCTAATATAGATTGAAACACAGCCGCCTTTGGTCTTCACATGTTCATTTTGTGATTCAAAGGTGTGGAAGGCATTGTAGCCTTGCAAGATTGGGGTACTCTCTGAGGCCTTAAACCAGGTTTTTGTGACTGCACAGACATATACATCTTCTAGTGATAGAAGTGCCTCTAGGGAGTGCAGTTTTTGGTTTAAGCTTCTAGCATTTAGCAACATGACCCTTATTTTATTCTGACTGGTAAATTTCACATTGGTAATGTTGCTTCGCGACCTTGCCTAAAACAGGCACTTTGTGGAGCCAAGAGCCTTGGCCAGCAGCTGAAAGCTTAGGGGTGCCAGGTGCTAACTGCCTCTAGAAAAGCAGAGAGGTCTGTCGACCATGGCTTCCCAGGCAGACAGGAACTGGATCCCCTTGGAGTGATACCAAAACTAAGCCAATTATTGAAATCAATCATTTTTTGTTTATAATGTGGCATCATTCTAGGTGAGGGTAGTATGCTGCTGAAGGCTAGGGACATACCTACCTGGGACACATACTCAAAGAGCATGACCATGTCTCTCTTCATATTGTCCGGTAGGTACATCTCAGGTCATTCACACCAACATAAACTATGACAGAGTCATAATGATACTTGTTGCTAAGAGACCTGAGTGCAAGCATGATTTGGTGAATCTTGGCACCGACAGGCAGCTGACTGTGACTTTCTCCCTGTCCAACCTGGTGAGTGGGACATCTGTGTGTCTCATGACTGAGTCTCCAATGACAAGAAAACATGGTTTTTGAGTGTTACACCTTACGGCCTTGGCAGATGAGACACTGGTGTTGCTATGTGTCATGGGTGCTGTGGATACTGTGTTAGCTGTAGCAGACTTTTTTATGGTGGTCTCTGGTGTTTTGGTAATTTTTTTTGAGAGAACCTCCATGTATGTGGATTTACATTTTTGATGCACACTATGTGCATGAGTAGTGGTATGTAAATGAGTAGTGGTACTATGTGAATATGTAGTAGTCGGTGAGCTGATAACCTTCTCTGTGTTACTGTTTGGAGTGAGAGAGAGCATGGATTCTAGGCTGTGTTATTAGTAGAGGGTTATCTGTGTACATGAGGCAATTTCTACACTGCCTCAAGAGACCCAAGTCTACAAGGTTAGCAGGAGAAACAAGGGTAGTTCAACTGTGCATAACGCTAGGTTGAAGACTGTTGTCACAAGAGGTGGCTTTTCAGAAATGATCACGGAGGAGCTCGGTGAATGTACATTTCTGTCTGAGTTTAAGGGAAAATTTGTTGAATTTAACTGTCCGTCTTTGGTGCACACGTGCGCAGCAGTGCATGGTGCTGCACGATGTGCAAACAAGGAGAAATGTGCTCAGATGCACGGCCTAAATACCAGAAGCTAAAACTTGAAAAAAAACCTATAACAAAATTCAAAAGGACCAATGAGGATGCTTATTCCAAGCCCTAGACTGGCCTCCCTTTACCAGTCAGGTGTCAGTCAAACACAATTCTCTCACAAAAGTGCAGATAGGCCCCATTCAAACCAAGATGATCTGGAAAACTTGCTCAAAACAAACAAACCCCTACAAACAGTTCCAGAAGCACTAGACCTGGATCTGGATTATGCTACAGCTACTAGCTACCCTAGTTTCATCAGGAAACACTAGAGAATATTTAACACAGCAGAAAAGTAGAAGTGAGACACGGAAAATGTTAAAAACAGCAGAAAATCAGCCAGGAGGCTCTAAAGACTGATTTAAACAGTTAACAGATCAGTTAAGTACTGCTTGGTGGGAAAATCAGAGCAGGCAGAAATCAAAGTTGTATAAAATCTTACCATAACCATAGATGTACTTCTCTTCTAAATGCTGCAGTATCCATGACATGAGGGAGTTCCCTACCGTCTGACCCAAATGTCCGGTCAGTATACAAAATTCTAATGCTACTGTGAGGTATGTGCGACACCTTACATCAGCTAAAGTACCTCGGCTATAAAGTGACACCAGGTATAAAGTGGACATCAGCATATACCAACCTCAGAACTGAATGCACAGAAAGCACCAGCCTGATCTTAGGATAGGAGAAAACATGCCACCAGGAACCAGGCAAGAATCAGAGGGAAGGCAGGGGGAGGAAAGTAATACTGCAGCATATAGAAGTGAAGGAAGTCTATGGTTATGGTAAGATTTTCATAACTATTCTGTGTCCTTCTATTCATATGCTGGAGTACTCATAACATGAGGGAGAATACCAACGCTCATGCAGAGGAAAAATTGGGAGGAGAAGCAGAAACATTCTCCACAAACCCATGCAGAATAGCACTGGCAAAACTAGCCCTGGACCTGGAAATGCCATCTAATTTACACTGCTTTGTGAAGGTATGAACAGAGGATCAGGTAGCTGCTTCCAAAATAGACCAAGTGTCCAAGCCTTTAAAGAAAACCACAGCGAAAGAACTGCTCTAATGGAATGTGCCCTAACAGGAAAGGCAATATTCTTTCCATGGGTCACATAAAAGAAAGAAATATCTTCAGAGATCCAAGATGAGAGAGTTTGCTTGGAAGCAGGTTGGCCCAGGGTCCTTGGGTGATAGGAAACAAATAGGCTGTCAGACTTACGGATTGGTTTGGTTTTGTCCAAATAGTATCTGAGTTGCCTATGCACATCTAAAGTGTGTAGGATCCTCTCACTGGAGGATTGAGGAGAAGGGAAAAATGTTGAAAGGTTAATGGTTTGATTGAGTGATAATTCATTTACCACCTTGAGTGTAAAGGATGCAGTAGTTCTTAGAGACCCTATCCCTATGGAAAACTGTGAAGGGAAAGAAGACATTAGAGCCTGTAACTCAGATATCCTTCTGGCAGAAGTAATGGCCATGAGGATGATTGTTTCCAGGTGCAGTGTTGTAGACAGGAAGAACTTGCTGGCTCAAAATGGATCAGGGTAAGTTTATCCAAGACAAAATTGAGATTCCAAGGAGTAGGAACTGGTTTCCTTGGTGGTCTGATGTGAAGGACAGTTTAACTTCTAACCTTGAAGCTAAAGGAGGAGAATTAGGCAGACATGCACAGATAGCAGAAATATGGGCTGTTACTGAGGAGTAAGACAACCCACTCTTCATTAATTCACACAGACAGGACAGGGTCAATGGGACATCTACTAGCATGTCTGAAGCATTTGTGTACAGCTCCTGAGTGGGGAGAGGTGGTTGTAAGGGTAGACTTGGGTTCTTTGCAACCTGTAGGATCCACCAGTTCTACTCCCTTTTCAAGCAAGGAGGGAATGGGATAACAAACTCCAGAGGATGGGAGTGTTGTTTGCAAACAGTCCTCAAGAACCACTGAAATTTCCTCATGTGTAACTTGGCTAAGGAGAGCATGGGGATAGTAGAGAACAAGAACCCCTGGAGGAGAAGAAACTCCCTTGCAGTCAGGGATTGGAGATGCAGTAGGTCCTGGAGATATGTGGTCAGGGATAGGACCTTTTCTGGGGGTAAGGAAGCTGGCACCCTGTTTGACTAGATCCTGCAGCCAAGAAAAATGTGTTCTTGGCAAGGGATCAGAGTAGATTTCTCGTAGTTGATTGTGAAACCTAGACTCTCCAGGAGTGATACCATGAAGGAGAGATTCTCCTGAAGGATGTCTGGAGTTTAGGCCTGGAGGAGTAGGTCATCTAGGTAAGGGAAGATCTGTATGCCTTATAGCCTGCAGTAGGCTATAACAAGAGCTAATTATTTTGTGAAGACCCTCAGGGCCATAGATAGTCCAAAGGGCAAGGCACATAACTGAAAATGTGAGGAAGCAAGAGCAAATTGAAGAAATCTTCTGAACTGAAGATGAATGGGAATATGAAGGTAGGCATCTCTGATGTCCAAAGACACCATAAAGGCCTGAGGAAATATGAGAGGAAGAAGCATGGGTAATGTTACCATAGGAAAAGTGGGAACCTTCAGAAAGATATTTAGATGGGGTAGGTCCAGGTTGGGTCTCCAGGGACCAGCCATCCTGGGTACCAGGAAAATCCTGGAGTAAAATCCTTTTCCAACTTGGGTGGGTAGCACTTCCCGAATAGTGCCTTGGGACAGAAGGTTGGAAATGATCTGGTGGAAAAGTTCTAGTTGTTCTTTTGGGGAACAAGGAATACCCTTGAAGGAAGGTGGAGTTTTCCACACCATAACGTAGACAGGATCCAAGAGTCTTGGGTTGCCTGCTTCCAAGTAGATAGAGAGAGAGAGAGAGAGAGAGAGGAGTTAATGGGTCGGGAGGTGGGTACTCACAGGTTACCAGGCTTAGCCTGAAAGGGCGGTTTCTGAGTGGGAAGAGAGGAAGCAGACTTAGATGGAAATTGTTTCCTAGTGTCTCTCCTACCTTTGTAAGACTGGGACCTAGCAGGTTTTCAGACAAAGGTGGTTTTGGTAGGGTAATTCCTCTGAAACCTAGGGACAGGGGAAACAAACATATGCTTAAGATCTTGCAGCTCCTTGCCCTTCTCCTGAAGAGATTTGAATAGTTCTGCAGCCGAGGTACCAAACAAAGCCTTGTTGTCCAAAGGAGCATCCATGATCTTTGCTTTAATGTCATCAGGCAAAGGTTGGAGCCTGAGCCATGAATACCTTTTCAGGGATGACCCAGATGCAACTACTCTAGCTGAGGCCTCCATGGCATCATAGCTGCACTTTATGGAATGTTGTATAACCTGGGCAGAGGAATTAAAAATGTGGGAAAGCTTAGCCTTAGTGAGGGAACCAGGGAGCTTAGAATGTAGTTTGCCAGAGTCTGAGAGAAAGGCCAAGGAATATTTGGCCATATGGGTTTGATAGTTAATTGCCCTGAAGGACAGAGTAACTGAAGTATAGACCTTTTTCCAAATTCTCTCCATGACTTTGCTCTCCTTATCTGAGGGAAGTAGGGAGGTAGAAGGTGGGATTTTGGATGCCTTGTCTGTAGAGACAGAAGTGGTAGTATGATCTGCAGAGGGGCATTTGAATAAGAATTTGGATTCCTTCAGAACTTTATAAAATTTTCCTTGCCTCTTGGGGGCTGGAGGCTGGGAATCAGAGCACTTAGAAGCAGCTGCAAAGGCATCTAGCAAGGCTGCCAGAACAGGAGTATGGCAGATGGTAAAGGGGAGTCCATCTGTAGGAGGTCATAGTACCTTTTTTTTTGGATGTTAGATACCTGACAGCAGTCCCACTTGAAAAACTCTGTCATCTTTAGGATAGTTTCCCCAAATGGGATATCCTCCCCAGGGGTATCTTGGCCATTAGATTCCTCTTCTGGAGTGGCATAACCCAGACAGGAAGAAAGTTGGGCTGAATAAGCCAATGTTTCATCTCTTGATGATACCTCCTCATCTGAGGAAACTTCCTCAGAAGTCATATTTAAAGGGGTAGAAGGGGAAAAGGAAGGAGAAGGGAGAGATGAACCTGAGGTCTGGTGCAGGGCCATAAAGGTGTCAATCAAGCCTCGAGAGAAGGGCTGCCAATTTGGTGGTTGCTCCAGAAAATCTATAGAAACATGATTAGTTTTTATCTTTTTCTTTTCGGAGGCCTATACAAGGTGGAAGGTGGATGGGTCTGACTTTGGCCTACACTCCACAATATTGGTAGGAACATCCTCTTGCACTATGATTTGGGTAATGACAGGTGGGCCTTCAGTAACAACAAGCTGTGATTCCCCCCTTTGCCTGAATCAGTTGCCTGTGAATCCCTCAAGGATGTGCTGGTAGAGTCCTTCATGGCCTCCACCCCAGTACCCATCAAAGGAACATCTACCAACTCCAGAACAGCCTCCGGGCCAACATTGGCCTCAGGAGAAATGTCTAGAACAGAGGGAGCAGTGGGTAAATCAGGCCTAGGTTTCCTGGCCTTTTTAGCTTGCGTCTTGTCTGAAGGGCCTGACGGAGCTTCATTGTCATGTGTGAGATATTTTAAGCACTGATTCTCAACATATAACTTCAGGGAAGCTAAATGACTACACAGGGTCTTGGATACAAAGGCCTTACAGATAGCACAGACAGCATGGTCATGGTCTGGGCCTAGGTAAAACAAGCAAAGATCATGAGAGTCCTTATGTGGAATCTGTTTTCCACACTGACACTTGCCCTTCCCAGCTGACATGTAATCAAAACAGAACACATTAGCCAAAAAAGTACTGAAAAAACCTCAGTGGGGTACTTATCTGGACCATGGTTCCCACCTTGTCTGATGAGTGATGACCAGAACAGGCAATCAGACAGGTGGCAGAAAGGTTCTGAGGTCGGTATGTGCCGACATCCGCTTTATATCCAATGTCACTTTATTGCTGACATTAGCTGATGTACAGTGTCACATGTTCCTCACAGTAGCATTAGACTTTTGCATACTGGCCAGACATTCGGGTCAGCCAGTGACGAGCTCCTGCATGTTATGAATACTGCAGCATAGGAATAGAAGGAGATCAGATAGCTTTAAAACAGTGAAAAATATTAGTAAATACTTAACAAATAATGGAAACAACAACAAAAAACCTGGCAAACAGTGAAAACAGCAATAAAATATGATTTTACGGGCATGGTGTAGCAGGCAATTGAAGTATAACAGTGTAGTTTAGTACGCAGTAAATAAATGTAGTATAAAAGTAGGTGGCAGGCAATAAGAAAGTGTAGTAAAAAGTATAAATAAGCAAAAAACAGGGAATTTCTGTTTTTGGGAAGCTCAGAAGCCTCTAGTTGTGTGGTATCTCATTTCAGAGTTGTGGTTGGAAGCTCACCTTAGTTCAGCTTGGTACAAACAAACAGAAACCTGATCAGATGCAGGACCTAAATACCAGAAGCTAAAACTTGAAAAAACTCTAACAAAATTCAAAAGAACCAATGAGGATGCTTATTCCAGACCCTAGACCAGCCTCCCTTTACCAGTCAGGTGCCAGTCAAACACAGTTCTCTCACAAAAGTGCAGATATGCCCCTTCCAATACAAGATGGCCTGGAAAATATGCTCAAAACAAATAAACCACTGCAAACAGTTCCAGAAGCAGCAGGCCTGGATCTGGACTATGCTATAGCTACTAGTTACCCTAGTTTCAACGGGAAACACTAGAGAATATTTAACACAGCAGAAAAAAAGCAGTGAGACACTGAAAATGTTTTAAACAGCAGAAAATCAGTCAGGAGGCTCTAAAGAATGATTTAAACAGTTAACAGATCAGTTAAATACTGCTTGGTGGGAAAACCAGAATGAAAGAAATTGTAGTCTAAAGGAAGGAGAAATCTTAAAAGAAGTATACAAGAAGAAAATAAGTAATCAATTAGTAATAACTTTAAAAGTACAGAGTAGTAAAAATTGTATAAAGGTAGACATACAAATCAACAGGTAGCACTAAATGATGTAGAGAGGAAGTATAGGCTCAGAACAATGATGTAAAAGGTGACTTGAAAGAAAAATGGGTTAGATGTTTCATAGAAATAAAGATAAGTGAACAACAGAAGGCAAAGTAATAACTACATGATGAAGTGAGGCAGGATGGGATGGCTGGGAAAGGAAAGTGAGGCAACAGAGGCACAGAAGGCTAATAGTACTGGGAATATTATTAGATGCACTGAAGTACTGGAGAGATTGGTGAGGATCCAATTAGGTGCAGAGGCAAAGATTTATTTTATTTTAAGAAATCTCAAGCATAACCTAAATTCATGTTTTCTTCACATATATGAAAAGTAAAAATCTGCATGCTAATGCAATGTTATAAAACCTATACCTCCTATCTCAAGAATTACATTATTAACTGCATTCTTCAGATCCTGAACTATGGAAGCCGACAATGATGCATTGTTCATGGAGCAGTAGGTTACTGATTCCCCAGAAATAACAACAATCTTTCTTTCGGCTTTTTCCCGGTTAGGGGTCGCCACGGCGGATCACTGTCTACTCATGACTGGCAGTGGAGTTTTACAGTATCGAGTTGCCAGCCTGGTGCCCAACCTTCCACAGAAGGCACACACATGCACACACTCACACCTAGGGCCAATTTAGTGTGTCCAATTCACCTACAGCATGTCTTTGGGATGTGGGAGGAAACCAGAGCACCGGGAGGAAACCCACGTGACCACAGGGCGGACATGCAGACTCTGCACAGAAGGCACCCCAGCCGAGGATCGAACCGTTGAACCTCTTGCTGTGAGGTGGCAACGCTAACCCCTGCACCACCATGTCTGCCCCAGAAATAACAACAATAAAGTTCAAAAAGCTAAATGAATCTGGATGTAGAAATCATATGAAAAACACCCATACAAGTTAGCTGTATGAGCAGAGTGCAAACCTAACATCTAAATGCAAAAACATTCATTTTAATGGTTCTCTCTCTTTCAGCTCCCAGTATCCATAAGTCAGCAGTATAGTTACCACACTTTTATTTGACTTACAAGACCATCAACTTAAAATTTACTTTAATGAAGAATAGTCATTGACACAATAAAAGTTATATTCTATGCACCATATATGCCATTCAAAATGATAAGGATTCATTCACACGAATGAGCTGAATAAAAGGCAAATATTTTGACATGAATTCCCAGCCACAGTGTATCTCACCTTTTAAGCCATGGTCCCGTCCTCTTTGCAGATTTAGTGATGCCAAGTCAAAAGGTCTAGAATCTGACAGAACAATTAGCTTTTCTGTTAGCTCTTCGTTCATTAACTGATGTGTAGATTGCAGCTTGGCTGGGCTTGCAAGCATCCCTCTCATTAAAGGATCTATTCCACCTTTGAAAAGCAAATAGTAACTAAATGAATTTGCATTTAATAATTGCCACTTAAATGTAACCATAGTATCATTATACAATATAAGAGGTTTAGAAAGACATTTAAAACATGCACACTGACTTGAATAGCAATTAAAATAATACATGGTATGCAAATGATTCTATCAGCAAACAGTCACAGGTGTGAAATGTACTCTGAATGCAACAGCTTTCTGAAATGTATCAGCACACTGTCTTCACTAAATCAGGTTTTATCACTTTTCCAACTACTTTGTTGTTCTTCATCTATATATGTTATCCTTTTATTTTAAACAGCAGCACTTTATTTGCAGTTACTGTATATGTCACATACTCTTGTAGTCTGCATGCATATTGTACCTTTTCACTTCCCTGATGGGTGGCCCTTCCTTTTCTACACATTTTATTTGTAACTTACATATCAAATGCAACCTGATATAGGGGATTACAATGTTTATTTGTTTACTCAGCTTTTTACTCGTAACTGTTACTTGTTGTTTATAAAGTTACATTGAATTACAATGTTTATTTGTTTACTCAGCTTTTTACTTGTAACTGTTACTTGTTTATGAAGTTACGTTGAATTGCAATGTTTATTTGTTTACTCAGCTTTTTACTCATAACTATTACTTGTTGTTTATGAAGTTACATTGTCTATTACTTCATCTTAGGCACTGCCTTCTCAAAGACTGGGCAGCTGCTCCAAGAATGATCACATAACCCTTATATGTGTTAGTCATTCACTCACAGTACAAAAGGATTTTTTTTCCTCTTACCTTTTTTCTCATCCCCCCAGACCCTCTAGTATCACAGTTTTATGGTCTTTGCCTGAATAATTGTCTCCTATTCTTATATTGTAATGGCTCCCTATCGAAATGTCAGCACTCAAAATGCTGACTGCTAACAAGCTGAAAAAAGAGCAAAACTACAGCAGAAGAGCATATCTCAAACACTACTCTCTTTCTTTAAACTTCTTTTTTGCAGTGGGGCAAGCACCGACTGCACCCCCTGATGTAGGAGGATATATACATATATATATATATATATATATATATATATATATATATATATATATATATATATATATATATATATATATATATATATATATATATATATATATATACCAGCTATACAAGGTCTGAGATCACAATACCTCAAAGTAAAAGGAATATTGTGTGAAATGGCCACTTTGTACTTAATATAAGTCCATTTTTTGACCATTCAGTCTCCTTGTTTTGGGACCCTCTCTAGTGGATTCCTTTTAAATAATTACCATTGTAACTCATGCCAATACATTCTTGCTGTCCACTTAATGGGGTCTCGTCGCTCCAATGAATTCTTGCTGTATGACTACTGGGGTCTCATCCCTCCAATGCTTTCTTGCTGTACACCTACTGAGGTCTCTCCATTGTGTTCTATTCATGTCTCACCATTCTCCTATTTTGAATGCAGATGTCTTATTCCTGCAGAACTGCTCTTACTGTACACAGAACCTGACCTCAGCTTATTCTGTTTTTTTTTCTCTTTTGTTCTCTCCTTTAGTATTGGAACTATTTATAGTCCCCCATCATCACTGGAAGATGACAGTTCCACTCTTTGTTTGGCCTCATAGTTTTCTCAAATTCTTTTATCTGCTCATTGCCCTCATATCTCTATCCCGCCATCACTTTTCTCTTCTCATCTTTCTTTTTCATTCATTTAATGACTTTCTCCACCTAGTGTAATGTGTCTTTTCTTTCCTGTTGGATCTCTCCCTTCTATCTCTTGCATAAGGACTATAAGAAATACCCAGCCAACCTACAGTATTTACTGTGTAATACCTTAAATCTCTGGTAGTGGAGGGCCATGAGATACATGCAAATGACCCTTAATGACATACAGTGTTTCTGCTACATGGCTTCTGAATGCCCATGACTTTTAACTTTTTATGTCTTTGTTGATACATTCCAAAAAATATAAAGCAAAATGTAAAAAGCCATGGGCATTCAGAAGTCGGTACTTACATATTATTGCAACCACATTTTTGTGGTTGCGAAATTCGTATCCTAAAATCAAAATGAGTGTAGGAAACACTGTAAGGTGTTATTCAAAGTTGGTATTGCTGAAGAATAAGTTTGGGTTATCTTCAGGAAGAGAAAAAACTGAAAAACTCCTCTTCCTATTTTGCACACTTGAATCGTCATAGCTGCTCTGTTACTGACGAACGGATTATTTTCATTCTGTGGAAGGAATCCTTCTGAGAAGGAACACACAGATACAGGAATGATGGTTTTGGTAAATTATTTATTTTTCACAGTTTGTAAACATACTTCAAAATAAACATTTCAGTGATAAAGTTGCAGTAAGTAATGCGGACAGGCAGTTGTCTGAAATTGCAGTCAGGAGTGCTCCAAACAGTGTTTTTGCCGGTCAAGCTGGGTTTCTTACGACATGCTGCCAGTCTACTGCATACATAAAAAACGTCACTAAGTTTGTCCTTTTTTATTGATATCCCTGCATAAAGGAGACTTCATTGTAAAAGAAAACACATTGCATGACATTTTTAAAACATTTAATGGC
The DNA here is from genome assembly GCF_019279795.1 of Protopterus annectens. Lineage (NCBI taxonomy): Eukaryota > Metazoa > Chordata > Ceratodontiformes > Protopteridae > Protopterus > Protopterus annectens. The sequence goes on along the minus strand of NC_056726.1, from coordinate 81,394,585 downwards.
CAGATTTCACTATCGGGAAGAAACTAGTATTACTGTGAAAATGTGGTTGCGATAATACATAAGTACACAGAAGTCATGTGAATGAAACACTGTATGTCCTTTGAATAAATTGCATGGGCCTCTACTATAGGAGGTTTAACGTACTGCGCAGTGAAGCACCAGTTTGCCTGAGACTTTATTGCAGTTTTTACTGAATGGTTTGTTTGTGTGACCTTTATACCCTTTGGTTTTGATTGCATTTGATCTATCATTTCCCTTATCTCTTTCCTTGTCAGAAGAGATTCTTACTTTCACTTCCTTGTGATTGTTTTTTTGTTCACATCATTAATGAATGCAAACAATTCTCTGTCTTCCTGTTTTACTTTGGCATTCTAAATAAATAAATAAATATTTGGTCAAGGTATCTGGGAGCTTTCCCCTACTCTTTTTAATAGGTGCTGTGAGATTTTTGACATCCAAAAAAAGTTGGATCAAAGGAATAGAGTGAACAGAGTACACAAAAAAAAATTACAAATCAAAGTAAAACAACGGACTCAGAAACGCCAATAAATTTAATAACTAGATAAAGCTTTTGGGATAGGTTCCTTCATCAGTGCTAAAAAGGCATAATGAAACCAATCAGTCACTTAAATAGCAAGTTCAAACAATATCACAAGACACAGCCCCCAGTAAAAGTTCAAAATTAATTAATCGATATAAAAAGTTTTAAAGACACAACCTGACTTAAACCACTTAACATTCAAAATATACAGTATTAAAATCACTACAAATTTATACACAAAACTTCATTTTAGACATATTTGTTTCTGTCTTAAAATTGGTTTAACACTGATCGTAGCATTAATACCTGGCTTCCAATCAGCTTGTAAATGAAGTATCCAATAATATTCATTTACTTCCAATTTGTTGTTAATATCACCATTCCTCGAAATCTTAAAAATTATGTCAAGTGATAATTCAATAAAGGTGTTTTTTTTAAAAAAAACAACTCTAAATTTAAAAGTTTATTCTGAACCAAACTCGATCACATATTTAACAAGAGAATTACTATTCACATTTCTTATCTCTGAATGACGCTCAATTATCCATTCCTTAAGCTTTCTAGTACTCTTGCCTATATAAAACCCAGGGCATTTCATGCAACTAGCTAAATAAACTATATTAATGGTGTTATAGGTAGAAAACATCTAAAAATATATTTTTTATTTGTGATCGGCTGTATAAATTCACTACTAAATACAAATTTACAGTAGGAGCAATTATAACAAGGGAATGTTACAAGCCTACTACTTACCCCAGGTTTATTTTCATGATTTAAATCTTTATAAAATAGGTGCTGTTTTAAATCACAGCAATTGCTATATGCAAAATAAGGTTTATCCACAATATACTGTTTTAATTCTGACTGCATCTGTAGAATTCCCCAATCTCTCGATATAACATTTTAACTCCATTAGTTCTCCTATTAAAGGTAGTAACATAATGCACATTAATCTGTCTCTGCCTTTGATCTACAATATTTCCTTGAATTGTAGTTTTCAAAAAGTAAGGATTGGCCATCTCTTTCCTCTCATTCATAACTTGATGTGCAAGCTCATCTAAGAGTTTGATATCATAGCCTATATCTTTAAATTCCTGTAACATGCTTTCCATTTGTTCCCTACACGTTTTTATGTCCGTATTCAACCTACTGACCCTCAGCACCTGGCTCTTCACTATGGCTTTAAATATATGCCCTGCATGCATACTATTTCTATGGAGGTATCTAGTAGCTTGTACTTTCTTCCTAAATATGCTATTACATAAGCCATTACCATGCCTGTCTATTTTAACATCCAGAAAACAGATTTCTCTTTAGAAGAATTAAGCTTAAATTTCCAAAACTAGTGGTTGTAACTAAATAACTAATGGACTTAATAAGTTCCCATTGGTCCCCTTCCCAAATAAGAAGATGTCATCCACAAATCACTTAAAGAAGGAGATCTTAGATGCAAATTTAGATGAAGAGTTAAAGATACACTCAGCTTCCCATTGATTTAAAGCTATGTTGGCATATGTATTGGCAATGAAGGTACCCATCGCCATGCCAGATACCTGATGGTGCATTTGATTTTTAGATGTTTTGCTACCTGTAACACTATTAATATAGTTTATTTAGTTACTTGCATGAAATGCTGTGAGTTATATGTAGGCAAGAGTAGTAGAAAGCTTAATGAATGGATAATTGAGCATCCGTCAGAGATAAAAAGAAATGTGAATAGTAATTCTCTTAGAGTTAGAGTTTGGACACTGGTAGGGTTATACAGTTTAAATGGGTCTTGGTGTTAGGAGGCTAAACAGTTAAGACTGAGCTAGTGGGAATTAGGGCACTTGACTTTTAGAGCAAGTGGCACCGACCAAGTGTGTCATTAGCTACTAGCACATGAGCACTTGTAGTAAACCCATGGATATAGATATACAGTTTAAGAGCACTAAAGGTTCTGCTGATTTTGTATTTTTGTCGATGCAAACTTTTTAAAGTATATTTAATCCAGTTTTAAATGTCTAGACATTTTAACTCTATTAGAAATAAAGTAAAACAAAGACATTTGGTATATCTGGAAAATCCGGTATGTTATATTTGGGAAGTAGTGCTCCTGTACATGTATGAGTATGTACTAATCTGCATCAGTAAGATGCTACGATTTTTTATTTGATGTGTAATGAACCACATAGTGATGAACTCATGTTAACTGTACAAAAAAGTATTTTACCTCTAATAGTGTCAACATTCCTAAATGACAGCTATGAAACCTACAGTGACAATACTCTGAAGTTTATAATGCCTTCCACACATTTAGACCAGCTAATAGACAGACAGAGACTAAAGGTGGAGGTGACTCTGTTTACATCAAAAATAAATATACCTCAACGCTGGTCAAACAGGACAATGCACTGAGCTGCTCCAAGTCCAAATCACCACAGGCAAAATACAATATTACTTTCTTACCAGCTACAGGTCCCTCCTCTATGACCCAGGGAACCCATACCATGTATTTAAACTTATTAGAAACACTAACCATCCAACTCAATATCATATTCATGGGTGGCTTTAATTACTCCACTATTAACTGGGAACCCTATATGACATCAAACATTACAGGCACAGAGATTCCTGGATTTTGTAAACACAACTCCCTGAACCAGATAGTTAATACACCAACTAGGGGTGCAACCATACTGGATCTGGTCCTCACTAATATGGGAGAGTGCTGCACACCCCCTACTGTAACATCTTCCCTGGTAAGGTCAAACCATAAAATGGTCTCCTTTGAAGTAAAAATAAAACCTGGACCCCCCAGCTAAACCTGGAATATTCAGGAAAAAACTCTAAGCCTAACCTCCTGCTATTAAGTGATAACCTGGCAAAATTTCAAGACCCCATAAACCCTGAGAGCACTGCTGCCTATGCAGAACTGTTCACAGAAACCCTGTACAAGCACGTTAATAGCTGCATAGAGGCAGCTGTACCCACCAGGAAGTAGAGAACTAACTGAAAAAACAAGCCACCCTGGTGTAATCACAAAATTAATAAGTTGTATAACAGAATGAAGAAAATCATGGCAAAAATTAGGAGGTGCAGCACCAGCAGGATAAAAGCACTCTCATCAAACTAAACAAATGTCTCAGAGGAGAAATAAACTCTACCAAAGGCAAATTTGAGGTGAATTTGGATCGTCAGGCCAAGGACAACCACAAAGCATTATTTAGCTATGTCTGCAACCTTAAAGGTAATACACAATTGTGTGCAGAGCTCATAGTAAATGGAGCCATCTATACCAAGCCAGAAGGCATAGCAAACCTACTGGCCAATAAATTCGGCTCCAACTTTACCTCTCTCTCCTCCTCAACCTTTCCTCAGGAAATACCATCAAATAAAACTTTGCTTGCTGTCACTAGGGAACAGGTCCTTAATGCATTCTCTAAGGCCAAGGACACTGCATCAATGGACCTAGACAACAATATTCCAGGATGCTTTTGAAATAGCATGAGACATGGCCTATCAGGGCCTCTGGAATTGCTTTTTAACCATAGCATCAAAACAGGTTTCATGCTTCATGAATAGAGAACAGCAACAGTCATCCCTCTGCACAAAGGTGAGCCATCTACAGACCCTGGAAACTACAGTCCCATAAGTCTTACTAGTCTTATATGTAAAGCCATGGAAAGAATTATCATGGAAATGATCAATAGTGATATAGTAAACCTCCAGACCCTGCACCCAACCCATTTTGGTTTTGTCAAGGGCAGATCATGCCTACTCAACCTGGTGGACTTCTTTGAGAAGGTCACCAATGCAATGGATGAGGGAAAAATGGTTCACGCTGCCTACTTTGATGTGGCTAAGGCATATGACACAATACCCCACTCAGGCATTATTGCCAAACTCAAGAAGTTAGGTACAAACCCATATGTTACCCGGTGGATAGCCAACTAGCTCACAGATAGGACCCAGAAAGTTAGAATTGGGGAGTCCACCTCTACAAAGAGGCCAGTCACAAGTGGAGTCCCCAGGGATCAATCCTTGGACCACTTCTTTTTGGCATTTACTTCTCTGAAGTCAAGGCCAATGTTAGTGGTCTCTGGCTGACTAAATTTGCAGATGATTACAAATTATGAACTGTCATTGAATACCATACTTTTTTTATTTTATTTATTTATTTATCATTTGTTGACTGGGAAAGTCTGACTAGGTTCCACAGAGCCTGTTTTCAGTGGAGGCCCAGGGAGAAATGTTCCAGATGCATGTCTTTGGAATACTGACACAAATGTTCTCCAGGAGAGGCGGACACATATAAACAACTGGTGTCAGAGTCGTAGACTAAAACTAAATGCCAAGAAATGCATAAGAGTATCCTCCAAGAAGTCTTCCACCCTGGGAAACTATCATATTGACAATTAGAGCAGAGCTGACCCAGTAGTCAGGGACTCTGGGACACATATAGATAGTAATCTAGCCTTTGAACATCCTGTGTCTACAGTGGTGAGGAAAATATCCTATGTTGCACAACTTATAAACATGGGTATGGCATTTAAGTCAAGGGAAGTCATTGGTCCGCTGTATTCAGCATTCACCACACCTACCATCGAGTACAGTGCTCCCTTTGGTATGTACCTAACCAGGCATATCCAACAATTGTAACATCCACAGAGGTTCCTCATTAAAAGAATACAGGGCTTAAGTAAAATGTCTTGTGCAGACCACTTCAAGGCTATTTCCCTGTATTCTGTCTCCTACAGTCTTTTGAGGGGAGATCAGTGCCTGACATACAGGGCATTGTCAGACCCCATTGTGATGGACCTCCTGCATATCCGAAAAACAAACAGCGCCAGAATTACCCAATATAAAGACGTAAACCTTACCTGCTATATAAATAGGACCTGCTGGAGAGACAGGTATGTATCCCAGAAATTACCCCTTCCCTGGAACAGGATCCCTATCCATAAGAGGAAGAGTTCCTCCTAACCCAATTCAAGTGCAACCTGGACAATTGGATGGGGAATAGAAAATTATCCCTGGTTTGGCACCTATGTCTGTAATGGATACATACAACCTGTAAATGTTTCATCTCCCAAGCCTCTGCTTACACTTATCAGTGGTATCAGAACTTGTCAGAGATTTGGGATGCATACCTAAGCTTAAAAAGGCCCTTGTGGTCATTAGTCTAATAAACACCTAGAAACCTATGAACCTATAAGAAGCGAAAAGCCAAATGCAAATGCACTTAATTCCAGAAGAGCAAATTCACTGACCACAAGTATTTTTGCAAGGGAGATCCCCTGAGCTCCCACAGTGCGGGGTCAAACCTGCAACACCCAAACATATATTCCATGAAAAAGAGAGAAATCTCTCAAAATGAAGGAATTTCTGCCACTGGGAGTGCTATCCTCTTCTGCTTCTTGGCATGTTGTGATTCAGGCTACTGATGCTCAGTCAGATTGATATCAGCCACTTGTGGCTATATTTAACAAACTATATGGTTCTCATTCTGTTAAAAGATTGTTCATGAAACCAAATTACTTACCCAGATGTTAGCAATAAAACATATCGACAATACTAAAATAGCAAGGATGGCAATGCCAGAATAAAGCTGATGCAAAACAGGAAGAATACAGTCACAATTGAACCATTTAACAAAAATACAATAATATGTACTATAGAACTAATGTATTCCACTTGGTGATAAACAAATAAATAAGAAGTGATAGCAAAGTTCAAAAGTTGAAGTAAATAAAATGTCAAAATAAAAATAGTTTTTTTTCTGCCAAAGAGGAATTATTAAAATTTTAAGCAATGTAGTTGATGAAAATACCTTGTTTAATAATTCTCCATGGGCTGAAGAAAGTTTCATGTAAAAGTAAACTTGGGAAAGTAGAGTGTTCTTTGAAATCTTCATCCAGCCTATTTATAACTGCTGGAACTGTGGCATGACCAAATCGAAAAGCTGCTGTTGAAAATACATTTGACACTGCTGGATTCAGTTCTGAGTCATAGCCTTTATATGACCCAATATACTTATCAAAAGCTAATGGACCAATAATTTTGGGAATATAATCTCGTAATGTAATAATCTGGAAAAGAAGAGGAGGAAATACATCAATATGTACATATACAGTGCATACAGTAAAATGTTTATCAAAGTGCAAGTTTAGGATGAATGTCTCATGCTTATCTGGTTACAGACAAAAAGATTTCATAAGTAATAATTACTCAGTCACTGGTGTCTTTTTACCTCGAAAGGATAAATGTAAAATTTGATCATGTAGCTTTGAGACTGATTTCTGTGTTAGGATAACAAAATAGCATGTTATGTACACAAATTATGTCTTCATCCTCAAGAAAACCCCAGATTTGTTAGTTGTATAGCTGCCATAAATTGGAAAATAAATTTCTATTATTAAATGAGCAAGGGGATACTGGCCAGTCAGATTGCACTGTTGTTTATGCATCACATTTCTCCCATGTATAGGTGAATAATAAGTCTCCCAAAATACAAAGCATGTAACAAGCAAGGGTAAACACAACATAAATGATTTAAGGTTTTTGTAACAAAAAAAAAAAAACGTGGCCAGTGACTTCAGAAAATTAAAAAAGTATCTTGAGCACTGCAACTGCTTTCCATGCAAGTAGTAGTTAAGCATGTAAAACCTAGTACTACCAATTCAAAATAATATTTAAGAATCTGTACGTTCAATTAATTTATACTAGGAATTAATTCATAGATATATATTTTTTTGTCCCTCTCTTTTCATATGATTTATGATAGTAAAGTGAGGTCTCAATGCTTGTAGTAAATACGCAGCAAATAAAACTGCTGATTACTGTAATATAGTATTATGACACCAGTCTGTGTCTAGAAATGAGAATGCTAAGGAAATGCTCTATTATATCCCCATTTTAATTTAATATAATTCTTCTTATATTAACATTATTTTGCAAAACTTCACTGACTGAATATCATGACATTCAGGAGAGTAACAAAATATACAGTATCTGTTCTAAATTATGACTTTGAGATCTCAATAAATACGCCCGATAGAAAGCTATCACTTACAGGGGATGCATTGGCTTTATTTGGTTCATCCTTGCCACTTTACATTATGCTATCAAATTAAACATTGCACTTAGAAAGTAGGCAAGACGAGGAACAATTTGAATGTGTTAGACCATTTCAACAATTTTCATGATTATAATGAAAAGTGTGCATTAAAAAATAAAAATGTTGGATTAAAATGTCAAAGAACTTGATATAACTTATGATATGTCTCACTACCCCCCCCCCCAATGTATTACCAATATACAGAAACAAAAGCAAGTATGCTCAGCTTGTGGCCTGCAAATAAACAAAAACTGGTAATGAATATACATTGGAAGTGTAAAATACAAATTCATATGGTTCAACCTGATATAAAGACAATACCTCACAGATATCAGCATTCTCTAGGGTGAAGAGGGCTTCTAGGGAGTGGAGTTTTTTGTTTGGGTTCCTAACATTGAGCAGTAATACCATTAGGTTTTCTTGGTTTTGATTTGCTATGTCGGAAGTACTTTCAGTCTGGCATTGCCTAAAAAAAGCACTATGGGGGAAGACAATCTTTTAGCTAATATTCAAAAGCCTAGAGGGGAGACATGCAGACCATCCCTGGCAAAGCAGCACGGTTTGTTGACCATCTCTTTCCATGCTGACAAATATTGCACCCCCTTAGAATGACACCAGAAACTAAACCAATTCTTAAATTCAGTCATCTTTTGTACTGTGCCATCATCCTTGGAGAAGGTAGAATGCTGCTCAATGCTAGGTTCATACCAGCCTGAGACACATATTCTGAGAGCTCCATGATGTCTCTTTTCATACAGTCTAGGGAGGTAGGTTTCAGGTTATTTACTCCCACATGGACTATGACTGAGTCATACTAGTACTTGTGGTCCAGTGGCCTGAGTATGTGTGTAATGTGTCAGATCCTAGCCCCTGATAAACAGCTGACCATGATGTTCTCCTTACTCAGCCTAGTGACAGGGACATCAGTGTGTCTCATAATGAAGTCTCCAATGGCCAAAATTTTGGATTGTGTGGTGGTTTGTCTTATTGGCTTAGAAGTAGAGGTTGTCTGAGATGTGGTTCTATGTGTTGATGTGGGTGTTCTTTTGAAAGAGTGCATTTGGTGCTACTGAGGGAATTTGTCATGTGTACTATGTCTATGATGTCATTGAGGTTTAGGAAGGCTACATTTAAGTGCCTCAGCATATGTGGATCTATACATCTGCTTTGAATTATGTGTGATGGATGCAGCCTGGGTAATACTGACAACCTTATTGACATTAAGAGTACTTATATGTGAGAGCTTTGCCTCCAGTGACATTGTGTAAATACATCTCTCACATACCATATCAGTTTGTTTGAGAATTAACTGGTTGTCAGTAAACATGAGGCAATTTCTACATTGCCTCAGGATGCCCATATTCACCAAGCTGGTAACATACATAGTCAGAAAGTTCCTATCCGTGGCAATAGTCCCTTTTTTATTGATTAGCCAGTTGGAATGAGAATATAAAGCAATGTCAAGAGTATTCGGTTTGCAACTCTGGCGGCAGTGCTTGTTACAGCAAACTAGTTGTCCTGTGTGCAACTTGGCTTTGGTGAATTTTCAATCATGCTTTTACAGGAAAATATCACTCAATGTGTCTGTGTCTGTACAGGGCACTGCCAAATACTTGAGGTGAAACTAATAGGCAAACCCTGAAAATTTAAGGATGAATTGTTTAGGCAAACATTCTGAAGTTAGAAACAAATCAAGCAGTACTTACTGAAAACAAAGAATTAGCTTGTCAAGAATGATGAAAGGAGGGGAGTCACATGAATGGCTACTGCCTGGTTATTGCTAGTTCTGGTCTCACCACAACTTCACTCTGCTGGGAAACAGTGCTGTTTTGCTTCTTCTCTCACTAAAACCAAATCATTAGCACCAATTCCAAGATGGGAAGCAGGCAACAGCCAGTCTGGTGATCCACAGTCTTGTCCCAGATGACGCAAGGGTCTGTAGGCATGTTGTAGCCTTTTCCTGGTAGATGCCTTGAATAGCAACCAGACCAGTCACGAACTTCAAGCACAGACACTCAGTGCCCAACCAGAAACAATTAGAAATTAATGCACTCTGCTCCTTTTCTCACCAGGAGTAGAATATAAGCACAGATTCCAAGCTGTCTCCTATAAAGCAGTTATTAGGCTTTCTGGTGATCAGCAGTCTCCAGGAAATAAAGTCCCTGTGGTCCTTCTCTCACCAGGTGAAAATAGAAGGACTAATCCCAAGATGACTACTGAGAGGCAGAATATGGGCTCTCTAATAATGGGTGGTCTTGCAACAGATGTTTAAAAGTATGTTGAAAAAAAAAGGCTTAATATCCTAAACGCAGCGGTGTGCACTAAGCAGTTAGATATGAAAAAGGGGGCAACTTAAGCTTTTGTCTAAGTGGAGAATCACTAATTTAAAAGGGCAAGATAGAGTGAAATGGGGTGGGGACTTTTGTATTCTGGTTCTATAGCATATAGTGGGATGGCCAATAAATGTAAATAGTTGAATGGGAGTGATTCACAAAATGGTAATTTTTGTGTTTACTCACAAAAGCCAGTGAAAGGGGAGAGGGAAAGAGATATGTGGTCAAATTAACATGAGGGACACTAGAAAAAAGTAGTTAACAGTAGGATACAAATGGGTCGCTGGCAGAAAGAAGTACTGATGTTATGGCCAGACTGAAAAAGAGGAAAGTTGTTCTTGGTGGACCTGTATATATATATCTATATATATACACACACACACACACACACACACACACACACACACACACACACACACACACACACACACACACACATACACACACACACACTAACACACACACAGCCAGTAGCACACATGCATTTAGTGTAGCCTAGCCAAGTTCAACCCATGTTCCCAAGGGCGTCTGGTTCAAGCAGACACTAAAGTCAGCACGTATTGCCTCTGTCCAAAAGGGTGACAGGTGGAACCCCTGGGGTGAATTTCTATTTACGCATCCAAACATACGAATTACACTTAAATAGGACCAATGAAGGGCTTTGTTTAACATATACAGGAAACTTGCTACAAAGGTAGGATAACCTCTGTGAGACAAAAATCTGCATCTTCAGCAAGTTCTGTTGATGTCACATACTGGGTTAAGATCCTTGGAGCGAGTGACCCCATGTGTCATTTGACTTGCGAATGCACAGCATTTCCATTAAAGCTGGGTCAGGTATTCCTCTATATGCAGGGAACAGGTTTGCTTCTGAGCAGTCTGTACAACACTGAGTAAAGTGACAATGATTTCAGTCTGTCTGCATAAGACAGATCTTGAAGACCTTGAATTTTCTTTGTATGGAATCTTTGTGGTCTCTCCAATTGCTGCAGGTGTTTGGAAAGGAAAATACCAAAGGGAGCATTGTACTCTATTATTGGCCTGATGGGGGAAGAGTACAAGGGGGTTATTACCTCTTTTTTCCTTTAGGCAATGCCCTTACTCATGAGATGAGCAATATAAAATGCCCTTCTTACCACTGTGGAGACATGGTGATCAAAGTTAAGGTTGCTGTTGACCTGTGTGCCCAGATATTTCACCACTGACTGTGTGCTTAGGGTATTGCTATTCATGTGGTAGTTTTCAGGAACATCACTCTTACTGAAGGGGATGATAATGTATTTTTATGCATTAAGTTTAACACCTTGACTTTGGCACCAGTCATTAGTCTGCATAAGACCCTCTTGCAGAATGTTGACATCACTAGAGGTTTCAATGATCGCTTCCAGTTTGCAGTCATCAGCTAACTTTGTCAGCCACAGTCCTTTAATTTTAGCCTGTACATTGGAGAAGTAGATTCTGAACACTAGGGGTCCCAGAACTAATCCCTATGGAACACCACTGGTTATGGGTCTGTTGGAGGAGGTGGAGTCCCCTATTTTGACCGTATGAGTTCTATCAGTGAGCCAGTCTGCAACTCACCTAACAATATATGGGTTGATACCAAGCTGGGTGAGTTTATCAGTGATGCCTGAGTGAGGTCTTGTATCAGAGGCAATGGCTATGTTTAGGTAGGCCATATGCACAGACTTGCCCTCATCTGGGGATTTGGTTACTGCCTCAAAGAATTTCACAATGTATAGCAGGCATGATCATCCTTGACAAAGCCAAACTGTCTGAGGTCGAGCATTTGGAGATTTCCTGTATCTTTGTTAAAAAGATCCATGATGATTTGTTCCATGGCCTTTGCAGATAAGATTGGTCAGTTTAATGGGTCTATAGTTCTTGGGCTCCTTGGATGCACCCTATTTTGTGCAAATGGATGAGTATAGCTGTTTTACATTCTGCTGGGATAAAGCCAGTGCTTAGCCTGTGATTGAAAAGCATGCCCAGTGGTGATGCTAATTACTGTTTTAACCCATGTAGAACACAGTCTGGCATGCTGTGATACTGTGTTTTTTGGCTTTGGAGAGGGCATTTATGACCTACTCCTCAGAGATATTAAGTGGGGGACAGGTGTTAGGAATGTTTTGGGGTATATGTGGTGGGGACAGGGGAGTGAAGTTTTCACTGAATCTGTCAGCCAGCAGGTTTGTTATATCCACAAGTTCTGTATATGTAGTACCATTAACTATGAGTTCAGCGCAAATTTGGGCCTTACCTTTGGGTTGCAGATGTAACTAAAGAACACCTTGTGGTTATCCTTAGTTAGGGAAGTTGATTTGGATTCATAGTTAGCTTTGGAGGACCTCACTTGGAGTTTTATTTGCTTATTTAAGTTAAGGAGGGAGTTTTTCCAGTTTTGAGACTGTTCCTTCCTACTCTTAGACAGCAATTTCTATTTCCTGTCATATAGCCTATTAATGGCAGTTGTCCACAAGGCAGGTTTGTTTTTCCTTGAAGGTCTTGTTTTGATTTGTTCAGGTACGGAAGAGTCAATACACTTGAACAGGTGCTTGTATAAAGCATTGGTGTATAACTCAGCATAAGGGTCTATTCCTTCAGTGGAGGGAGGAGCTATAAAGCTATTTATGCTGTCATGTAAGAGGTGGTAATACACCTTGGAGAAGTTGTTTAGTCTAATTATTGCTAAGGGGGGGGGTCTTGTGTTATAGTTACTTCTAGTGAGATTGATTTGTGGTCAGATCTCACCAGGGATGGCCACATACTGGCGGTGGTGCAGTGGTCCCCCATATTGGTGAGCACCAGGTCCATGATGTTTGAACTCCTTGTGGGGGTGTCAACCTGCTGGTCAAGGGCATTGGAGTTAGCGAAGTCCGGGAGCCTTTGGGTACGTGAGTTAGAACATGTATAATTTACCTAGTCAATGGATATGTAATTAAAGCCACCCAATACCAGGGTGTTTGTATCTTGATTGACTCAAGTAGATGGAAGTAGGCTGAGTGGATAGCCTGATTCATGGAGGGCGTCCTATAGCTGGCAATGACCTGAAGAGGGGGTCTTACCTACAGTCAATTGCACCTGAAGTAATTTAAGGGAATCATGCTGTTTAATCGATTTAGAGGTGAATTTATCTTTAATGAGTATTGACGCACCACCTCCTTTGGTTTTCACATCTTTAGTCAGTGGTCCGAAGGTGTGGAAGGAAATGTAACCTGGTATAGCTGGGGTGCACTCCACAGCCCTAAACCAGGTCTCAGTGACTGCACAAATGTTAGCATCATCCAAGGTGAGGACTGCTTCCAGTGAGTGCAGTTTCTGGTTTAGACTCCTAGCATTTAGCAGCATAACCTTGAGGTTGTTTTTAGAAGGTATTTTTACTTTGGGAATTTTGTTCTTGTGACATTTCCTAAAAAAACAAGGTGACAGATGAAGACCATCTCTGGCAAAGCATCGAGGTCTGTCTGCCATGTCATCCCAGGCTGACAGACACTGGATCTCCTTTGAATGACACCAGAAACTAAACCAATTGTTGAAGTCAATCATTTTTTGTTTGCATTGCGGTATCATCCTAAGTGAAGGTAAAATGCAGCTTAAGGCTAAGGATATACCTGCTTGAGGCACATAATCAGAGATCTCAGTCATGTGTCTCTTCATATAGTCCAGTGAGGTACGTCTCAAGTCAGTCACACCAGCATGGATTTTGGCCGAGTCATAATAGTGCCTGTTGTTGAGAGACTTGAGTGCGTGTGTGATGTGGCAGATCCTAGCACCTGACAGACAGATGACCATGACTTTTTCCTTATCCAACCTGGTGAGAGGGACATTTATGTGTCTGACAATTGAATTGCCTATGACTAAGATGTTTGTTTTTGTGTTATGCCTTAAGGGCTTGACTGGTGAGACACTGGTGTGTGATATATAAATTGCACAATGTTCTGCAGTGGATGTATTATGTGAATCATGCTTGTGTTTATGTTTTTCTAGGTCTCTGATGTTTAGGTAAGCTTCAGAAAAGGGCCTCTGCATATATACCTTTAGGTGCTGTTGGTTTGGTAGGTGCAGGAGGTGAAGTGTGCATGCTGACAGCCTGCTTAGTATCAGATAAACTGACTGGTGATTGAGCGAGCCTGCATTCTAGGTTCTTGATATAGACGCATCTCTTACATAATGAATTTGTGTGGACTAGAGGAAATGGGTTGTCAATGTACATGAGGCAATTTCTACATTGTCTCAGGATGCTCATGTCAACCAGACTGTCTGGAAAAACTGTGGGAAATTTTCTGTCCATAATGCTAGGAAAGTTGATGTGGCCAGAAAACAGGGAGAGGAAAGGAAGGACCATAAGTTCATAGGTTCATAGGTTGGCACTAGGCTACCGGCCCTAGGGCCTATACAATCCTAGCCAGAACAATTCCCTGGCTATTTCTTCCCACACTATTTACTTCCCTGGACCCCTGTCTAGCAGGGCGACTGATGTGATCCCCGGGGTTAATTTCCTTTCTCCCATCCAATCATCAAGGTTCCTTTTGAAGAGGGCCAAAGAGGCACTCTGTTTGACATGTATGGGCAATCTATTCCAGAGTCTGGCAAGTCTCTGGGTCAGGAAAAGTACAGCACAAAAAAATATGAAGGGCTAGTGTATAGGATCTGTGTTGGTACCGCAGGAGCTTCTCTGAATGTATTGTCTGTCAGTGAGGTCAATTGCAAGAATTCATCCATGGAGTACCTGCGGAGTACTAAGGGAAAATTTGCAGGCAGAAGTGTTTGCATCTGTAACTGTCAATGGTGCCTACCCCTGCTCAGCAGTGCATGATGCATAAACAAGCACAAACTCACGCAAATGTAATGCTTATATAGCAAACGAGTGTAAACTGATTTAAATAAATTAACACACTCCTGCCACTAAGGCGCAAAGCAACCCTCTCCAACAAAAGATGCCCTGGTTTAGTGCTGAAGGTATACAAACAGAACTAGATTCAGCAGGTCTGAATCTAGTCTATGCTACAGCAAATAAAGTGCAGCAATTGCAGAAAAAAAACAGTTCAAATAAGCAGTGTTAAGGTAAAAATGCAGTTCAAAAGTGCAATATACAGTGAAAATGTTTACTTAAGTTTTGCAGATATCAGCAGATACCTTGAATTGATCAAATAAATACAGCAGAGCAGTTGCTGATCACCAAACTCTGTGGAGCTTTGCTAAAACAAGCAAAAACCCATAGAAACGCTGTGGTTATATAGCAAATGAGAGAAAACTGGTTTAAACAAATTAACCAATAAAAAAACTCAAAATTGAGCCCTATTCTAGCAACCTTAAATCAGATGCATTCTAACTGCACCCTCCTGCCACTAGGGTGCAAGGCAACCCTCTCCAACAAAAGATGGCCTGGTTTAGTGCTCAAGGTATACAAACAGAACTTGATTCAGCAGGTCTGAATCTAGTATATGCTACAGTGAACAAACTGTAACAATTTCATAAAAGTTCAAATAAGCAGGCACAATAAGCCTTCAACCAGCAACTCCCAGCTCAGAAAGGAAGAGGCTACCTTCTCCTCCCACAAAAGTGTAGACCACAAACCTTCTTAAAATAAAATAACTGGCTTGAAGCCCAAGTGCTTAAACCAGAACTGAGACACTTTTAGAATAACAGATACACTAAACCTTCAAACGAGCAATTCCCAACTTAGAAGGATGTAAGCTACCTCTCCTGCCACAAGAGTGTAGACTACAAACCTTCTTAATATAGAACAACTGGCCTGAAGCCCAAGTGCTTAAACCAAATGTAAGAGGCTCAGAATAACATTTGCAATTTAACCAGGCTACTATCAAGCAGTCACAAAAAACACACAAAATAAAAACTGGATATAAAAACAAAAAGCAAAAGCCGAGTCCAAAGGACAACAACACAGCTGAACTTAATATTCAAACCACGTTTAATATGATGTTAGTGCTTTTGTTTTTAAACTTTAAAAACTTCTTCAGACCTGAATAAGTAATAAACGCAAGTGAACACTTTTAAGAACAATCAGCAAAAGCAAAAGCAAGTAATAAAGTAGGAAGAAATGCAAATACAGGAAAAGCAGCTAAATATAGTGGAATTTTTTATAGTTAAGTGGGAAGGGAGGATACAGAAGGTAATTCAAAGTTAAGAAACTAATGAGGTGGGCCTTCCCAAATGATCTCTGTGTACTCTGTAGAATGAGCTGATGAGATAGGACTGGGAGGAATGTCCAAAATCAAATTTATAGTACTGGTGGGCAACTCAAAAGCCACCAACGTTAAGATTACAACAAAAGTTTTGCAGGTTGGTGGGAAAAATAAAATGCAGACAGAAATCAGCAATATTCAAGTAGAGTACAGCAAGCAAGCCAAACAAGCACTCCAGCTAGAGATATTTCTAGCTAAATGAGGAATGCTATTGCTCAGATCCTCCCACTAATTAGCTGATGTTATTCACTGTTTGCAAATTAATTCTTTGCTAACTTTTCTAAGTGACCCCAGCCAAAAACTCAAACAGAACAGAAAACATAAAACAAATGTAATAAAAGAATAATTTACAAAATAGAAGTAACCAAACCTTAAATGAACCTTAAATGAAAAACTTAATTTCAAAATAAAATGCAGCAGAGATCAGCAATATTCAGCAGAGTACAGAACCCCACTCCTTTTCCATAGCCACCATCTGATTTTATTCAATATTACTACCAAAAATTCATTTTCCATTACACATAATGTAATTTATTCTTTTATTCCATACAGCCCACATAGCAGAACACATTGTATCAATTCTTGTAACATATTTTTTACTTCAATTCTTATAATACGCATATTTAATCATGTCCATATTTTTCTTATCCATGTTCTTAATATCTTCAAAAACATTTTCTTTGCGCAGCTTTTTCCATAATTTTATCACCCTTTTACATTTCAAATACACATATTCAGTAGTTTCCTCTTCACCATGATATAAACATTTTTTTTTCACTTTTCTCTTTTTATGGCACATTTTCTTTCTCTTACTCTTTATCTATTACCCGCCTGCATAAAGTATCTTGCCATTCTACTTTTTATTGCACCATTTATTTCTTATTTTTATAACTTTAATGTTTCCTTCTGCTAAGTTTTCCCATGGTTTAAAAGAATAATATCATATCATTATATTCTTGTACTATATGTTCTCTCCTTTTCTATTTTATCACTTTTTTATTTTCCACCTTAATATTTTTTCTTGGTAACATTTAATTTCTTCATTTTACATTCTTTTTGTCTTTTAATTCTTTTTACTGTATCCCTGAAATTGTCATACTTATATTTAAATATTCTTAAAAATAAGCTTTCTTCTTTTTCATTTTCCACTTTACCACTGTATAAATTTAGAAAAGGAATGTATACCACTGGATCAATTAATTCTAAGCTTCCTTCTTCTTTATTTACATACAAAATTCCTCTTTTACCAGATTCAGTCTAGAACTCCATATGAATGTCCGCACAATTATTTTTGTAATTCCATTAGTAGCATAAATACACTTGCTAAATATGTTATTTTTCCCATTAAACCAAATAAAAAAAAATAACTTTTTTTTCTAAATGATACTCTATATGTTTTTCAGAAAAATCAAATTAATTTTAAGTCTTCGATTATCTTTTCCCATTGCATCCTACTTACAATCCAACCTGTGAGAGATGCACTTATATAGCCAAACTGGAAGCAAACCTCTCTTCACCCAAGACTGGACTAGACAGTCAAGAGGAGAAGGTAAACATTTGCACCACACCACACTCATCACATAGTCCCTCAAAACCTATACCACCAAAACACACACATAGAAACACAAAACACACACCTACATTCGCGGAGGCTCTCAATAACAATCTGCCCAAGCAACAGAGCCCTCCAAAGCAGAAACGCACACAACCTCCACCCCCAACACAACCCAAATGACACATAGCCCACAAACTCAGTGTGTCAGTCAACCACAGCCCATAAGGCATAACAACATACCCAACACTCTAGTCATGGGTGACTCTATAGTCAGGCACACTGATGTTCCACTCACCAGGCTAAACAAGGAGAAAGTTACTGTCAGCTGCCTGTCAGGTGCCAGGATCCGCCACATAATGCATGCACTCAGGTCACTCCACAGCAAGTACAAATATGACTCTGTCATTGTCCATGTTGGTGTGAATGACCTGAGACATACCTCCCTGGACTACATGAAAAGAGACACAGAGGAGCTCTTCGATCTTGTAGCCCAGGCAGGTATGACCTTAGCCCTGAGTAGCATCCTGCCATCACCCAGAATGGTACCACAGTACAAGGACAAAATGACTGACTTCAACAATTGGCTAAGCTTCTGGTGTCATTCTAAGGGGATCCAGTATCTGTCTGCCTGGGATGACATGATCGACAGACCATGATGCTTTGCCAGAGATGGCCTGCACCTGTCGCCCTTGGGATTCTGGATACAGGCTAAGGCTCTTGCCACCCCTATAGTGCCTTTTTTAGGCAAGGTTCAAATGACAAATTCACCACCATAACAGGTACAAGCAAGCAAAATCTGAGGGTAATGTTACTTAATGCTAGAAGTCTAAACCTCAAAATGCACTCACTCGAGACGCTCCTTAAAATGGAGAACATCGACATCTGTGCAGTGTCAGAGACCTGGTTCAAGCTTCCAGAGAGCACCCCTGCATTACCAGGCTATAATTCATACAACACGACCATCTCAAAAATCTCCAGCTTTACTCCGTCGCATATCGCCTACTTAGAGGCGATCTCTGCTTAACATACAAAGCTATGTCAAACCCAGAGCTGTTGGACATGCTCCTCTTAAAGAAATCCCAGTCCCTCCAAGCTACATGCTCTAGGGGCTTAAACCTTGTCACCACAATAACCGGAACATGCTGGAGGGATAGATTCCTGTCCCAGAGACTTCCCATACTCTGGAACAAACTAACTATCTATATCAAACAAAGCTCCTCATTAGCATTCTTCATGAAAAATCTTGATGATTGGATGGGAAATAGGAAATTCTCCCCGGGGATCACTTCTGTGACTCTGCTTGACAGTGGCACAGGAAAATAATTTTCTTGGGTGGTGAAAGCCAGAGTACCTTTTTGGCTAGACTTATATAGGCCCTAGGACCAACAGCCTAGTACCTACCTATGAACCTATGAACCTATGAATTACCAAATTTTAGACCTAAGAAAGAAATTTCATTCATTGTAAAAAATATACCTACTATTTATTTATTATTTATTATTTTATGTATTTGACATTTGTTGACGGGGTTAGTCCAACTGGGCAGAAGCCCTTTTTCAGCAGAGGCCTGGGGAGAAAAGCTTCACAAATTATTACAAGCATGGTATAAAAAATATATACAATAGTCCACAAGATAGAAAGAATTATTTAAAGACAGTATGCTCTAAATTGTCTAGCAAATTCCATAGATACACTAAGTAAGCAATGGAGGTATACAACATATTTACATTAGACATAATATGCAGTCAAAAATTAACAAAACTCTAGCAGTACAGTCCCTGTATTTTTAGCAATTGATTAAAAGTGGGTGAGGGACTTATAACAACACAGCAATGGAGAAATAGGCTACTTTTGTAGAAATTCAGGGAGGAGAGAGAAGAGGATGTATGTCAGTTGTGAAGTAGTGGGGAGTAGAAGTTCATCCAGTGAGTAGCCAAGAGTGGAAGAAGGGGGGTGTGGATGGTAGAGATGATTTGAGAAGTAAGATACATGTGAGGAGGATCTTTACTGAGAATGGTGCAGGAGAAGGATTTGAGACTAAGGAGGCTATCATGAAGGGTGATTGCAGTGATTGATCCAAGAACTGTTAAGAAAGTGTTTTTTTATAGCAACCTTAAATTTTTGTGGGTACATAATATTCCTGCTTTCTAATGGAAGTTTGTTCCAAGCTAGGGCTGGGAGGTAGCTATAAAGTGTTTGCCCTATTTTGCTGTTGGGTTTGTAGATTTGGAGGTTTTGGTTAAAGCTTTAGAGACACCTAGGAGGGAAATGAAGGGAGACAAGACAAGTGATGTCAGGGCAAGAAGAAGGTTGGTACAGTAGGGTGTGTGTGACCTGGAGTAGGGTAAAGAGTAAATGATGAGGGAGTTCTAACCAGTTTAAGTTTTGGAGGGCAATACAGTGGAGAGAGTAGTAGGAAAGACCTGAGGCAAATTTAGCAATTTTGTTATAAGTTGATTCGAGTTTCATTAGGAGGGAGGTCTGCAGATTGGTGAGGATTAGTGAGCCATAGAGAAGGCGGAGGTAGGCATGGGATAGGGATATTTTAGATATGGAGGTGAGACTTTTTTTGTTGTGATATAGGATTCCAAGCTTTTGGTGAGTTTTCTTAATGTTGTTGGAGTTATGCAACTCAAATTTGAGTTGGTCATTTATG
Organism: Protopterus annectens; assembly: GCF_019279795.1. Lineage (NCBI taxonomy): Eukaryota > Metazoa > Chordata > Ceratodontiformes > Protopteridae > Protopterus > Protopterus annectens. Next base: position 81,374,195 of record NC_056726.1, on the reverse strand, counting down.
ATGACCCCCAGAAGCTTGGTGTGAGATTCAACAGAGATGAATGTATTGTTGTGGGAGTTGATCAAGAAGGAGGGTCTGCGATGGTTCATGGTTTTGGAAGTGAAAGGCAGGAGTTTTTTTTTTTCTTTTAAATCATCTGGTTATTGAAGAGCCAGTTTTCTATTGATGAGAAGGATTTTTGAGTGAGGGTGTTTAGGTCAGAGAGGGAGCTGGCTATGGTGATGACTGTGGAGTCATCTGCATATTGCCCAAGAGATGACTGAGGGCAAGGTGTTTGTAATTGGTTGATAAATATATTAAAAAGTAGAGGGTCAAGAATGGATTCCTGAGGTATGCCCATTTTTATAGAGAGGGCAGGAGATGTTGCAGAGAGCCATTTAACTGATTGAAGTTGATCTGCAAAATGGCTAGAAAACCAGGAGATGGTAGATGTGGAGCGATGAAGTTCAGGGAGTTTAGCAAGCAGAAGAGGGTGGGACACAGTGTCAAAAGCTTTTGAAAGGTCAAGAAATAGGGATGAGTTGAGTTTATTATTATCTCTGGCTTGGGATATAATATTAAATATAGATATGGTTACTATCATAACCATATCTCCTAACCCTTTACTTTTTTCTTTGTTTAAAGTCATTCCTATTACTTCCAATCATTCATTGAAATAACATATTACTTCTTTTATCCACATCTTTTTTTCTGCAATTAATGTAATATCATCTGCATAAGTTAACAAAGCTAAGATTTTTAACCATTGAGGTGTTACATACTCTGCTTCCTTTATTTTATAACATATTTCACATATAATCACATTTGTAGCTAAACCAAACAGTATACAACTCAATGAACATCCCTATCATACACCCCTCATTTATACCTTTTTGCTTAGCCAACCATTTATTATTTTTTTACTTTATTATTTCTATAAGCAGACATTCATAATCTTCTAATTTTCTCACTTATATTGCACTTTTTCATTATTGCCCATAACATTTCATGCCCTATTGTATCAATGCCTCATTAATAGCCTCTATAATAAGTTCAGCTTCTTCCCCTCTATTTATATCATCCCCAATCTCTCTTACCCATAATAGTAATTCTTGACGTCCCTTCCCTTTTATATTAAACATATTATGCTCCATAACACGTTTTAGCTTTGTTTCATATCTCTTATGTAATACTTTCATAAAAATCTTATTACCATTATTATTCAGTACTATTAGTCTCCAGTTTTCATTATATTTTTGTCTTATTTTTTTGGATAAATTTAGGTATTCCACTGCATAATTATTTATGTATAAAACATTCGTTTAGCCATTTATTTAAACTTTTTTAAAAATATTGTTTTTGCCATTCTGTTAAGTTTCTATACATTTCATATACTATTCCATTTTCTCCTGCAGTTGAATCTATATTCACTTGTCCTAGTACTTCATCCAACTCATATAAAGAAATCTACTCTTCAAATTCTTTATTTTCTTGTTCTGAAAACTTTTTTCACTTCCCCTATTACTTTTAATTTTCCTTTTCTTCTTTAAGCACCTATTGTGCATACTCTACAACAATATTCATAATTTGTTCCTACATTCTTTATATTTCTCCTTTTGTATTTTTAATTTCTCTCATTATACCAGTCTTCCTTAACTAGTCTACTTAAATATTCATATACTTTTCTTTTTCCTTATAAAACATCTTTATTTGAATAATAGCACTTTCATTTTTCTTGATATTTTATGCAATTTTATCAAAATATTCTCTGTCATTATTTTCTAAACATTCTAATAAATCTTTATATGTTCTTTCATACTTTTCTTTATCCAGTTTTCTTACATGATGCAGCCACTGTAAATAATATTTTTATATTCAATCTTAACATTCATCCATCAGTCAGACCAATATTTATAGAATGTGCTCATCATAATATGATCTCTTCATAGCTGCATTATTAATGTTTTCCTTGCATATTTTTATATATTCCTTATTTCCCTTTATCTCTATCCATATTGCTAAGCTTTACTGGAAAAACTCACCAAGACTATGACACAACTTGCTGTGAGGGAAAGGTTAGTTTGCTTTTGATTTCTTGTATTTTTAATACTTTATTGCCTTTTTCTATTTTGTATACTGTGATTTGTTTTCTTTACACTATGTTTTACTTGTATTCTGCTTTGAATTGCATATTAAAACTTGGAAACAGACCACATCTGTGTCTCTTGGGAGTCGCACAGAATCCACCCCCACCCTGTTGCTGTTGTGTTCTTAAACACAGCTGTCTTTCTAGTTGCCTGCCTCTTATGTTAATTTGACCACATATATCCTTCCCGCTCCCTTTTCACAGGCTGTTGTGAGTAAGCACAAAATTATCATTTTGTGAAATCACTCCCCTTCAACTATTTAAATTTATTGGCAATCCCACTGTATTCCATACAGCCAGAAAACAAAAAGTGCCCATGCCCTTCCAATTTATCTTGGTCTTTTTAAATGAGTGGCTCTCCACTTAGACAGGTGAAACTTATATCTAACTATTTAGTGAATACTGCAGTGCTTATAATATTAACCATTTTTTAATGATACCTTTAAACATTTGTTGCAAGACCACCAGTTATTGGAGAGCACACATTATGTCTCTCAGTAGTCATCTTGTTAATGCTTCTGTCTACACCTGGTGAGAGAAGGAG
>NC_056726.1:80760187-80787535 GCF_019279795.1 Protopterus annectens | reverse complement strand
CCCCTCTGGTTTAAACCTCATTTGGCTATCGGCACGCATATTACACTCCAGCTCAGCTAGGGGCACTTAGATTTAGCGTGTTAAACCACTGCTCAGCTACGGGCACTCATTTTGCGCCAGTTAAACCACTGCTCATCTATGGGCACATGCACTCACTCTGTTAAACTGTAGCTCAGCTATGAGCACATCTGGCATTTTTTTCTCCTTTTGTTACCACACGTCTTCAATATAAATGGGCTATTTCATTACATTTTACATAAATTGTGGTTTTATGTGTACATATTTGTCAGGGACTTGTTTCCTGCTTATTTTGCAAAAACAAAAAATGGTGTTGTGGGGCTCGAACCATGAATGCTCATGCTTCAGCCAACATCTCTACCGCTACGCTATTGCTTCCTGGCTTATTTTGCATATTTAGTTCTTATATGCTTTCCCACTGACTGCTAACTGTAGCTGCGCTTACTGGCATGCCCACAAGCAAAGTGCACTCACGGTTAAACATCTTTAATTTAAAAAATATATAACATGTTCATTTATATATCTTTTATGTTTATAGTCTGTAGGGGCATGTGTTGTGTTGTGTTTATTCCCATTTCCGTGGACTCTGTTGTGGGTGTTTACTTTGGGCACTTTTACACTTCTGGGGGCGTGTCGCTTGCAGGGCTCGGCCCACGGACACCCCTACTGTCTTACACGGACTGTGTTAGACTTAGGTGTGATTCAGCATGCTCTCATGAATATGCAAAGCATGCTGACATCACTCCGTTTAACTGCAGCCTCCGTGTAAGAGTTATAACTCTTACATGGAGGCTTCGTGAATCCTGGGGTATGTCTTTTCTATTTCCCAATACCTTTAAAGCTTGCCATTCTTTCAAAGTTAAATTGTAAGATACCTCGTGTCTATTTACTAATGCATTATCAGAAATATTTTCACCTCCGAACCCTATCATAGAGCCAAACTGTGCAATACGTTGATTAACAAAAGGAGGCATACACTTATTAAATGTTGGTATGTTTTCCCAGTTAGTGCTGAACATGGATAGGCTTTGACCGTTCTGAATTTTGCACTAGGCACACCATCAGAGGAAATGGTAAAAAGCTACACAGGAATCTTGTGTGTGTGTGTGTGTGTGTGTGTGTGTGTGTGTGTGTGTGTGTGTGTGTGTGTGTGTGTGTGTGTGTGTGTGTGTGTGTGTCTCCCTCTCTCTCTCTCTCACACACACACACACACACACACACACACACACACACACACACACACACACACACACACACAAAAATGCATGTAATACTAACTTCCTCTTGACTGTTGCACCAAGCTGAACTGTCCAGACAAACCCTTAGCTCTAGGAAAAGGCTGGAGGTGTAGCTAATGGCATCAGTCAGCATATATTCACTTCCTGTATGATATAGACAGCTATACATTTGGTGACTCTATGGCCCACTGTAAGCAAAGCAGTGCCTCTCTGCACATGGGTCTCACCTTATTTATCACTTCACAAACCAAAAGCTGGACTACAGTAGAAGTCCTGACCTCAGCTTCCCCTCCAGGGCTTTGATGGTAAGAAAACCTTTTCATACCTCCAACTTCCCATTCTCCTGGGGGATCCACGTTCGCTGACCCATTACAGGACATGATATAAAAAAGCTTTCCAGTCCTCTAGAAAAGCATCTATCATGATGGCATGTGACCATTTCTGCTGCGGGAACAGATGATTACACCAAGAATGGTAAGGATAGTCTAGTACTCCAGAGTTCAATGACACAGGTCAGAAAAAGAAATAGGATACCTTCAAGCCAAGAAGCTATGGGATGTTCTAAGCTGCTGATGTGATCTCACCCAGGCTGTCAATGTAATAACTTCTTGGGGAATAGCAGCTACAAGAAATAAACAAAAGTTATGTACTTACATAATGCTAGATACATGTTGTCTTGTATACGTCCGGTTCATCCTTTGGGTTATCATATCCAACATCTGCCCTTTTCAGAAGCTATGGATCCAGGGCTCTGACTCTTCCCCTTCCCATAACTCACAATACCCTTTATTCTCCTGAATATCTCACGTCAAGTCTGCCCACTAATAAACATACGATTTATCTTATAATCCACGTGTGTAAAAGAATATAGCTACATAAACATCCATATCTATATACCTGCCTACCTAACATGGTGGACCAAAAAATGGCAAAAAACATGAGGGACAGCAAAAACCAGGCTGTCCAAGGACAAGGTCCCTGGTTAGGTCCAGCTATTCGACAGAAGCATGATGGGTAATTAGGCTGGGGTAGGGCTGCTGAACCAGGCTTTCCTATCCGAGTTTGTCTACTTCTTGTCCGATTAAACCTTTGGGACAGATTCCTAACTACTGAGACACCTAGGGAGTATCAAGAAAGGACATTCATGAGAATGGTGAAGCCATAGGATGTATAGGGTCTGGACTGTACGTACAGCTTGTAGTAAGACACAAAGGTATGAGCAGTAGACCAAGTAGCTGTAGCACAAATCTCATTAATAGGAACCCTGCCCATAAAGGTAATAGAAGTAGTTATCATCCTGGTAGAATAAGCCTTGGTTTATCATTAAAAGGTCAGTCCCAGTTTTTTTGTACACAAATGTTATGCAGTTAGAATGCTACCCGGACCAAATGACTTTTGACACTCTGTGACCAAACTTAGCTTTGGAAAGAGCAATGAAAAGCTGATTGGATTTCCTGACAGCCTTAGTCCTTTATAAATAAAAAACATAGTTGTCAATGAATGTCTAGTAAGTGTAAAATATGCTCTTCTTTGTAAGAAAACCTTGTGAAAAACACTGGTAGAGTCATATTCTGATTAAGGTTCACTTCAGATGCCACCTTTGGGAGAAAGTTAGGATTTATTCTCAATGACACTGTCCTGATGAAAAAAAAACAGATACTGAGGTTTATATGATAAGGCCTGCAACTCTGAAATCCTCTTTGCAGAAGTGACAGCCACCAAAAACAAGGTTTTCTAAAAAAGGTATTTTAAATCTACTGTAGCAGCAGGCTCAAAAGTAGCTTGTGTTACTGCTTGAAGCATGACAGTAGTGTCCCAAATGGGAAATGGATCCCTTAAAGGTAATCTTGAAAGGAAGGTCCCTTCAGAAATGCTTTTGAAATCGTTAGAGAAGCAACAAAAGTATGGTTTTGCCCAAAGTGAAAAACTGGAAACGGATGCTAACTCTAGCTTGATGGTTTAGAAGTTGGATCCTTTTGAAAAAGCTCTGATAAGAAGTCCAGAATGGAAGTAAGAGTATCAGTAAAGGGATCTAGCCCTCAGGAAGAAGCCCATATGGTAAACCTCCATTTGCTGAGATAAACTTTTCTGGCATTTAGTTTCTGTGAAGGCAAAATGTGGATTACAAGAGCAGAAATCCTAGCATCTCTGGCCACCATTACAATTGGAGGAACAATGCAGTTAATTTCTGGGTTTTCAAGTCTTAGTAAGAATGGCCAGATGGGTGAATCAGAACATCTGGATGAGGATCCAACATCCAAGGTGGATGTACTAGATGAGGCCAGAGGAAGGGAAACCAAACTTGCTGGAGACAAAAGGGTACAAGTAGAATAACTCTGGCATTGCACATTAATTTTGTTATGAGTTGAATGAGAAGAAAGGCATAAAGGGACACGGGGGTGGGGGGGTGGGGGTCAGTTGTGGACTACAGTGTCCCTCAGTGTTTGACTCTGTAGAGGGATATGGCCAGAGTAACTGTTGCACTTGTTGCTTGGGCACGAAGCAAAAACACTGTAGCAAGGTTGGCCCCAGTGACTGAAAATCTGTGTTGTCACTTTCGGATTGAGGGACCTCTCATGGAACAGAAGAATGAATCTGCTCAGTTTGTCCTCCAGAGCTTTGGAAGCATGTGCATTGCAGTTAGTAAACGTTGAGAAGATATCATCCACTGCCACACTCCCATGGTTTCCTGGCAAAGTGGACATAATTGGATTCCTGCCTACATGTTGACATATCAGACCACCATCATTTTGTTCATCTGTATAGCAATCACACCTTCAGGAAGAGAGTCCTGAAAAGCCTGCAATTTCCATAGTCTCCAAGACAATGGAGTGAAGGCTGTCCTCTGTGGCTGACCAAGAACCTTGATCTTCACTTCAAAATTCCTCCCCCCCACACACCAGAAGGGAAACTACTCTTGTCACTGAGATGGTGAGGGGAATGGCTGACCTTCTGAGACACCAGGGGAGGTCAACCTCTAACTGATGTGCTTCCTGCAAATGGGTGTGAGATGAATCAGTGCATACAGTGGGTGAGATATCAAGGATCACTGAACAGAAAGGGTCCACTGCCTGAGAATAAGTCTTGCAGGGGGGAAGGGTTGGTGAAGAACCTCTGAAGCTACTTAATACAGGGACAATACTCTGGAATGTGGATGTTTGGCTATCTAACCATATGTATTCAGGTAGCATCCACTGAACTGTATCTGTTGCATTGGTATCAGCTGACTATTTGCAGAATTAACCATATCTCTGACTGCAGGGCAAGGTAGTGTAATAAATCCCTGGTTGGTGCTGTGAGGAGCCATCATCTAACCTTGCAGTCTGCAGTCTGAGATACGCTGCCACCACTGCTATGCATTTGGTGAACACTGGGGGGGGGGGAGCTATGCGAGACCAAAGGGCAATGGCCTGAACTAAAAATGATTGGCACCTAAACAGAAATGGAGAAATCTCCTGGACTGCTTTGCTATCTTGATATGATACTAGGCATCCTGGAGATCTACTGAGCACATCCAGTTATCCATCCTCAGTAGAGGTAGAATGGACTGCACTATAATCATCAGGATTTTTGTCCATTTCACAAACAGATTGAGATGGCTTAGGCCCAAAATCGGCCTTAAGTTCCCTGTTTTCTTCTGAAATAAAAAGAACATGAAATAGACTCCAGATCCTGTCTAATCTGGGGTGGGATATACTGGATGGCTCTTTTTCTAGCACCTTTTTTAATTCTGCTGCTGCAGGTTCCATCTGACTGGATGGAAAATCAGGAATTTTTCTTCTTTTCTGTTGATGGGAAACAATGGGTTCACATAGTCTCTGGTGATTATCTTCTACACCCATGAATTTTGTTTAAGGGTCTGCCAGGCTTGAAGATGCCAGGATAACTCCAGAGAACAACAGTCAGGCAAACATTCAGGAGCACCGATAGTGTTTCTCCATGGAAGAACCATGACACCCCTGATTTTGCAGTCTACCTCTGCCTCTGTTTCTGGTGTGATGTCCAGTAAACTCATTCCTCCATCTGCCTCATAGTCTTATCAACAGAAGCATCTTGGTTAAAACTCTGGGATTTCCAAAACCACAGATTTTTTCCCCTCTTTTGGTTCCTAGAAAAGGTATGTTAAGGGGTGGAAATGCAGATTCCGGGTGCAGACAGAGTCTTGCCTTCCTGCTTGCTCCTGGTGAGCTTTTCTTAAACCTTCAGTTTGAAGAAAGTCAAGCCATGAAAAGGGGTGCTGAGAAGGACATCTTGAAACATGTCACAAAATATCACAGGCGCATCTAGGCATGTTTGGAGATAACGATGCAGATGCCAGCTGCCCTGGCTATACCATAAGCTGCATTGGAAAGCAGACACATGGATATGTTTAGCATAGCTTGGAAGGTGGATAACTGGGACTCCAATGATTTCTGGATTTCCACAGTTATGTTCTCTGAGAGGGACTTGGTCAGCTCTTTCTTCAAGTTCCTCTGAGAATAAATCATATGGGCAACTTAATTCAGCTGTCTGAGTACAAGAGTCACTGAAGCATATGTCTGTAATGATTAAGGTGTTTGCCTTACAAACACAAGGTGCAGGGTTTGAGTCTCACAAGGGATAATTGGCGGCTTAAAATGACTCGCAAGAGCAGTTAGCTTAGTACTAACCTATGAACCTATGTTTCCTAAATCTGTCCAAAGCCCTAACTTTCTATTACAGGGATGGAGAGAGCTCCTTTTTGTGGCTGCTGCAACAACTGTGGCATCCACAGGGGAATTCTTGCTCCAATGTGTTCTTTTCCTACGGCCTACTAAAATCAAATCTAGCTTGCATGGTATTGCCTCTACCCCATCAGGTTCTTTTGACACCAGCTGCAAAACTAAGTGTATAATGGTCATCAGCAAGATGTACCACCCAAGAGGTAGAAGTGTTAGCCCCAAAAGACTCAAGGAGCACAGATGCCTCAGGAGAGGGTACTTTGAAAGACCAACCCCATTGCTGCTTCATTAATTCAAGAATGTCACAGAAGCTGACGTCTTCTAGAGGAGATTATGGGGACCCTTCTCCCTCATCAAAGTCTGTGTCTTTGGAGGCTGACTCCTGTGAGTCTAAGCATCCTCTCTTACAAGTCTGCTTCTTCAATACCTTCTTCTATACTTTTAATATGTATATGTTAGGGGCTGCCATAGCTTTGATTCACCAGCATGTGTTGGAGACTGATGGTGATGTGGAGGATGATGCTGACAACCATCTCAGGCACCGGAGGAGGAGACGAGTGTTCAGACCCAGGGTAACCTACCAGGGGCTACATGACTGGAGATAGCAGAGCATTCCAGGGTGGACAGGGACATCATACAACAACTTGTTGAGCTGTGCCGGCCATGCCTCAGAGCCAAAAGTAACAGAGGGGAACCCATCCCAGTGGACATGAAGGTATGTGTAAGCTTGAGAATACTAGTCACAGGTACCTTTCAAAGGCCAACTGGGGATATCATGGGGATCTCACAGGCATCCGCATCCAGGGTACTCCTCCAGTTCCTGGATGCCATGTTACCACATGCCAATGAGCACATACACTTCCCCCGAATGCAGGAGGAGTTGGCCAGCAATATGCATCTCTTCCACCATGTGGCGGACTACCCGGAGGTACTGGGTGCAATAGACTGCATGCACATACACATCAAGTCACCACCTGGTGAGCAGGGTAGGCACTACACAAATCACAAGGGATTCCCCTACATCAACTGCCAGGTCATGTGCAATGCCCAGGGCATTATTTTTTTATTTATTTATTCATTGCATTTGTTTACCGGGATAAGTCCACTGGGCCTAAAAGAGCCCATTTTCAGTGGAGGCCCGGGGAGAAAATCTCCAACGTGATACAGAAAAAATATAAGCATTAATTAGTACAGAAGCAGAAACAGTGTTACAGATAGTAAATATAGTAACATATGCAGAATATATACATAAAAGCAGGAATCTAGTTTATTTGATTATAGCAATATATACAGAAAATATACATTAAAGCAGAATTCAATCAGAGTGGTATAAACAGAGATCAGTATTATTGTATAGTATCGACAAGTGAAGATAAAAATAAATATAGAGAAAATATCATCAGTCACTAGTAGCAAAAGACATAGGAGTTTAGTAATCATATAAGGAGAGTGAAGAGGTTAGGTTATAGAGCAGGAACATAGCCAGGAAGAGTTGAGATGATTTTTCAGCATTTGTTTGAAGGTGGTGCTGCTGCCTGTGTTTCTTATCATGGATGTGTGTGCCGGCAGTCCTGGACGCTATCACGACTCCCACATCTGGCATGCCTCACAGCTGTATCAGGTATTTGCCAGGGGGGGACATCTCATATGGCCACCTGGTGGGGGATGCTGGCTATGCACTGGAACTGTGGATGATGACACCTATCAGAAATGCACACACAGCCACGCAAGAACGCCATAATGAGGCACACGCAGAAACCAGAATCATCATAGAGCACGTGTTTGGGATGCTGAAATCACGGTTCCGTTGCTTGGACATATCTGGTGGAGCCTTGCAGTACTCTCCAGGAATGTGTGCCCACATCTTTATAGTATGTGCCATGCTACACAATATGATCCTGCGGAAACAGCTGCTGCAAGGACAGAATGGTGAAGGCCCTCACAGCCCACCACCATTGCCAATGGACCCAGAGGCACAGGGGTCTCAGACCACGAACACCCTGTGCTAGACTCAGTAGGCAGATGGAGGCATGCCCAGTATGCCCATGCCTTGGCAAAGAGGGAACATATAGCACACACACTGACAGTGTAGGCACTCATGGACTGACACCCTTCTCCACCTGCACACAGAGCAAACATGGATGGCACACACACACGACCACCTGTAAATTGTCATGTATAGGTGGTCTACTGTGTGCATCCTACATAGGCAGCCCTCAACTATTGTACACACAACCGCCATTGGCACAAGGTAAGTCAATACCTGAACAGTATATTAAGCTATCAGCATGTGTCCATACTGTATGTACAGGTTCATAGATACATAGGTAGGTACATGGCCAACCGCCAAGGCCACTCATAAGCATAGGCAAAACGTGTCTGCTGTCGCCACCCCATCGATCAACTAACTATCGCTCTGTGGAGCAAAGCCACTTGCGGGATCCCTGGGGTGTAGCTACTGTTCACCACCCATTCTGCAAGGATTCCCCGGAGTGTTAGTGAGGGGTTTTGTATAATGTAACCAGGGATGTGTTTCCAAATAATGGGGAGTATCCTTGACAGGAATTGTCACAGATGTGTACATATTACATAGTATACCTTAAACACAGCTTGCATATATAGGTAGTTTTCCACAGAATAATAAACATGTGGAACACACAACCGCTGAAATGTGCATTCATCACCCTTGCACTACCAGTGCCTGCTCTGAGAGGTAAGATATCACTGCCAGGATTAGAACATGCAGCCATGTACACATTCATCACAATAACATACCACTAAGCTACCTGAGATGTACCAATGGCAGTCTTGTATACTGACAGGATAAAACACAAAAGGTAGGAATGTGTTGAAATAGGACAAACCGGCATGTACACAATGAAAGGTGTATGTTTTATATATATATATATATATATATATATATATATATATATAGATATAGATATATATAAAATATATATATAAATATATAAATATATATATATATATATATATATATATATATATATATATATAAATAATCATATATATCGAGAGAGAGAGAGAGAGAGGGAGAGAGAGATATGTCTATATATGGGGATATACATATATATGTAGATATATAGATAAGTTAATAACATCTACATAACCATGGAGGTACATATAAATGGGATTCCTACCACATACCAACTGCTTTACATACTGACGCATGTAATCCCGAGGCTTAAGGTCCAAACTTACACAGTACCGAAACACCAGATGCGTGAGGTGTAATCTCATGATGTTAATGGACAGTTAGTCAGTGCTTCTGGTGTTGCAGTTTGGGTAGGTTACTGTGTGTACATGTGTTTCTTAGGGTTGTAGTGTGGGTAAGTGTGTGTTCTGTGTGTGGTGTGTGTTGTTGGGGGACTGTAATGTGTGGTTGTGGGTTAGCTTTGTGTGTCTGTTTGCGTGACCTAGGATGTAGAATATTAAAAGTAGTGGGTGGTGTGTGGAGTGCAGACACCTACATGGGGTGTGTAGGGGGGCTTGGCCACCTGCTCATACATAGTGTAGGATGGTTTGCTTGGATGTGTTGGGTAGCAGTGTGTCTGTGTGTGCATTTGTGTGTTCCATGTTCGTGTTACCTTCGCGAGTTACTGTCGATGTCGGTAATGTGGGGTATGGGAGTCTGTTCCTGGGACTGTGTGCATCGGAACACTGTGGTTTCAGAATTCTGTAGGTCTCCCGTATACAGCGGTTGAAGTGTTCACATATGTGTATAACATAGACCATAGCAATCACACATTCCATCACTACCAACCTTTATGAACAAAGGATATGGAGAGTATATGCCTATACACCATTACAAATATGTGCTATGGACATGAGCTAATGATAGTGTTACCACCTGTTCCACTTTGCAAGGGCCACTCCCTCTTTGGGCAGTTGTGTCCTGACCAAATATATTAAATGTGGCAAATGTCCTGGGATTGTAGGACATAATTATGTCCCGTATGTACTGTAATAGTTGCATACAATAGTTATTTCTGTATCTAAAGTACCTACATGATACAGGAAACAGGATAAGCTACTAAACTGCTACAAGAATAAGCTTATAATTAGGCAAGGAAGGAAAGTTCTATCCCTTGTACTGACCGTGGGTTTGTGTCGGCCTGTAAAATCAGATGTGTGTCCCGAAAAGGACCCACTATGGACATATGAAAAGGTGGCAACCCTAGCCAAAGAGGGTCAGTCACCAACACAGCTACGATGACTGCAAATACCTATGACAGAAATACACAGCTATCATGTAGCAACACGTTATTACATTCAGATGTATTACCGAAGGGATTCAAGGACTAACATCACCTGCATGCTATACAGGAACCACATAACAGTGCCTTAATGAATCAGCCTGAAAATACCATTGTAGTAGTCCACAAAAGGATAGGTGTTCAAATAGGGAAGGAACCCTCACTCACATAGCGATTATGTATAAAAACAGTTTCTACACACCTGCATTTGCTATGCACACCCACCAACATCACCCCCACACCCAAACATATTACAATACAAACTGTAATAACATCACAAATAATTCACACACTGTACGACATCTGCAGAAGCCTTATCATACCTTGTCAGAGACACACTAACATGGCCCTAAGTGAAATAGCGGCTGTTATACAATGGAACAGCTGCTGATGTAATAGGGTTTGCTTGCACTAATCCCGTTTCAGAGGGTTGTGCGTACACTGGGATGTGTTAGCAATTAGTGAGTAACAGCACAGTATGTTATACTTGTACACCAAATCAAGGATGTCTGGTGAGCACACTGTACACCACATAACAGTTCATGCATAGCCATACGGCCTTGAGCTGGCCAAACATCCTTGCCAGACTTAAACATCTGCAGAAGTGTCAGGTACAAACAAACCCTGCATATGTAGCACTGTTCCGAAATATAACAGCTGTACTCACATGTAGAACTAAATTGTCTCGCCATTACACACAGTCCACAGGAGTCATGAAGCTAATATATCTCTGTGTGGCTCCATATAGCTGTTGAAATATATCACAATAACACATCTAGGCCATCTCCCTCAAAAGTAAGGCAAACAGACAACCCCTAAAAGGAGTACTTACTTATACACCACTGTTGCCATGGTATCAGCTAATGGAGTAGCTGCACAGCTGATGTCATCCAATTAACTACTTTGGAACAGCAATTGGTGGACAGGATACCACATGTTACCGATATGTAACTAGAAAAGGATGTGTCATCACACATTCAAACCATCCATATATACCAGTGGAACATTACAAATAACATTGAAACACAAATCGAAAAGGATTGAATCAACTGTTAACGATACGTCAGGTTACTAATAAGGTATGTAGAACAGTCAGTATGTCTGTGTATGTAGTACTATTCTGTAGTATTTAAAGTGCACGCAATCCATATAGTGGAAACAGTTATCTCGTAGTGATGTATTGTTGAGCATAGTCACGCTTGTAGTATTTGTGTGTACTGCTGTAGGTCACAAGGCAAACACCGCATACACCACAAGGGATGCTATATAAGGGCTTTGAACAGAAATACTCCTCATCAGCTGATGTCAGTGGCAGGGCTGGTCCAACAAGTATGTACTATAACAGGGGATAGTATATGTTGATATATTGTACCTGTAGCCATATGTATGGGTGTAATACAGAGAATAACATGTGGAAGGTTGGGCCACTGTGCAAGTATGTTTTGCATTGTGGGATATTGTGCCAATAACTGTGTAATGTACAGTATTATAGGCAGATATGTATTACAAGCTACATAGCATTACTGTAATGGTAGGCAAATATTAGTTATATCAATCGGCATTTACAATACACAATAACAGGATACATATGTCTTTTAGTGAGCCGACAGTTTATCAGCATGATAGCAAAGTAAAATGGAAGAGCTATTTAACTATCCATGCACATAAGACATGTAATATGTGCAAAGGTAGGTACTAGGCTGTCTTACCAAGGGTATCTGTAAGCCTAGCTAGCGTGTATTGTCTTTTGCCACCCCCATAGGTTGGTTCCCTGTGCCTCTGAATGGCAGTGCCAATAGTTCCCTGTGCCTCTGTCCAGCAGAGCCACTGCAGTGATCCCCGGGTACATGCCTGTCTCCCATCCACATGGCAATGTTTCCCTTGAAGAGTGCTCGTGAGGGGCCCTGCCTGATTTACATTGGAATCACGTTCCAAAGCATAGGGAGTGTCCGGGTCAGGAATCTATCCGTTCAGCACATCCTACTCATCATTGTGGTTAGGTGATGCATATCCAGCAATACAGGGTTGGACATGGGCCTTTGTCAAGCAGAGATCACCTGTGAGTATGCGGTATGCAGCTGAGTACAGCTGGAGTTTCGTAGGTTGGGCTGCATAGATAATCTGTTTGAGGTCAGTAATCCTCTTGGTGTGGTACTAGTGTGGTCTTCCAAGCTGTTGCAGTTGTCTTGTAAGGTATATCCCAAATGGGGTGTTGCATCCTTAAATGGGTCTGATATGACATGTGTAGAGTCACAATGGCCCCTCTGATCTAGATGCGAACCCAATAGAGATTAGGGGGGCCATGTAGAAGTATATTCTAACCACCTTGTCATTATGGGTATCGAAGGAGAGATTGCTATCTACTGGTGTTTCCGGATCCCGTAATACCTTTTTTGTATGTAGGGGACTAGCACCTATGTGGTAGTCCATGGGTAATTAGTTATATCCAAAGGGGATGACTATGCACTTTTAGGCATTCAGCTTGACGCCATGATATTAACACCAGGTATCCATCTCAGTGCAACCCTTCCAGAGGGTGTGTGTAACAACTGGGGAAACAATTATGCCCCCTAGTTTGCAGTCATCTGCAAACCTTTTCAGCCAAAGCTCTCCTGTGCTTGTCTGTACATCAGAGAAGTATATACTGAACATGAGGGATCCTAGGACTGAGCCCTAGGGGATGGCAGTTGTAACTGGTATGCAGTCAGACCTAGGGTATGCAACTCCTACTGTGTGTGTTCTGTCTGTGAGCCACTTTGCAAACCATCACATGACGTAGGGGTTAATGTTCAGGCAGATGGGTATGTTGATAATACCAGAAGAAGGAATGGTGTTGAAAGCCTATGAGAGCTCTATGTAGGCTTTGTGGACCTCCTTATCCTCATCTAATGCCTTGGTAACTGTCTCTAAGAAGCCCACCAGGTTTAGGAGGCATGGTCTGACCTTAACAATGCCAAACAGGGAGGGGTCAAAGGTTGGGAGGTACCCAATGTCTCTGACAGTGATTCATGATGTGCACCATAGCCTTACAGACCAGGCTAGTCAAGTCTATGGGGAAATAGGTCCTGTGGTCCATTGTGGTGCCACCTTTGTGGAGTGGGATAACTGTTGCTGTGCGCCATTCAGGGGTGCCCGATGTTAGGCTATTATTGAACATGGTGTGTAGGTGAGGAGACAGTACCATCCGAAGTTCATGTAAAAAGCAGCCTGGGATGTTGTCCAGTCCCATGGATGCTGTGATATTCCCTTCAGAGTGTGCAGCTTTGAGAGGGATCTGCCAGGATGTTGCCAATATCCATTGCTTCTGTAATGTTCGTGCCTTTGTGCTGTAACTCAGAGCAGATCTGGTTGTTGACATCGAGGCTCTGCTGTTGTTGTTGGTATTAGTTGCATTAAAGTTTTTGTAGCTAGCTTTGGAGGATTGTATAAGGGATCTCATCTTCTTACTGAGGCTGGCCAGGGATCTCCTCCACGCATGGTATTGTACTCTCGTTTGCAACAGTGTCTTCCTCCTGTAGTACAATATGTTTATGGCAGGGGACCACCAGATTGGTTTAGTTAATTATGAGTATAGCATCCCGGTTCTGTTTGGGATAGCACAAGCCATGCACTCCTGTAAGTGCTTATAGAGTGCATTTGTGTAGGATTCAGCAGTTGTAACAGTACTGTCCATCTGCATAGGTGTCATGACGTCCACCACGTTTGCCTTAAGAAGCATGTAGTTGGCCTTGTAGACATATACTGTGGTTCACTTAATGGGGGATAGGTGCAGGATGTGGATATCAAGTATCAACGGTTTTCAGCACATGGTCTGATCGGACCAATGAGGAGTTGGCTTCACGTGTGGAGCACCAGTCACTCATGTTGGTAATGACTAGGTCTAGGATATTGTTGCCCCTGATGGTTGTGTGGATATGTTGAGTCAGGGCATTGGTGTTTCTGAATTCCAGAAACTGTTGAGCTAATGTGTTGGTACACGAGTATTTTTCCCAGTTAATGGTGGGGTAGATACAGTAAGGCTTATGTGATGAGTGTGATGTTGTGTGACTGTGTACTTTCTCCACATGACAGTCAGGCCGAGGCTTGTTTGGAGCCACCTTTACCTCCAGTTTGGCTAGATGAGTGCATCTTTCACAGGTTGTAGTGTTGGGTGGTAGGTGGAGAGGCTTGTCTGTGTACATGAGGCAATGTGTACATTGCCTCAAGATGTCCAGATTCATCAGATAGACAGGTGAGAACACTGGCAGTTGACTCTTGGACATGCTTGAATATAGAACTACATTCACCTAGATAAGTGAGGAAAGTGAGTACAACAGCTACATTACTCTACGCAAGTGAGAAAAGTATGTACAAAACCTGTTCACCCTTACCTGTAGGTGATGTGGAAGATTGAGTGCTATAGTAATCATTAGCTTACGTACTGTTTACAAGTCCTGAACAAGTGCTTAGCATGAATAAGCAATCCAGATAGGGTCTTGGATAATATAAAAACACAGCCCCCTCCCATCAACAGCTACACAAGCATATATCCAAGTACACCGCAGGGCCCCTGTACCCACAACTATGCAGGTATAAGCTGCACTCAGTCTGCATGTGACCTGCCCACATCATAGGTTGTATCATACACATATGGCAAAACAGGATGCTCTCCACGTATACATCATGAAAAACATAGCTCCATGTCAGGTTGTGTACACACTGAATGGTGCACACCAACAGGTTTCACAACCCAACAAAGGGGGAGACACCAATGATAATGGGAAGTACTGCACTACTACCTTGCTGAGTCTGGTCTGGAAGGCCATGAACCTTGATCACTTAAGTGATGTCAGCAGTACAGATGTAGATGACAGTATGGTTGATGTCACACTGCATATCATAACCTTGCCAGGTCATAGGGCATCATCACCCATACTGTGTACCACCTACACTCGGTATACTAGATGTACATTCCTATGTCACAGGAGTGTTTAGCAACAGGACTGCTGGCAGAAACAACACTACAGAAGGTGTCTGAATAATACGTGATCATCACACCAGTGGCAGCTACAGTATGTCAGGGCTAATAAATTCTATTCCCCCCCATTGTAGTCCATACCTCACAGACAAACAGAAGGCATCTACCTATTAAAGTATGTGAATGACTATGACCTAGGAGCAACAGCTGACTTGCATTATCACCCCTATGTTAATAACCCTGTACCCATGAACTACCACCTAGGCAGCGGTCATCATAATGGGCACTTGTGTGTGAGGGATGCAGCTGGGGAGTTGTCTTTCCTGTGACAGCTACATCACCACACCCATCAGGGAGTCATATGTGGCAACCCTAATATAGGGTGCCATTCATGAATATAGAGATCATTGTCCAGCCATACAGACCACTCAAGTGACCCATATCAGATCACATATTTCCTTTAAGTGGTATTGTCCATGTGCAGATGGCCTACACCAGCCTTCCCATTCCCCATCTCCACTATGTAGGATGATGCATACCCTGAATAAATCCATGTCCAACCCAGTGATGTCGGACATGCTACACGTACTCATCCTGATCTCAAACACATACTTCATGGACATCCACCTACCACATGCTGGACAGATCCTTGTTCCATACACTTGACATAGTCCTGCCATACTATGCATTCCTGTCCGTCAAAGCTGTACATCGCTCCCCTCTCAGACATGGTGTGATGACTGCATGGTAATGCATGGTATATGTATCATTAACCCTGTGGATCAGTAATGTGGCACTGCTCCACCTGGCCCCACAGACCTGCCTGTCGGCTACTGCCAGGTAACCTTTCATCATAGATGCATACATGGCCCATGGCATATAGCCCACTAGTTGACTTTGACTGTACATGCTATAGTTGATATCCATCCCTGCAAATACCATCTGGCTAGCCAGTGTCCCATGTGTATCACATGTGCAGCACAGGTGATACATGGCAGGATGTTGAATCACTGTACATTTCCATGTAGATGTATATGGCAGAACACATACATGTAAAACCTTATGTGAGCATGTCTGCAGGGTCACAGGTCATGTCTGTTAAGGCAGTGTAAGTCCTTATATGTGACATATACACTGCATCAAGGTCGACTGCATTAATGTGGACACATCCAGCCATGTGCTGATAGGTAGGAGCACCAGTACAGGCAAACAGACATGCCCACATCAAGACAGCAACCACATGGATTATGAGCAATGTAATCAGGTGACACACACACACACACACATATATGGTGATAATATCCACTCAACATTGAGTGTCACATGTGTGTGACACAAACACGTCAGTGTCATGTAGGTTTGCAAATACAACTATTTAAACTGAAGTAATGCGATACACATGTATGTTCAGCTGTAGCTCTGTATGTCTCTGAGGTACTGTGACCTGTCTCCATCATTATGTCTTCCAGGTATGCCACGTGCAAGGCTTCCCCCTTTTACACGCTTGGAGGATGAGGCCCTCATCCCATACCTACTCGATAATCATGACATCCTGTTCAGCCATGTGCCATAGGATGCACAGCAGCGGGATGCCCTGTGGATGGAACTTTGCAGGCGGGTTAATGATGTGGGTGGCCACAACCGCATATAACAGCAGGTGCGCAGAAACTGTACAGACCTCATTAGATGGGTGAAACAGCGTGCGAATGCAATTGCCAGGGAACAAGGTGCAACAGGTGGTGGACCACCAACCCAGCCCCCACTCACACGTACTGAGGAGCTACTGGCCAACCTGGGGACACCTGCAGAACCACATCCACAAGCCTTAGCCAATATTGTGGAGGTGGGTGTCTCTCAACCACTGAGCCTTTAGTTGCCTGCTAAGTCAGTACTGCACCTATAACAACTATATTCCATATAGCTGCATGTGTCACTGTACAATATGTAATGTAACATCATATGCAAGGCATGTATACACACATGCCGCATACTATAGTATGCTACTCTGTGTATGCACACATGTGCATACACCATATTATAGTCTAATGTACTGGTGTATGTATTATGCACATTACTCCCTGTAGCCTTTATACAGGGGTGAATTATGCTCACACTGCTGTGTTACTCCTATTTAGGTACCTCTGGCATTCTGCGGCGACAGCAGCCCATTGCAGGTGAGAGTGTTATTATTTATCAGGAACCGTAATGCACAAATCTATCTGCCATGTGGCCATTCACAACATGTACACATAATGTATGGTCCTGTCATAATATACAGGTTGGACTTGCAATGCATCATAATGACTATCCATGTGCCACACTTGCAAACTATGTGAATTATCTCACCTACATGAATCCTCACAAACTTTATTGCCAGATGTGTTGACAGCTGTGCATACAATGGTGGAGGTGCTGTTCACTTTAGGAACGTACAACAGATCTGATCTAAACATGTGGTGGAATACAAACAGTACTACACAGTGGGTTGGAGTATGGCCAGCACACAGGTTTCACCGGTGTGGATCATAGCCCTGCTATGAATGTCACACAATGTGATGTGCTATCTTGACATGTCCATGACATCTATTGGCCTGGCTGCTACACTGCCTAACTAACCTAAAAACATATCCCACATACTACCCTTTATCTGCATAACCCTGTTGTCAGTGGAGCATATATGTCATATGGGACAACACAGACATGTGAAATAGATGCTCATCACTATAATTTAGACAACACATGTACACACATGGCCATGGAGAATGGCCAGAGCCATGGAGCAACACACACACTAGAAGTGTTGTGCTTGTGTGTACACCCTGTCGTACAATGGCTACACATGGTTCGGCCATGGCCTTTATGTAATGGTCATAACGTAGATGTGGAATGCTAGAGATCCTACAGGCCTGTGCACATCTTGTGTAGGCTTAACATCAATCCACCACATAGGATGTGTTGAACATCTTGAGGGTGTTGCAACATGACAGCAGTTACCTGTACAGTATCCCCATCAGGCCACAAATACAGTACATTCCCATTGCTGGTGATGGACATAAATGCCATACTAGCTCCTCGTGTGTGTGTGTGTGTGTGTGTGTGTGTGTGTGTGTGTGTGTGTGTGTGTGTGTGTGGTACACAGATGTCATGTGGGACATGGTGTACTGACATGTTCACCATGTCTGCCCATAGTTGCCAGGCTGCAGCAATATGGTTGCAGATGTGCAGGGGTGTCATCCGAATACCCATCAGTGACCTGTGTCACAACATCCACATCATGGTTTAGTGTGTATACACCTCAGTGACATGGGTCACATTCCACAATATATATATATTGTATCTGAACACAGTCATGCCATGAGCCCTGTCTGTAACTCACACTGTATAGCATTAGAGACTCCTCATGATTCCCTGCAATGGACATGCACATCAGCTAAATTTGCAGTATATCTGTAGGGTGGACAGACAACACTGAATTGGTACACCATTGCCCCACTGTATATTTGATAGGAAACCATTGTGTTAAACATGTATGCATGTCATTGCACACGTCAGCAGATCACATGTCATGCTACATGTGATTATCAAGGTCATATGCCACACATCAGGCAGGTGTACTGTTAACCTGTGCTGGTCCACATGGTATAACACAGGGATGTATGCTAACCACTACTATGAGTGTGTAATTTGCATACCGTCAGCTATCACACATGCATGCTGTGTGCAACCTAGGGATGTATGATAACTACCACTATTATTGTCTGCGCTGCATGCCATCTGCCATATCACATGCATGTTGCATGCCTTCTGTCATATCACATGCGTGTGTGTGTCTGTTGTATAGATTGTAATGTACAGTTCTTGTCTGCCCTCACAGGTGAAGTAAGTGCATTGCCCTCCTGCGGTACATCAGATGTTAGTGTCCCCACAGACTCTAGCAGTGATGATGAATGTATGATTGGGTCTCAGGCAGAGTTGTCAGGGGCTGAAACTGTGCCATTGGTTGCCATTCCATCTATATCCACCTCATCCCCGCACACAGATCCCATACCTGCACATACCCCATCACCAGTAGCCATAGAGGAAGGACAGTTGGCACGTGGTAGCTTGGAACAGGAAAGTGTGGGGACTATGGAAGGTGTGCCTGCACACCATGGTGTCAGCCAAACTACTGGTGGTGCCCCACACAGGCATGTGGCCAGTGCTGCTCATAGGAGGACCTCTGGCCAACATGCTCCTGCACGACAGAGCACAGCAGCTGGTGTCACCAGACGCATGTTTCAGGCTGTAATGGAAGCACAGGCATATGCTGAATGGTGCAACAGTGAAGATCAGAGGCTACAGAGGGCTGCTGTCCATTCTTTAAACAACAGCATCCAGGCAATGGTAAATGCTCAACAGCAGATTGCTGATGCTTTGGATAGACGGTTGGGTGACATGGTTGGAGTCCTTGACCATGGCATGACAATCCTCGAGCATGAGCTGTCTGTGTTGGAACACCTGGTAGGAGTGAAGCATTGGGCATGTGGACGTAGGCCTGCTACATCACCTGTGTCAGGTCTACATGTACGAGCTACCTCACATGCCCGCTCCCATAATGGCGGTAGCAGCAGCAGTGCATCTGGTGCTGTGCTGTCCACACCATGACACAGAAAGCCACATGCACGTGGCCCGGGATGGTCCCAACAGGGACACGGTTCCAGTGGACTAGTGACATCAGACAGTACCCCATCTGCACCTCTGTCTGGTAGTGCCCGTGCAACCCCTGGCAGGCACAGGTCACATGTCCATGGTCGGACACCGTGAACTGTAAAACCTCACCTGTACAGTCTGCAGCTGTCAATAATACCCCTGTGTAGGCCAGACCCATGGGAGAACTGTGTGCAGACATACATGCACACACTGGACACATATGTAGGCCACCCAACACACATAACATCCACACATGCCCAATTAGATCAAAGGCCCAAACCCACACACATGATGTCATCTAATGGTGCAGCCTAGGCCTCTGGCAAACACTAACACCCTGTGCATATGATGATGCCTGTGCCGCATCCCTGACATCCACACCATTGGTGCAGGGACATGCTCATATGGTCTGATGCACAGGGTGAACAGACTAGGATTATATGTGTAGTTTACAAATGTTGAGGACTGTTGACAGTCAGCAGATATACCATGTAGTACAGATGTACAATACTATTAACAGTATGTGTCTTGTGTAACAACAGTAAATGCATGTTGGTCATGTTGTTCTGCTGTCTTTTTTCAGGTCTAATTGCACTTGCCGGTGGATGTCAGTGTTTGCAGTTAAGTGTCCCATACGTCAATGTGGGCTACTCACAGGTATGTATGAATATATCAGCATGCACCGTGTAGCTGCCACATACCAGTGAGAATGTCCCATGTTACAAACACGTCTACTGTTCCAAGAGCATGATAGCTGTGTATTAACCTATTGTGGCCACGGATGTGACATTCATAAAGGGTGACATCACAGGTGCAGTTACATGGAGTGGTGAGGTAAGAGAGTGGTCTAGCTGATTACAAGGGTAGAGGCCAGTGGGAAGTGTGATGCCTCAATGGGAATCAGTAATACACGTTCCCATGACAGGATGCCAACACACAACTGCGCCCACACACTCAGGTATTGACACACATGTATTCAGTGACACTGTAACTCACACACACACACACACACACACACACACACACACACACACACACACACACACACACACACACACACACGGCTTCACCGAGACAGTAACACACACTCACACACAGTTGCTACTGGTGTGATGAGGACCCCTGCCTATGTGCAAATCATCATTACAGTACTGTGCACCTACATGACGTGCCACAGAGAATACACATGTACAGGTAGTCAGTATGGCCTAAGATCGGGGACATCAATACGGATAGTTGAATGCATTGCCTGGATGGTGGGAGGGGTCCTATCAGTTCAGTATGGTAACATACATCATCACCCCAGGGACCAGTCAGCCCTACATACACACACTGTGGCATTCAGTAATTAATACACCTATGTCATCCACATACAGATACCTCACATGTGTGAGATACATGCCCCTGCCTATGTCCTGCTTTATACATTGCAGTCTGTACAGATGTGTACGCTATTGTACAGGAGAGTGAGTAACAATTGAGATGTATTCCCCACAATACGTGTCAAATATGGACACACACGCAACCACACATGTCAGTACTGTGAATCTCATACCTGCCTAGCTTATGTTATGTATGTCAGACATACAGCAGTATCGCATGCATTACAAACTGTACTGACGCTTCCTGTGCCAACAGTGCTGATATATGCACTAGGGACGTCATATCTATTAACAGGTGTCAAGTGATTTACCTTTGCTATCCTCCTGACTGCTGTCTAGGTTGTGTGTTATGTCTTTCAGTTAATGAAACCATTGCTTACCGGTTACACAGGGTATTGTAGGACCACTTGTGACACACCTGTGAGCTGTCCACAGCAAACATCCATCTGGAAAGATGTCCCACCACTTAGTTATTTCATCACATCTGTCCATACCTGTGGTACATCTTTCTGTATATTCATCATATCACCATATACAGTTGGCAATGTTGAGGCTGCATTGCAGCTGCATGATGTACTAGGATACACACCACCTGCATACATCAGCAACTGCACACACATGTTATCTGAACGCACAACACTACGTGTACAGGAGTGTAGGTCCTACAATCCTGACATTTGGTCATGTTTGTAGGCATTGCAATTGGCGGATATGTGTAATAACACACAAGACACATGGACTGTTGTATGATATGATGGGTGACCAGTACAGAGGGGATGTTACCTCTGTCAACACTGATATCACACCTTAGAATTCAGCAGCCATGGACCTACATTCCATGTGCATATGTGTAATGGCTGTAGCCACCTGTTTGCACAAAGGACTACAACAGCTATGCTATTTACACGTATGTTGTGTGTGTGGCATGTACATATCCAGGGCAGGTACATGTATGTCATATCCATACATGAGGGTGTGTACTGGTGTACAGCAACAGACATCTGCTAATGGTGGACAGTACTGAGGGCCCTTGGTATGTGTACAGCTGACCTGGTCACAGACAGTGGTATCATTGCACTGCATAACACATGATGCAACTGTGTCAGTACATTTGTACTGTCTGCAGTTGATGTAGAGCTTAGTACAGTACACAGGTCAAGGGTCACATGGTGGCATACTCATCTGTCATATAACATGTATGGTTGCGTGGTGGTGGTCCGAGGGCATGGTGGTGTCTGCAGTTTACATCCTAGAATGCAGCATGTGACACTGTGTCCTGCACATGGCTCATCTGTGATGCCTTTGATGGAGGGACCGGTCAGTACATGTGAGTGGCCTTTATGTATGTGGGTACACCACCTGGAGTGGTCCGTACCTGTGTTATGGCCCACATGTCTGGTTCTGAGGTATATGGTGGTAGTGCTAGGTTCTGAGGTATATGGTGGTAGTGCTATTGTGCACTACAGATACATCAGCCAGGTGTTCCTCACAGCACAGATGTCAGTACTCCCCATTGTTGTATCTAGAGTGGCCAGCTGTGAATATGGATGCTATACATCTAGCACTGGTTAGCATAAGAAAACAATGCAGTTGTCCTGTAGGTGTATGGGAGTTAACCTGTGTTTAGGACATTTTCCTTAGAATGGCACTGTGTAGGCGGATGTGACTTAGTTAATATCCATGCTCCCTTGTATCATGGATGCATGTGATATGTGTCAAAGGCCTGCCTACTGTCAGCCATGTCATACCAGAATGACAGCTGATTTGTTAATGACAACTACCAACACCAGAGCCCATTACAATGTGTTATTTACATCTACCTGTAATAGCATGTCCACTGTGACCCTCCGTGTTTAGCATCAGAGTGCATCCTAGTCAGCCCTGTGCTGCTAGGAGTATGAGCATGCCCAGTATATCCTTGTGTAGATGGACACATAGTAGTGCATTCTGACCAGCCCTGTGCTACTAAGTGTGTGAGCATGCCCCCTGTGCTACTAAGTGTATGAGCATGCCCAGTATATCCTTGTGTAAATGGACACATAATGCATTCCGAACAGCCCTGAGCTACTAAGTGTATGAGCATGCCCAGTATAACCTTGTGTAGATGGACACAGTGCATTCCGAACAGCTCTGTGCTACTAAGTGTGTGAGCATGCCCAGTGACACCTTGTGTTGGTTATGTGCCTCTGTGTATGGACATGACCATTGTAACCCTGTATAGTGGTAGTAGTCATCCATTCCACAGATGGGCATACTCCAGGTCAGGATGGATTCATACTTTAAACACACAGGTTCACAGGTATGTACATCTTAACTGCCAGCATCCTTGTTGATGTCCGCATTCCCAGACGGACATAATGACAGCCTTGACATGTATAGTCTGTGTGGCGCGATTCATATATATGTAGTATTGTAATAGTAATCTGTAAATAGGCAGGTGTTCTGTACCCGACATTGGCGTGTGTGTTTATGTCTGTCCCCATTTGCCAGTGGAATCTAAATTGCTTTTAGACTGGCCACACTCTATACATTTCTTATACCCACTGTTAGCAAGGCCGATGATGTCACCCATCTACAAATACACCTCTGGGAGGGTTGTGTCCCAGTAATCTTGGTAGCGTGTTCTGTAACTGCATAATGATGTAGTGTGATAAGATAGTTAGGTCGGTGTTCTAATCCCAGCCATGCCAACTGTGTGTGTGTGCGTTTGTGTCTCGGTCTGCCTGGGGACAGAATAATGCTTTTTGACTGCTCACACGCCATACAATCCCTATCGCTGTCTTTGCCAATGCTGATGATGTCACCCACCTAGAAGTACACCTCTGGGAGTGCTGTGCCCCAGTAATCTCGGTAGTGCATTCTGTAACTGCATAATGCTGTAGTGTGATAAGGTAGTTAGGTCGATGTTTTAATCCCAGCCATGTCAACTGTGTGTGTGTGTCTCCATCTGCCTGGGGACAGAATAATGCTTTTAGACTGCTCACACTCCATACAATACCTATCACCATCTTTGCCAATGCTGATGATGTCACCCACCTAGAAGTACACCTCTGGGAGTACTGTGTCCCAGTAATCTCAGTAGGACGTTCTGTAATTGTATAATGCTGTAGTGTAATAAGGTAGTTCGGTCGGTATTCTAATCTCAACCATGCCAACTCTGTGTGTGTGTGTGTGTGTGTGTGTGTGTGTGTGTGTGTGTGTGTGTGTGTGTGTGTGTGTGTGTGTGTGTATCTCCGTCTGCCTGTGGACAGAATAATGCTTTTAGACTGCTCACACTCCATACAATCCATATCGCCGACTTTGCCATTGCTGATGATGTCACCCACCTAGAAGTACACCTCTGGGAGTGATGTGTCCCAGTAAACTCGGTAGCGCGTTCTGTAACTGCGTAATGCTGTAGTGTGATAGAATAGATAGGTAGGTGTTCTATTCCAAGGCATGACAGGTGTGTGTGTTTGGCAGTCATATCCTATGTGTTGGTGTCTGTGAGTGGCTAGCTACTGGATGTGTTGAAGAGCGTGCTTTGTTGTTTTCCTATATAGTGGCCATAAATGTCACAATCGGCCAAGAGACTGAGTTGGCAAGACATACACATATATTCGGCAATAGGTCTGGTGAGTAATGTCAGCAGCCCTAATCTTACCCTTAATACAGTCTGAACCCGTGTGACGCATAGAAACACACTTGCCTTGATATTAACAGCAGTACATAATGCAGGAGGCGCATGTGGTTTCCATTTCATTCTTGTCTAATGCTTTGGTGTCACGTGGTCCGCTGTTGAGATATATATTCTATATCTACGTATATGTGTGTGTATATATATATGTGTGTGTGTATATATATATATATATATATATATATAATATATATATACTGTTGAATGCCTGTGCTGGATGATCTGTACGTGATAACCTCAGATGTATGTATATCTGCCATGTCTTAGTGGTAAAGCACATTGTCTGTGGTGTGCAGGGTCCTGGTTTCGAGCCGTGCAGAGGCCGTTTGTTTTGTTGCTGGGAAGAACAAGGGACATTGAATACGGTAATAGTAAGGCACTTTTAACCAGTTGTGTGTGGGTCTGCATGACAGTAAGCAGTGGTTATTTTTGGGGAGGCTCAGTATGGGTCATGTAACTATGCATTAGAAGACAATACTATGCAAATGAGGTGGAAAATAGTGAATCCCGTTTATCCTCAGGGTGTGATGCAGGTCCCAAGAGTGTATGTGTATAGATAGCCAGGTACAGGACTTGAATATAGGTCAAAGCATGGGGGGGTGTCAGGCATACTGTACATAGATATGAGTCCTGTGTCTCGGGATTGCTCTTAGCTTAGCACGCCTAAGCTAGGTGTGTGGCTATACCTGCCTAGTGCAATTGGGAGGGACAACAGCAGTAGGAGAGTAGTCAAGGTGAACAAGCTAGGCAAACAGGTGATATTTATCAGAATCAGCAGATTACAGGCCCAGCAGACCAGTCCAGCCCAGAACACTAAGATAAAGTGAGCAAGCACCATCCCCTTGGGTTTTTCCACACTCTACACCACCGGTGTATACATGCGGGGAAATTTTAACAAACAATCCTACGAAATGAGAAGGGCAGCAGCAAGAAACATAGACCAACATGTGCAGGAGGCTGAGGGTGGTGAGGATGTGAATGCTGTTGAACAACCCTCAGTGAGGAGACAGAGAAGACTGTACAGACCCAGGGTAACCTACCAGGGGCTACATGAGCTGGAGATAGTGGAGCGCTATGGGGGTGGACAGAGACCTCCTACAGCAGATTGTTGAGCTGTGCCGGCCACACCTGACACATCGAACAGGCTGAGGGGAACCCATCCCAGTGTATACCAAGGTATATGTAGGCCTAGGTATACTAGCCACAGGTACCTCCCAAAGCACAACTGGGGATATAATGGAGATCTCACAGGCATCTGCATCCAGGGTATTCCACCAGTTCCTGGATGCCATGTCACCACATGCCAGTGAGCACATACATTTCCTCAACACACATGAGGTGTTGACCAGCAATATGCATCTCTTCCACTAAATGGCAGACTACCCTGGGGTAGTGGGTGCTATAGCCTGCATGCATGTACGCATCAAAGCACCACCTGGTGAGCAGGGTAGGGCCTACATTAACCGCAGGGGCATCCCCTCCATCAACTGCCAGGTCATATGTGATGCCCAGGGCATTATACTGAATGTTTGTGCTGGCTGCCCTGGAAGCTATGATGATTCCAGTATATGGCTTTGCCAATATGGACATCCTCTACGGTCAGTTAGTGGGGGATGCTGGGTACCCACTGGAGATGTGGCTGATGACACCCATCAGAAATGCACACACACCTGAACAATGACGCCATAATGAGGCACATGCACAGGCCAGACATATAATAGAGCATGTGTCTGGGATGCTCAGGTCATGGTTCTAGTGGAGCCTTGCATTATTCACCAGCTACATGCACCCAAATTGTTATGGTATGTGCTATGCTACACAATATGATCCTGCGGAAACAGCTGCAGCAGGAACAGCATGGGGCAGGGCCACACAGCCCCCCACCAATGCCAAGACCTGTACAGGCACAGAGTGACTTGGAGGAGGGACAACCTGAGCCGGACCCAGTAGGCAGAAGGAGGCATGCCCAGTATGACCTGGCCTTGGCAAACAGACAATGCATAGCATATGCACTGACACAGTAGGGACCCAGGGAATGTCACCCTCTCTGACTCGCACAGACAGTAAAAGGGATGCCAAACATAACACTACCTGTGCTCAGCCATGTATAGGAAGTGCACTATGTGCATCCGACATAGGCAGCCCTCCAGCACCATCCTCAGGTCTGGCACACCCTCAAAGTAAGTCAATCAACCTACCAATTGGCAGTTGTATTAGAATGTGTTGGTACCTGTAGGTATGATATGGATGTGAGCATGCAAGGGAATTTGGTGGCCGAATGTTAAGGCAGCAGACAGTAGACGCTCATAGTGGCACCATGACATCTGTAGCACATACGGGTGTCACCATAGTAGCCAGTGTGTCATAACCCACTGCGGGTAATGGGCTCAGAATCATGTGTGTCCATACAGCCC
>NC_056726.1:80752687-80755187 GCF_019279795.1 Protopterus annectens | reverse complement strand
TGGCACTTTGTTTTTGCCAGAGGGGATGACTATACACTTTTTGGCATTTAGCTTGAGGCCATGGCTCTGGCACCAGTTGTCTGTTTCTATGAGGCCCTTTTGGAGGATGCTTGTGTCGGCTGGAGAGTCGATTATGGTGCCCAGTTTGCAGTCATCTGCGAACTTGGTCAGCCACAGTCCTTCCGTGTTGGCCTGTACCTCCGAGAAATATATACCAAACAAGAGAGGTCCGAGGACTGAACCTTGTGGGATGCCACTTGTAACTGGTTTGGAGTCTGACATGGCTCCAGCAATTCTAACCATGTGGGTTCTGTCCTTGAGCCAGTTTGCAACCCATCTAGTGACATAGGGGTTTATATTTAAGCTGGTGAGCTTATCTATAATGCCCAGTGGGATATTGTATCGAAGGCTTTTGCGAGGTCCAGGTAGGCTGTGTGGACCACCTTCCCCTCGTCAATGGCCTTGGTGACTGTTTCAAAGAAATCAACCAGGTTTAAGAGGCAGGATCTGCCCTTAACAAAGCCGAACTGGGTAGGATCCAGTGTCTGTAGGTCCCCAATATCTTTATTTATGAGGTCCATGATGATCCTTTCCATAGCTTTGCAGACCAAGCTCATCAGGCTTATGGGGCGATAGTTTCCAGGATCCGTTGAGGCACCACCTTTGTGGAGAGGGACCACAGTTGCTGTACGCCACACTTTGGGTACATATCCTGTAGTAAGGCTGAGATTGAACAGTAGTTTTATGTTTGGGTTTAGCTCTTCTTGGAGTTCATGTAGGACGCAGCCCGGGACACCATCTGGTCCCATTGATGATGTGTTTTTTGCTTTGGAGAGGGAAGCTCTTACCTGAGCATCTGAGATGTCAGGGGGGCAGCACTCTGCTGGGATAGATATTTGCCTTTTTGGTGAGGGGAGAAGTTTGCGCTGAACCTGTCAGCTAGGATGTTGGCAATGTCTGTGGGTTTGGTGTATTTTTTGTCATTTTGGACTAATTCTGACATATCTGGGAATTACCTTCCAGGTTCCTAACATAACTAAAGAAAGCCTTGTGATTATCCTTAGTGTCCTGTGCAATTTTTCTCTCAAAGCTGGCCTTAGACGATTTTATGAGTGCCCGTAGTTTTTTGCTTATACTGATCAGAGATGCCTTCCCTTTTTGGAATTTTGCTCTATCATTTAGTAGCTTCCTCCTTCTATTGTATAGTTTGTTTATGGCTGGGGTCCACCAGACAGGACGTCTGCCTTTGGAGGATTGGGTCTTGGTTTTATTTGGGATCGCATGATCCATGCATTCCTGAAGGTGTTCATAGAATGCGTTTATAAAAGATTCTGCGGTCTGGGCTGTATTTTCCACAGGCACTGGGGCTTTGAAGGATTCCACCTCGGTTTTGAGGAGTGTGAAATTTGCTTTAGAGAAGTTTTTCACTGTGGTTTTCTGGGCAGGGGGTGGTGTCGGGATCTGAATATCCAGTGAGATTAGTTTATGGTCTGATCTTACCAGTGAGGGATACACTTCTGGTCTGGAGCATAGAGTCCCCATGTTGGTGATGATCAGGTCCAGTATGTTTTCCCCTCTTGTGGGAGTGGTAACAAGCTGTTCCATAGCATTTGCGTTTATAAATTCTAGGAACCTTTGGGCTAGGGTGTTGGAGCTAGAGTAATGCTCCCAGTCTATGTTTGGGAAGTTGAAGTCGCCCAATATAATGGTGTTTGGAGAGACCTTCATATTTTCCAGTGTTCTCAGAAAGGCCGAGTGGGGTTCCTGGGTTAGGGAGGGTGGTCTGTAGCAGGCTATAAACTGGAAGGCAGTTTTACCCACTGTTAGTTGCACATGGATAGTCTCTGATGCTTCGTGCTGTGCCACCAACCTGGAGGTGTGGGTATCTTTGACGAATATTGATATTTGGGGCCAAAAAGCATGGTATGAGGTATAACCTGGTAGTGCTGGGGTGCTCTCGGGAGCCTTGAACCAGGTTTCTGTTACTGCACAGATATCGATGTTCTCCATGCTAAGGAGAGTTTTGAGTGCGTGCATCTTGAGGTTTAGACTTCTGGCGTTGAGTAGCATTACTCTTAGTTTCTTATCCCTTGTGATACCTATGGAGGTGGGTTTGTCTTTTGAGCCTTGCCTAAAAAAGGCACTATGGGGGTAGCAAGAGCCTTTGCAAATATCCAAAAGCCCAGGGGTGACAGGTGCAAGCCGTCCCTAGCGAAGCATCGTGGCTTGTCGAGCATGTCATCCTAGGCTGACAGGCATTGGATCCCCTTTGAATGACACCAATACTTAAGCCAATTGTTGAAATTGATCATCTTGTCTTCATATTGTGGCATCATTCTTGGTGAGGGTAAGATGCTACTCAAGGTCAGGGTCATACCGGCCTGGGCCACATGCTCAGAGTGCTCCTCTATGTCTCTTTTCATGTAGTCCAGGGAGGTACATCTCAGGTCATTCACACCAGCATGGACAATGACTGAGTCATATTTGTACTTGCCTTGGA
>NC_056726.1:80707687-80747687 GCF_019279795.1 Protopterus annectens | reverse complement strand
CACGACAATGACCCCAGGCATACTTACAAATCAACAAAAGAATGGCTTCACCAGAAGAAAATTAAAGTTTTGGAATGGCCCAGTCAGAGCCCAGACCTAAATCCAATAGAAAAGCTGTGGGGTGACCTGAAGAAGGCTGTGCACAAGAGATGCCCATGCAATGTGACAGATTTGGAGCGCTTTTGCAAGAAAGAGTGGGCATACATTGCCAAATCAAGATGTGCCATGCTAATAGACTCCTACCCAATAAAACTGAATGTTGTAATTAAATCAAAAGGTTCTTCAACAAAATATTAGTTTAAGATTGTGCAAACTTATACATCCAGCTTATTGTACATTTGTTATTATTTTATATTTTCCCCTCCTAACAAATTTGTTTGTTTTTCAATTGAATTGTACAGGTAATAGGTCACATTAAATATAGGAAAAGCTTTGAAATTATTTATTGTGGTCTCATTTTTTTATATCAAGTGTACACACCCCTATTAAAATGCCATGTTTTTGTGATATAAAAAAATAATACTTTTTCAAAGTGACTGGTATTTGGAACTGTTCATAAACTGGTGAGGTACTTTTTAACACACTCTATACATTGACTTTGGTCAATGCTTGTATATAAAGCTGTTACATCAATAGTACCTAAAAGGGATTTATTGCCTATAAAACAGATTTTCTTTCAGGGAGTTCAAAAAATCACAAGAATCTCTAAGATAAAAAACACTTTTTTGCACTACGGGATTCAAAACTTGATCTATATAACTGGAAATGGTTTGTTTTTTGTTTGGACATGCGGCAGTAAGAGAAATGCAAGAACCTTATCATCCTTATAGATCTTGGGACTACCAAAAATGATCCCCAATTTTGATTGTTCAGGACTTAAATAATCAAAAACTTGTAGTTTCAAATAACCTTTGTTAAACATTTAAAACAACCCAGTATCGATTTCTTTAAAAATGTTAACTACAAATTTTTTGTCATTTTACAGTAACCTTTGTCATTCAACATATTAACGATGCCCCTTTAGTACTGTGTTTCATCTATAATCTCCATTCCACACCCTTTATCTGCCTTCATAAAGCATATATGTTTAACCTAAGTGTCTTCAAAGCTTGTCTTTTTTTGAACATGAAGATTTTAACTTATGGTATAGTGGCTTTCTACGAACCATTTGGTCAAAATCTTTTTCACAGGTTTTTGCGAACACCTATAGGGTGTTATTTAAAGGTGGATTGTAGCAACTAGTCTTGTTTACATTACAATCAGAAGAAGAATCTAGAATATTACTAAGGTCATGTAAAATGTACCTCAAATTAAATTTACAAGTGTACATTTTAAAATCAGTTATTAAAGTACTCTATGGTGTTCTACAACTTGGAATAAAAGAATCCTTTTGAAAGTACATTGAGTTCATCCTGGTTGGTCATTACTTCTAATAGTAAATAAATGATACAAGTGCATTTTCAACAGGTTACTGATAAAATTATAAATCTAGTCACTAGGGAAGAATGTTTAATGCTAATTAAGATGGTAATTCTCCCTAAATATTATTTGTTATACAATCATTAACATTGTATCCACCAAAAAAATAATGAAAACAATTAATAACATTCTACTTAACTTCCTTTGGCATCCCAATAAACCAAGAATTTCTTTTAATTGGCACACAAAAGTTCGGGATAATGGTGGAATAGGATTCCCTGATAGTCAATTGTATGCTACTTCAACTATTGTAAAAATCATTGCTTTGTGGTTAAATTCTTCATATGAATCAAAATGGAAATTAATACATTGTGTAATATTGTCTAAAAATAACAAACATATTACTACCATTCATAAGCAAATAGTTCCTAACAGATTTGCCTGGGTATTAAAAGATTCAGTCTACAGAAAAAGGCATAATTTTTCCAACAGAGACAGTAGAAAAAAAGAGGCAAGGGGCAGGTGAAAAGGGAGAAATCAAAATTGAACGTGGAAGGATTGAAGAAAAGAAAGAGAAAGACAGATGTTAACTACATGGCTCAAGCTGTGGATTTGCAATGCCAGCTGGATGAAAATGTAACACACAATGAAAACAGTGGGACTAATAAGACTAATGGTGATGAAGATCTATCCTTCATAACAATTGATAGAGCAGATATTACTGTATTAGAAGCTGAAGTTTCTTCTGAGCTGGCCAGCAAAGATATTCTTGTAATTGGAGATTCAATTATTAGAGGAACTGATACTTACATTTGCAAAGATGATAATGAACATCAAATAGTGTTAGGCTTGCCAGGATCAAAAATAGAAGATGTGAGACAAAACTTGGAACACCTTAATATAAGGAAGTATAGATCCATTTTTATTCAGGTTGGTACAAATTATGTCATCCGCATGGATTCTCTGACTGTTAGTAGGGAACCGACAGCCCGCTTAGATAGTATAGCTTGTACTGGTGTTAGGACGTATTTTTCACAAATCACCTGTAGAAAGGATAGTCAGGTCACTGTGAATGAAAAGATTTTTTGGGTAAATACCTATCTGGAAAAAATGTCCTGTTTTAAAAAAATGGAAATGTATAGATCATCCAAGCCTAGTTTTCGGCATACATGTTCAGACAGATGGCATGCATTTGTCAAGATCAGGGATGAGAATTTTTGCAGCAGATATTTTGCGATATTTGACAAACACTAGGCAGGATTTTTGCTAGGTCAGAAATCTAACAGTTCACAGATAGCAACATTTGAAGCACCTCTGATGGTTGTTAATGCTAGGAGAAAGTTTTTTTTATTGGAAAATTTGTTATGTTCCCACAAGATTGATGTTGTTATTGTTCGTGAAACATGGTTAAAGAACAATGACTGGAAACCAGTTGTGTCAGGGTATAAATGTTTTTACTGTGACATTCTATCAAAAAAAATCAGGTGGAGGTGTCATGGTAGGGATTAAAGATAGTTATGACACTTGTGATTATTACATGTTCAATGATAACACCAATACTATAGACAGTTAACAGTTTATTTGTTTCCTCTGGGGATGTAATTGTAAGAAATCCTTTACCCTCAGGTACCATTCCCTGCAATAGTTATAGCACTTGTAGGTATGTAGTTAACTTTGTTGGAAAGATTAATGTTTATTTTTATCCAGTGGGGTATTATTCTTGTACTACAGAGGGCATTGTCTATGCACTTAGGTGTCTTTTTGATTTATATTATACTGGAGAAAGTAAAAGAAAATTTTGAGTTAGACTACAAAAGCACATCAGGGACATTAAAAACAAAATGTAGAGACTCCCATTGCTATACATTTTAAAGATAAACATGACAGTAATTTCTTATTACTGCAGGGTACTATTCTTTAGCAGGTTTGTGTGAGGGTTGGGGAAAATAGTTTTTTAAAGGATAAACATTTATATAAGGAATCCATTTTTATTTTAAAGTTTAATACATTGCTACCCTGTAGGCTTAATATTTAATAAAAAGTAGCCAGATATGATTTCACCTTTTCCTAACTCATTGTAACTTAATTATAATTTAACTTTTTTATTTTGTGTTAACTAGGTAGATTAGCATCAGCTGCTATCAAGATTTGTGGTCATACAAGATTCCTGTGGCAAAAAATAAGTAAATTATAACTTTAATATTCGAAAGAAAGTCAGCTTTCAAAAAGTGGTCTTGCAGGTAATTTCTCACAACTGCATATTAGCTGATAAAAAGTGAGCCTAGATAAAAACTGCAGGGAGTATGTTTTTGTTGATCACAAGGAAAGACGTGAAGTTAATGATAACAAACTGTACCTGTCCTCAATCGATATTTTGTGGTTCCACTTTCTAGAATCATGAGGTTTGATGGGCATTATCAGGGACTCTGTCTTACATTTCTTTATCACTTATTATGCAATGACAGGTCATTAACATTTAAAAATGTGGACACTGATTTGGCAGCCCAACCAGCTTGCCCCTTGTAAAATGAGCATATACCAATAGAAAAAAGTCTGGTTGCCCGGACATTCTTCTATAAACTAATATTCTTCCTATTTTTTCCCACTCATCTCACACACGTTAGCCCAACTAGTGCTCATCCCGCATACGGCTATCCCAGTATCTGTCTTATCTTTATTAAGCTTTGTTCTTTCAGGTGACCTAACTTGTAAAACTACA
Source organism: Protopterus annectens (assembly GCF_019279795.1). Classification (NCBI taxonomy): domain Eukaryota; kingdom Metazoa; phylum Chordata; order Ceratodontiformes; family Protopteridae; genus Protopterus; species Protopterus annectens. The sequence continues at coordinate 80,743,549 of NC_056726.1, read as the reverse complement.
TAACCAATTTTGGTCTTTCACAGGTGACTCACCTTGTAAATCTACATGACGCATGTGCCTCATATATATTGTAAAAAAAATAGCATTCCTGTATGCCTGAAACATGCATGTTTATATTGTATTCTGTTATTATATTTTGCTATAATAGAATGAAAGAAAGAATGATCTTAAATGATCACCTCCAACACAAACACCTTAATAATCCACCCCATGCCAGCAGAATACTACAACTGCATCAGATCATCGCTGAGGCCATTTCCTATCCGTCTCCATAATCATAAACCGCATCTGTCAGAAAGCCTTCATCCCTCCATATGGAAAATGTACCTCTGGCCAAAATTATGGGACCTCTCCAATAAATAAATATTTTTGTGAAGCTCATTTACATATTGTTAGTAATGTATTACTTGACTAAGTTTACTACTTGTACCTTAATAATGTTCTTTTTGTTGTGGAGCTTTTCTCCCTAGGCCTCAGCTGAAAACAGTTTTTTTTTCAACCCAGTCGAACACTACCTGGTTAACAAATATAAATAAATAAATAAAATAATTGTATTTTCCTAGAAAAGGTTCAATATTTTGAAAAGGAAAAATGGTATTTTATGGATATCTGTTGGTTAGCTTTCAGCGAAAGGTAAGAATTATAGTACAGAAAGGTAAATTGTCTGTTTTGGAAAGTAGACAATATAAGCTAAGGTGAAACGTAATAGCTCTGTGGTCAGAAGGAAGAGCTACCATATAGCCTTTTGGTATCTTTTTTAACATCCATTTGTGGAAGTTGACATTGTGTTATTCATTTTAGCTCTAGATGTACACTTATGCTGCAGGGAATATCTAAATCTTTTATCTGACAGCATTAAGATTATAAAAAAAAATAGTATTAAGATCCAATGATGTGGCAACAAAAGAAAAATAACTTTCTGTAGCTACAGCTGGGTCATTTGCATTGGCATAATGGTTAAGGCATCTGCCTTATATTTACAAGGTACAGAATTTGAGTCTCACCTTTGAAAAGGCAATTGACTAGGCTTAAAATGGCCCACAAGGGCAGCTAGTCTAGTACTTACCTGTGAACCTGTAAACTAAAAAGTGATTTGCCATATCTGAGCCTTGTTTGAGTACCAACATAACTACAACTTTCTGAATGCTGTAACCAAAAACACTGTTCTAGTGGCTGATTAGTAGGAATCAGAGATTGAGAATTAATTTTTAATGAAGATCATAAGTCTAGTGAACAAACTTAAGGCCAACATGCCATTGAGGAGTATGATGCCCTGCATCCCATTTTGGATATTGTGGGTGCCCATGTAGATATGCAGTGCTTTGTAAATGTATGAGTTTGTGGCTTAGGTGTAATTGAGAGGTGAAGTTTATGCTGTTACTGTAGACATCATTGAGATATGAATTCATCCTATTTCATTCTATATCTGATATTAGTTTGTATTGTGGTTTTCTTGTATTCAGGTCAACAGGGAAATATCCTAAGTAAAGATTTTCAAATTAACAGCCTATAATGCTTTATATGTAGAACACAAGCCTCCTCTAATGGGATGATAAGATCCAAAGATGAGAGAATGCCATTGTAGTATTTCAGTACGGCAAATTTTGAAACCCTGTGCTTTGCTTTGTGGGAAATCTTTGAACCTTAACCATCTGTACTAAATGGAGTGTGAACAAGCTAAAGAACAGTCTACAATATTTCATTCTTAGTCTGATAACAGCCACATAAAGTGCAACATTTACTTATTTGGTACATGTACAGCTCTCAATCCCATAGAAAATTAAAATGTCAACAACATATTTTGCTGTTGGTAGTAGCTATACTGGTATCAGATTTAAGGTCACCATCTACAATGAAGTCAAGGTGTTTTACTATTTTGTCAACTTTCGGCTTTCGACAGTCAGTACTGTATAAAGTTCTCTGTCTTATTCCAGAATACTAGGATTTTTTTAAACATTGAAAGTAAGATCATTTCTACTGTACCCTTCATGAGTAAGGTTAAACTCTGTTTGAGGAGAGGAGGTGTCAGGGGTTAAGGACAATTATTCCAGGGCTGCAGTCATTTGCATATTTACTGAGCCATTCACTGGAGTAAGTTTTCACATCAGAGAACAGAGATGCCAGAAATATGTGGCCCCAAGACAGACCTTTGAGAAACATCACTGATGACAGAGTATTGTGAGGACAAGAGTCCTTTTATTCTTCATTTTTGTACATGGCCACATAGCCAACTGTGGACCCAAGTTGTTATAGCTTAATTTATCTTTTGATCCCTAACTGGATATATAATTCAGTTATGGGATGTAGTGTTGAACACTGTTATTTTTTTCTCTCCCCCCCAAAACCCACGGAGCATGTAGTTGTTCCTCCTGGTTTCTTCACTCATGCTATCCCAGATTCATCACTAAATATTTGCTAAATTTCCCCCAGATGTAACCCTGCTCAGCTGGGTGCCTAGATATTCAGATAGTCAAAAGGAAGCATGGACACATTGCCAGGAGCCATCATACATACAGTGGTTAGTCAGAATCCCTAACTGTGAGAATGGCTAGTGCAATGACATGATGATGTTGCTGCTGTCCTCTGTAATCAGAGGTGAATGACCTGTTAGGGCTCTGATCTCAACCAGAGGGTACACGGGCATCAAGTGTCCCCAAGGCTTCCCTTCTGAATAGGATCATGGCCATCATTCACTTCATCTTCGTCTCCTATGGTCAGCCTTACAAGTGATCTTAGTACACTCTCAGAGTCAGGGTATTGGTGGTATAAATAGATGAACCACTTCTATACTAGTTTACTGGCTATACAGTGCTGAACAGTTTAGCCAGTCTGAGATAAGCCACATGGACAGATAAACCTTCCCTCATGTAGATGTGACCATGAGATTAGGCATACAATATCTACAATGACAAAAGTGTACCCAGGTAACTGATGGAGAAGGTTTCCACAGACTGTCTGAATAAGGTTTATGATGATTTCTCCCTTAATTTTGTACAATGTACTTGTGAGGGTGACTCTTTTATGATTATTAGGGTTTATTATAAATAAAATAACAAAACAAGAAAATAACTATCAACAAATACAAAATTGGAGAGAATGCAGACAATACATACCAAACTTAGTATACAGAACAAAGCCTAATCAAAACACACTAGTTATTAATAATAAGAAAAATATATATTTGTACAGTAATTACAAAGAACCCCCCACCAACACTTGAGCCACAGGTGCAGGAAGGCCCTCTATTATGGACTGGCACCACAGTAACCTACTTTGACATATCAGAGACATAGTTTTTAGCATTGTAGTAAGGAAGTATGTAAGAGGGATATACTAAGCTATTTTTGATTTCACTAATTAGGCTTGGTTATATTTCAATGGTTCCTCCGAAAGTTGCATTTCTGGTATTACTGCAGACAAAGTGACAATTTTGGATGTAATTTTGGGTAGAATTATGTTGCATGTAAGAAGAGTGGACTGGGTCTCCTTTTTGGTCTGAAATTTAGTCCATATTTGTAAGCTAGTGTAGTAGTTGTATCAGCTGACTCTGCTACCATGCTATGGTGATACCATTTTGTTGTAGCAAACTACATTCACATCTCTTTACCTTCATTTTTTCGGCTTCACTCACAGAAGGCCTTATCATTGCATTTATCTTTTAACAAGCGTTTCCTCTAACAAAGCTTTGCATCTTTTGTTTGTTTCACTGAGCTATTTTTTATGAACTTAATTGCTACATCGGGATGGATAAAGTTTAAAAACTTTATACACCATTTTCTTTTGGTTTAATTTTTTTTTTTGAATTTGCATCACTGCCATTTAGGTTTACTGCAGAATTTTATACTATAGTTACCAATGCAGCTATTTAATGTGCTTTAAAGAGACTTGAATGATTCACTAACAGGTTGTGAAGGGTGAATTATACAATTCTAAATGATTAACTTAATACAAAGTACTTTTAGGGCATCATAACTGCCATTTGAGAAAAAAGATGGTATCATTATTATGTTTCTTGTTTAATACACCAAAATTCTTCTTTCAAAACGTAGTAAATACTCAGCAATTTAAATGAAATCTTAGTATGTGTGCACATAAAGTATGCTGCTCGCATGTTAAAACACTGGGTAAAAATGCTGTTTAGTTTTGAATGCAACATTTATATAGTTTAAAACTAACTGCATTAGGAAGCAAGTTCAGTAACCCTTTAGAGAATGAAACCAACATGAGCTAATCAGATACATAGGAAATATATCAGTGACTAGCAAAGCAGACTTAAAATAATAAAACTGTCCATTTTTTTTAAAGGGCAAATAAACCTCTTGGAAAATTGCAATAATATTTGCCATTGTTTTTACGGCAGGGAATTATATTATCAAAAAGTAATATATGTTTCAGGAAGAGCTGCCTGACTTGGAAAATTAAATAATGTTTGGAAGGTGTATTGATTACCACATATTATGAAGTGAGACTTTGAAGTGAATTAACTCAGATAACACGTAGTTGACCTTTCTGTTGTTGACTAATAATTTAAGACCCATCCTGGTAATTATATATTATTACTATTATTTATTTATTTTTGTAAGGCAGAGAACACCGGCTTTCAGTTCAGATCGATGTTCTCTTCTACACCCTAAACTTAAGTCTATCCACCAACCCCTGTTCATGAAAAAACGCGTATGTCTCTTTTGGTATATGAAAGGCCATTTTTATATGTCATGGAAAGTCTGGCAGAATAATGCAGGAATGCTTTATTACCATTCAAGCACAGCAGTAACAGAGACTGTGGTTTCCTTACTGCTCCTAACCTAGAGGAGTAGTTCTAATCAAATCTGTTTTATTTCCCTTGAATTTATACAACAAAGGATGTCATGGCTGAATGAAGAACAATCTCATTATCTGCAAAAGCACGGATATACAAATAACAGATTATCAGATGGATGCAAGCATAGCTTTTTATATTAAAGGAGTAATTGCTGTACCAGATAAACATGAGAGAGCTTCTGCAAATCCATCACTTTCGGTGGCCACCCCTGAATGAACTTGACCATTCCAAGCCCTCTATATGTTAGGGCTTTAAAGGATACTGTTTCAGTTGCCATAAAAACATTTCATTATATAGCCTGTTTGGATTTATACTTACTTTAATTAGCCATCAGATTCATTAGTATTGTTTTAAGTTTATTCTGCAAAATAATTCAGTTTAATTGCTCTAGATGTTTTATAGTGGATTTGTACATGTTACCATTTATACAGGAAGGGACTTTCTGTCAGTCTTAACATAAACTTTTGATATCCTGTGATTTATTTTTTGGATGCTAGACAGTATATCTGAGAATGACTTAAAGTTGTGAATAGACTGCTTATGGGATGTAGTGTTGAACACTGTTATTTTTCTCTCCCCAAAACCCACGGAGCATGTAGTTGTTCCTCCTGGTTTCTTCACTCATGCTATCCCAGATTCATCACTAAATATTTGCTAAATTTCCCCCAGATGTAACCCTGCTCAGCTGGGTGAATATTCAGATAGTCAAAAGGAAGCATGGACACATTGCCAGGAGCCATCATACATACAGTGGTTAGTCAGAATCCCTAACTGTGAGAATGGCTAGTGCAATGACATGATGATGTTGCTGCTGTCCTCTGTAATCAGAGGTGAATGACCTGTTAGGGCTCTGATCTCAACCAGAGGGTACACGGGCATCAAGTGTCCCCAAGGCTTCCCTTCTGAATAGGATCATGGCCATCATTCACTTCATCTTCGTCTCCTATGGTCAGCCTTACAAGTGATCTTAGTACACTCTCAGAGTCAGGGTATTGGTGGTATAAATAGATGAACCACTTCTATACTAGTTTACTGGCTATACAGTGCTGAACAGTTTAGCCAGTCTGAGATAAGCCACATGGACAGATAAACCTTCCCTCATGTAGATGTGACCATGAGATTAGGCATACAATATCTACAATGACAAAAGTGTACCCGGGTAACTGATGGAGAAGGTTTCCACAGACTGTCTGAATAAGGTTTATGATGATTTCTCCCTTAATTTTGTACAATGTACTTGTGAGGGTGACTCTTTTATGATTATTAGGGTTTATTATAAATAAAATAACAAAACAAGAAAATAACTATCAACAAATACAAAACTGGAGAGAATGCAGACAATACATACCAAACTTAGTATACAGAACAAAGCCTAATCAAAACACACTAGTTATTAATAATAAGAAAAAATATATATTTGTACAGTAATTACAAAGAACCCCCCACCAACACTTGAGCCACAGGTGCAGGAAGGCCCTCTATTATGGACTGGCACCACAGTAACCTACTTTGACATACCAGAGACATAGTTTTTAGCATTGTAGTAAGGAAGTATGTAAGAGGGATATACTAAGCTATTTTTGATTTCACTAATTAGGCTTGGTTATATTTCAATGGTTCCTCCGAAAGTTGCATTTCTGGTATTACTGCAGACAAAGTGACAATTTTGGATGTAATTTTGGGTAGAATTATGTTGCATGTAAGAAGAGTGGACTGGGTCTCCTTTTTGGTCTGAAATTTAGTCCATATTTGTAAGCTAGTGTAGTAGTTGTATCAGCTGACTCTGCTACCATGCTATGGTGATACCATTTTGTTGTAGCAAACTACATTCACATCTCTTTACCTTCATTTTTTTGGCTTCACTCACAGAAGGCCTTATCATTGCATTTATCTTTTAACAAGCGTTTCTTCTAACAAAGCTTTGCATTTTTTGTTTGTTTCACTGAGCTATTTTTTATGAACTTAATTGCTACATTGGGATGGATAAAGTTTAAAAACTTTATTTATTTATTTATTTATTTCTAGTTTGATAACCGGGGAAGTCCACTGGGCTCGGAAGCCCGTTTTCAGTGGAGGCCCGGGGAGAAAAGCTCCGTGAGAGTACATTGTAGTAATACATTGAGCACAAAAACACAAGCATACATTGAAGATAATACATTGCACACAAAAACACAGCAAAGAGACTGAAAATTAATACATTATATACAAAAACACTCAGAGTTCTAATAGCAAAGTATTTTAACAGTTTTTAAATAATGAAGTACAGTAGGCAATATGAGAAATTTGTTTTTATGCTACTGAAATGTTACGTGAAGTAGGAAATAAAAGGAAAATATAGAATGAGTTTGAATGCAAGAGCAGGTAAGCAAAGGAGAAGAAAATAGTTTGAAGGAGAAGAGAGGACAGGAGGCAGATAGCAGAAGAAGAGGTAGAGTAATGTTCATGTTATGAATGAGTCCAGAAGAACATCTTTAAGGAAAAAGGCAAAAGATTCAAATGTGAGACTAGGCAGACAAGAGGGTAGAGGATGAGACCACTTAAGGGAAGTAAAGGGTTTAGTCAGGGAGGGGGGAGGAAATAAGAGGAAGAGGGAGGGAAGCAAAGGACTGACCAAGGTTGAAGAAGGGGAACCCGGGGGGTTCATAGCTTGTAGTGACTCTTAGGAGGGAGGAACTAGGAGGAACTAAGATCTAGGTAGGAAGTAGACAATTACATTTCCAATTTTGGGAAAGGTGAGAATGGAGAAGAGATTTGAACTGTTCATAGCTTGTAGTGACTCTTAGGAGGGAAGGAAGTGAGTTCCATTTTTTTGCTGTAGTGTAAGAAAGTAGGAGTTGGCCAGAGGGTCGTTTGGGCTTGTACACTGAAATAAGATTTTGGTGGCTAGATCTTAGGGGCCTTGGAGGATTATATATGGTTAAGCTATTGGATAATGCAGGGCAAGCAGTGGGGTTAAAATTAGTTTGTGTGCAATAGTAAGTTGGAGGAAATCAAGATGATTATGGAGTTCTAGCCACTGGAGACTACGGAGGCAGATGCAGTGGTGTGTAGAATGGGGGGAGTTAGTAGCGAATTTGGCAATTTTATAGTAGCAACTTTCCAGTTTAGAGGAGATAGAGGTGGTGAGATTTGATAGAATAGGGGCACCAAACAGTAGAGAAGGAGAAGGTAGGTAGTGGCGAGAGTTTGTCTTGAAGATGGAGTCAGAAAGTTTGCATTTCTATAGAGCATACCGAGTTTCTGATGTGTTTTTTTTATGTTTAGTTGAATATGATTATTAAATTTCAGATGTTCATCAATGGTGACTCCGAGTAGTTTAGCACAACTAACAACTTCTATTGAGGACTGTGAGAGGCTGGAGATTATGAAGGAAGACTTGTCCAGAGTCATTGCTTTTGAGGGAGAGAAGAGAATGATGTGGGATTTGTTGGCATTAAGGGAAAGATGATTTTGAAGCATCCAATTTTCTGTGGTTGTGAAGGCCAATTGGGTTTTCGCTTGGAGTTCGGGAAGGTTAGGGGCAGAGCAGATCACAGTGGAGTCATCTGCATATTGTACTATTTTAGAATGAGGAATTGAAGTGTGGAGATCATTGATAAAAATGTTGAAGAGCAGAGGCCCGAGTATAGAGCCCTGAGGGACACCAGTGGGGGTAGGTAGGAATTTTGAGGTACCAGTATTCCATTTCACAGCTTGGGATCTATCAGAGAGATAGCTTCTGAACCAAGAAAGAGAGTTATGGGAGAGATTGAGGTTAGAGAGTTGGTTGAGAAGGAGAGAGTGAGATATTGTGTCGAAGGCCTTAGATAGGTCAAGAAGAACAGTAGAGACAATATTTCCAGAGTCACGAGCTTGGTTGACAATTTCTAGGAAGGAATGAAGAGCAGTTATGGTACTGTGACCAGGTCGAAACCCATGTTGAGTGGGAGTGAGGAGATGGTTATTGAGGAGGTGGGGCATGAGTTGCTGGTGGATACATTTTCAAGTATTTTTGAAATTGGGGAAAGAATAGCTATTGGTCTGAAGTTAGAGATGGTATTATTTTTACCTCCTTTATGGAGGGCAAAATGTGGGCTGCCCGCCAAAGCTTGGGAACATATGATTCTTGGATGGATCTATTTATGAGAATGCTGATAGGTATGGCAATGCCGTCTGCTGCGAGCTTGAGAAAGAGTGATGGGATGTTGTCAGGGGCATTTGAGCATGGTTTGAGTTTGAGAGAAGTTGTTTGATACTGGTGGTAGGCACTGGTTGTAGAATGAAAGTGGGAGGAGGGTTAAGAGAGTTGGAGTGAGGGATGGATGAAGAAGAAGGCTTTGGGTTAGGGGTATGGGTGGATGTGGAGAAGGATTTAGCCAGTTGAGCTATGGAGTCAGTAAAAAAGGAGTTAAAGAGAGTTGCGATTTCAGTGTCAGACTTATTATTGTCTGGACAGGGATTGGATTTTGTACCTGGATGTAAGAGTGAATTGATAGAATTCCAGAATTTTTTGGGATTGTTAGTTTTTTTCTTTGAATTTGCATCACTGCCATTTAGGTTTACTGCAGAATTTTATACTATAGTTACCAATGCAGTTATTTAATGTGCTTTAAAGAGACTTGAATGATTCACTAACAGGTTGTGAAGGGTGAATTATACAATTCTAAATGATTAACTTAATACAAAGTACTTTTAGGGCATCATAACTGCCATTTGAGAAAAAAGATGGTATCATTTTTATGTTTCTTGTTTAATACACCAAAATGCTTCTTTCAAAACGTAGTAAATACTCAGCAATTTAAATGAAATCTTAGTATGTGTGCACATAAAGTATGCTGCTCGCATGTTAAAACACTGGGTAAAAATGCTGTTTAGATTTGAATGCAAAATTTATATAGTTTAAAACTAACTGCATTAGGAAGCAAGTTCAGTAACCCTTTAGAGAATGAAACCAACATGAGCTAATCAGATACATAGGAAATATATCAGTGACTAGCAAAGCAGACTTAAAATAATAAAACTGTCCATTTTTTTAAAGGGCAAATAAACCTCTTGGAAAATTTCAATAATATTTGCCATTGTTTTTACGGCAGGGAATTATATTATCAAAAAGTAATATATGTTTCAGGAAGAGCTGCCTGACATGGAAAATTAAATAATGTTTGGAAGGTGTATTGATTACCACATATTATGAAGTGAGACTTTGAAGTGAATTAACTCAGATAACACGTAGTTGACCTTTCTGTTGTTGACTAATAATTTAAGACCCATCCTGGTAATTATATATTATTACTATTATTTATTTATTTTTCTAAGGCAGAGAACACCGGCTTTCAGTTCAGATCGATGTTCTCTCCTACACCCTAAACTTAAGTCTATCCACCAACCCCTGTTCATGAAAAAACGCGTATGTCTCTTTTGGTATATGAAAGGCTATTTTTATATGTCATGGAAAGTCTGGCAGAATAATGCAGGAATGCTTTATTACCATTCAAGCACAGCAGTAACAGAGACTGTGGTTTCCTTACTGCTCCTAACCTAGTGGAGTAGTTCTAATCAAATCTGTTTTATTTCCCTTGAATTTATACAAAAAAGGATGTCATGGCTGAATGAAGAACAATCTCATTATCTGCAAAAGCACGGATATACAAATAACAGATTATCAGATGGATGCAAGCATAGCTTTTTATATTAAAGGAGTAATTGCTGTACCAGATAACCATGAGAGAGCTTCTGCAAATCCATCACTTTCGGTGGCCACCCCTGAATGAACTTGACCATTCCAAGCCCTCTGTATGTTAGGGCTTTAAAGGATACTGTTTCAGTTGCCATAAAAACATTTCATTATATAGCCTGTTTGGATTTATACTTACTTTAATTAGCCATCAGATTCATTAGTATTGTTTTAAGTTTATTCTGCAAAATAATTCAGTTTAATTGCTCTAGATGTTTTATAGTGGATTTGTACATGTTACCATTTATACAGGAAGGGACTTTCTGTCAGTCTTAACATAAACTTTTGATATCCTGTGATTTATTTTTTGGATGCTAGACAGTATATCTGAGAATGACTTAAAGTTGTGAATAGACTGCTAGATTGCTTATTCATTTAGAATGTAAATCAGTCTTAGTTTTGTGTGATATTTTTTAAAGAAATTTACAGTAGTTCTAAGTAACCAAGGAGTAATGCGGAGAGACCAATATGCACAATTTCCCTCTGTGGAGACAAGCTGAAAGGAGCACAACCATTGATACAGAGCAAATATATAACTGATTTAGAATTTATTTTAGCTCATGACAGTAAGCAGAGAAGTGTCAATGCATTTAGTTATTCATAGTCTGCAGAAACAGTAAGATGGGTGAATGGCAGTTACCTAGACATAATTGGCTGAATATTTACTTTCAAAATGCTGACTGCCAAAGCATGACTATCTGAAACATGTAATCATGTTTTATGCAAATTGAAGCTTTCTGTCTACTGCCTGTAATCAGTAGACCATTATCAGAATACTGCATAAATCCACAATGATAAGTGCCGCTGATGAACAATCTCATTAGTCAGGAAGCAGCAAATGAAAATGTGAGCCTTTCATCATATGTTATTTGATAATGTATAATTACCCCACCAGTATTCTATGTCAGAAATAAGGGGAATCATTGACTAGCTTCATTTCCTTAATAAATTAGATTTCTTCTTTACTCCAGTACTAAACTCTTTCAGAACAATCTTAACAATCTTGAATGAGTATATCTGCATAAAAGCCAGCAGGGAATCGTCCTGCTGAAAATAATTTATATATGTGCAGAAATGTGGCATTCTAGCACATGTATGCATGCGCACACACACACACACACACACACACACACACACACACACACACACACACACACACACACATGCACAAACATACACAAACACACTATAAAGAAATAAAAAGAATATAACCTGATTTGTTTTTAGTCTATACACAGAAATTACTCTCATGCGTACTGCTTTATTTCTGTAACTGAATAAAGTACAATATAAATACACTACCTTTTCAGAAAACCATGATTCTAAGGTGGCAATGAAGAGGGCATGACTTCCTTAGTTTACTCTAGAAATGAGACCTGCTTCTCTCTCTCTCTCTCTCTAAGTGTATATAAATATATATATATATATATATATATATATATATATATATATATATATATATATATATATATATATATATATATATATATAAACATTAACTGCAATACTGAAGATTTTCTAGCCAATAACAACTTAAGAAGAGAATATGAAAGGGAGGCATGTTGGCTGTTAAAGCACATTACTCACAAGCTAGGCAGAGTTGTCTAGTTGGAATCCCAAATTCTGGCAAAACGTTAACTATATCATTGAAGCAGACTGAGTATTATATTCAATAGTTTACTCTGGATGGAGCTGTCACAACCTGTTACTGATTACAAGGACCTTGGTCATGATATAGCAACCATGTTTGCAGCCACTGATTACATGGACCTTAGTCATGCTGTAGCGACCATGTTTGCAGTATACTTTCAACCATGGAACCTCTGACCTTCAGTCAGCCTACAGAATCATGGACCTAGGCCATAATCAACCTATGAAAATCCCCTTTCAGTTTATACTTTTTTGTCAGCAATAAACCATTTTTTCTATAAGTACTTTTTAATGAAACTATATACTTCATATCAAAGATCAAAGACAAATGACATTAGGTCAACCCATCCAGGCTCATTACATTCATCTGTTTACATCACCATAACATAAAAACCAGAACTAAGATTTTGCATTTTTATTGCTACAATGCACCATCCACATAGTGGCTTATGGTGCAGAAACAGCTTAATTTCTATACTTGTAATCTCACTATCTGACTACAAACATTGTCCCCTTCAAATTATAATGCTTACTCCTTTCATCTCGTCTCCTGCTATATCCCTACTCTCTTTCTCTGCCTCCTCAAATTGTATCATATTTCTCCAATAATCTTTTCACTCATTTCATATTACCTTCACTTTCTGATGCCTGCCTTGTCAACTAACCTCTCTTGTCTTCCCTAACACTGTTAGTACCACCATGCGTACCATCTGTTTGCAATTTATTTTCTTTTTTTAACCATCTTACCATTATTAGCATCTTCCACTTTGCTTCTTTTTATCTCTCATACCCCTGATTTTCATCCCATCAGAACTGACATGGTACCATCCCGTCTTTACCCGTCTATTATATAACTTGCTCCAGTGTTGCTTTTAATGTCTGACATTCTTTATACACCACTTTACATCCCTACCTCATATGGGTATTGTCTATATTTATTTCTCCATATCTGCAAAACTCTGGGCTTCCTCACTGACTCTGCTATCCTAATATCTTTGGGGTATTATAACATTGGGGTGACACCCTTTGGCAGGTATTTGACCAGGCAGCTAAGACAACCTGAAAAACCACAGAGGTTCCTAAAAAAAATAATAATACATGGTGTGAACAAGTCCTGTGTGGACTGTCAGAAAGCTTTATCTCTGTACTTGTTCTTTTATAGACTGCTTTCACAGTGATCCATGCCTGGCCTACAAAGCATTCTCTGATCCCACACTGATGGATTTAGCAATGAGTATGAACTATTTAAATGTGCACCCCAAACAGACAGCAGTCTGGCTAACAACAGAAAAAACAAGGCTCCTACTTAAGAGTGAATCTGCAAGCTATGCTAAAAAGTATAGACCAATAATTTGCCTTTTGACGACATATAAACTATATACAGGAATTGATGCCAACAGAGTTTATAGTCATTTAGAAGAAAACTCAATTATGGCAATAGAAAAAAAATGGTAAAAGGTTAATAAAAGAAAGTCATATGGAACAAAGGATCATTTCTTGTTAAATCAAGTCACAGTGAAGAACTGTAAAAATGGGAAGAATCTAAGTATGGTATGGATAGACTACAAAAATGCATTTGACAGTATCCCACATACAAGAGTGTTTAAATGTATAAGATACACCCTACACTTAAACTACATCACAGTGACCATAAAACAATGACAAACAACTTTGCAGTTAAACCATAATAAAGGACAATTTATTATTCCAGGGATAAAAATCCAAAGGGGGATATTCCAGGGTGACTCTGTCACCACTGCTCTTTTGCCTTGCCCTTAACCCATTGAGCTATCTGCTTAAATGATTAGGTCATAGCTATAATTCGGCTCCCAGAAAACAACAAAGTGTAAAGCCTTCTTGTCTTCTCTTTTGTGATGATTTAAAACTGTATAGCTCAACAAATGATGAACTGAAAGCACAACTGCAAGTAGTCAAAACTTTTTCAGATGATATAAGAATGTCACTTGGTCTTGGTAAATGTGCAAAAGCAACATTTAATGCAGGAAAACTGCAGCACCAAGAAAACATCACTTTGGGACAAAAATGTGATATAAAAGAACCTGAGCAAAAGGGGTATATAAATATTTGGGCATTGATAAAGGATCAATATGAAAACATGAACAAATGTGGATAAAACTCAGTAAGGAATATTTTAGAAGCCTTAAATTAATCCAGAAAACAGCATTCACATCTAGGAACAAAGTTGAAGCTATAAACCAATTTCTCTTCCTGTCCTAACTTACAATTTTGGAGTGATTGACTGGCCCCAAAAGGTGTTGGATAGATTAGACAGGAAAACAAGAAGAATGCTTCATGCTCATCAAATGATTTATAAAAATCAGTGCATACCAAGATTCTATATTCCCCATTCAGAAGGTTGTATGGGTCTCCTTGAAATTGATTACATGTATATATCTGCAGTCATGGGGCTACGCATATATCTGTTGACCTCACAAGACCCAAGCATAGTGAAAGTTTTGAAACATAAGAAGAATAAATCTAAGATTACTTCCCTGCTTAATCTAGCAGAAGCATGTCGGCGTCAAGCGGGAATGCAAATCAAACCAGAAGTAAATAAGAAACAGGCAGCAACTGAATGTGCCAAAAAAAAAAGAAGAAGGAATATAAGGTGAAGGATCAGAAGAGAAGGCAAGAAATGTGGAAAATACATAAATATAGTTGCAAGTATAGAAAACTCCTGGAACAACCTCATGTTGATCAGGATGAAAAGCAGGAATGGTTAAGGAGAGGAGAATTCAAACCAAAAGATGAAAGGTTAATATCGGTGGCCCAAGATAGTAGACAATGGACATGTTGGCTTACAAAGTCCATTGAACATGTGGGAGAAACAGACAAATGCAGGTTTTGTAAAACAGAATTGGAAACAGTTGCACACCTTGTTGCTGGTTGTAGCATATTAATGGCAGAAGGACTGTATATTGAAAGGCATAAGAATGTGGCAAGACTATTGCAGTGGGGACTGTGCAAACATTATGGTACTGAAGTAGCCGAAAAACACTGTAAACATGAACCACAAAGCATCATAGAAAATGATGGTCTACATCACATAGGATCACCCATTACCTACAGTTCAAAGGATAGATGCGAGAAAACCAAATATAGTAGTCCATGGAAAGAAGACAAAAGTAGCATTGATCATTGAAATTGCTACACCCAGTGACTACATTGTCTTCCATACAGAGACACAAAGTCATAAAATATCATGATTTGCAGGCAGAAATGAGACCAATGTAGAAGAAAGATACCCAGACAGTTGCAATCATTGTAGGAGCAATGTGGTTCTTATAAAAAATAATCTACAATCGTATTTAGATATGTTACAGATACATGTAACTCCATATGAATTGCAAAAGGAGTCATTACTAGGCACATTGCTTGTGCTATGAAGAGTACTTCTGGCTGACATCAAAGATTTAAACAATACTAATTTCATGAACTTTAATTATACTTTGACTTAGGAATGGTGTCCATTCCCATCATGGTATTAGAAACCCAAAATATTTGCAGAAATTAAAAAAAATGTATTTGTTGTACAGCCGCAAAGCAAATAAAATAAAGAATAGTGTGATGAAATTGCTTAATCCAATAATGTTTTTGGAGTTCCAGTGAATTTTGGGGTGCTGTTTTTTAATTTCAGGAGTGTGTTATGGTATTTTATAATGTGGAAAAAGACGCCATCCATATCCATGCTAAGGATAATTCAAATGAGATATCTAAACCTAGTAAGCACAAACATTGCTGAACTTATACTCTCTTAAATGACAAAAAATGTTTTAGGTATATTCAGACATTTTCTATAAGACCTTTTATAGGAACAAACACCACTATGGGATAAAAGAATAAAAAGGAAATTTGTTGTCATGGATAGATGAAACCACTTACCTACTCATGAAAGAAAGAGACAAATCATGGACTGCCAACAGTCAACAGTTAAACAGCTAATAATTAAACTGCTCATGAAAACTACAAATAAGCCAGAGATCAGCTAATAGAAAACAACATAATGTATCCTTTAGCCTTTTGGAAATCTAGAAACAAATACCTGAGAAGAACCACACCATTTAAGCATTGCATTAGCTTGCTGCCAACACTTTTCTTCATCATTTCCTATCACTATGAGCAAATATAGCAAAAGTCAAATTGATCAAAATGTGGGGTCTAGTATAGACCATGGAGATGGAGCTCCCTAGCTGACCCCCCCCCCCCACATACCACACTAACTCTCTTCACCTACTGGTCTCCCAAACTGGTCTTCTTACCCATTTCATTGTTTGAATTGCAGTATCACATCTACTAATGGTTGTGTTTATTAATGTTACATACCACCATGAGTTATACTTCTCTGTATGCATACTCTTACATTGCTACTGTTGTATTAATATTGTGTAAAGTTTATTGTTTTTTTTTTTTTGTGGGGGGGGCGGAGGGTTATAGTCCCTTGTCCTGAGCCAGAAAATGGTCCAGGTAGCTCATTGCTCTACTCTGGTAGACAGAGTTTAAATTAATTAACAAAACTATTTAGATATTCTTCATACACCAATGCCTTTGGAAGCTACTGCAGACAACACCAGGCAGACTGTGCTTCTCTGGAGCTCGATACCTGGTATAATCTTCTGACTCAATACAATCTCCAACATGCCCAAGGTCCTTGAATGCCAGGAAGTGTGGGAAAAAATGAATCAGTGGTGATGGGCTTGATAGTGGTGGGAAAACAAGGGTGCCAAAAAGAGCATGAACATTTTTACTGATCATTCTACATTATCATTTTATATTATCCCTTTATTCCTTCTTGAGCTCCCATTCACATCCTTTACTTGATCTGCCTTTGTTAGACTCCCTTGCCTACATAATTCTCATATCTTGTTGCAGTTAATGTGCTTCCTCAAAACCACATACAACTCTTGAAGTTCTTTAAAATGCCCAGAAATATTCATTCCCTTATAGAAGCACTGGCCACACCTTTGGTTTATGCACCTTACTTTTTAGCTTCTTTGGAATTTTTCTGTTACACACCACCCCTGACACACTGAGCTATTTGGAAGCAGTACCTCAGATTCTGCCACTGACTTCATCATTCAGATTTCTCTTTTCTTCAACCACAGCTCCTATATATTAAAAAAATGTTAATATGTTTCACTGTTTTCCCTTCTATCAAAATTTGTGTTTTTTGATTTCTCCCATTTTCTGCCATGACCACTGTTTGGTCTGTACTTACATAGGTTCATAGGTTCATAGGTAGGTACTAGGCTATTGGCCCAAGGGCCTACGTAAGCCTAGCCAGCAAGGTACCATAGCTTATGCCACCCAAGAAAGTTATTTTCATATGCCACTGTCCAGCAGAGACACAGAAGTGATCCCTGGGGTGTATTTCCTATTTCCCATCCACTCATCAAGATTTTTCTTGAAGAGTGCTAATGAAGAACTTTGCTTGACATAGATGGGTAGCTTGTTCCAGAGTATAGGAAGTCTCTGGGACAGGAATCTATCCCTCCAATGTGTCCTGTTTATTGTGGTGACAAGGTTTAGGTCCCTAGAGCATGTAGCTCGGAGGGATTGGGATTTCTTTAGGTGTAGCATGTCCAACAGCTCTGGGTTTGACATAGCTTTATATGTTAGGCAGAGATCACCTCGGAGAAGGCGATATGCTATGGAGTAAAGCTGGAGTTTTTTGAGGCGGTCAGTGTAGGGCATTTGTTTGAGGCCAGTAATCCTCTTTGTGAGGTACTTGTGTGGCCTTTCCAGCTGCTGCAGATGTCTTGTGAGGTTCATTTCAAAAGGGGCATTGTACTCTATAATGAGTCTAATGAGTGACAAGTAGAGGGGAACAATGACCTCTTTTTTCCTAAATGAGAACCCTTTTATGATGAGGTGTGCCACATAAAAGGACTTCCTGACTACTGTGGCGATTTGACTTTCAAAGAAGAGACTACTGTCCATCTGGGTCCCAAGGTCTCTTATCATGCATTCGGTGTTAAGTAGATTGCTGCCTATGTGGTAGTTCATGGGTACAGAGTTTTTACCAAAGGGGATGATACTGCACTTTTTGGCATTGAGCTTGAGGCCATGGCTCTGACACCAGGCATTTGTCTCAGTGAGGCCCTTCTGTAGGATGTACACATCATTTGGGGACTTGACTATGGCTCCTAGTTTGCTGTCATCTGCGAACTTCATTAGCCAGAGGCCTTCAGTGTTAGCCTGTACTTCAGAGAGAAGTAGATACCAAACATTCATCTTATGTGATGTCAGTTTTGAGCTACAGTTCCCTATCATTTGCTGATGTTCCCATCCAAAATCTGCTTGCAGTGTCACATTGCCTCCATAAAGTAGTTTGTTGATCCTCCCCCTCTGACCTGTTTGCTGATACAACACATCATCTGCATATAGTGGCCTTACTGATTTCTCCCTTCTGACTTGTTTGCTGATGTAGTCCATCACCAGTATGAAGAGGAATGGACTCAGAGTTGAACCCTGATGCACATCCCTCCCACTGGTATCCTCTCTGTGGGTCCAGTATCCCTTTTGTGAGTCCAGACACTGCTCATGTTAGTGCCATTGGGTCCTTGTAGATAGCCTGTATTAAATCTACCAATGTTTCTGGGACTTGGAACTATCACAAGACCACTCAAGTCAGTTTTCTTGGGACCTTGTCTTAGGTTTTCTGCAATGTGAGGAATGCCCGTTTGGACTTTTTCCTCATATTCACCTTCGTCTCTGGCATCTGTTTCACTTCAGATATTGGGTTGGTTGCAATCCAATGCAGTGCATCAGGCTGGTTGCACTGCATCATGACTTGAATCCAAACTGGTCTTCTCTCATTTTACTTTCTAGTATGCATTCCTTTATCATTCCCAACATATGGGGTCTTCTCCTCAAAAACACAGGATTTGAGGCTTGAGCCTGACTTTGTCTATATGGAGTCTGCATGATCTCTCCAAATCTGAGTGGGATTCCAGCAGTCCTAAGAAAATGCTGGTTACTCCACCTTAAAGACGGAAGGGACTGGGTTTAATCCCAATCCTCCTAGTTTAATTTGAGATCTCTGTTAATAGAATGGATCCAAAAATGAATATACTTTTCATTTTTTTTTTGTGGTTAAATGTTTATAAACATCAACAATAATGGACATAATCATATATATCTTTGCATGTGTGTGTGTGTGTGTGTGTGTGTGTGTGTGTGTGTGTGTGTGTGTGTGTGTGTGTGTGTTTGTGCATAAATATATATATAAAAACAAATACGTGTATGGTAGAAACCAGGATTAATTTAGCGATAAAATAAATGAATAAATAACACGCTTTTGGTAAAGACTGTGCTTCACCTTCATCAGAATGCAAAATACATTGTAAAAAATCACACATCTTTTAAAATATCGGCGATATTTTAAAAGATGTGTGATTTTTTACTCTGTATTTTGCATTCTGATGAAGGTGAAGCACAGTCTTTACCGAAAGCGTGTTATTCATTCATTTATTTTATCGCTAAATTAAACCTGGTTTCTACCGCTCTCATTGCTTTTTAGTTCGCATTTTTGTTTTTAACTAGTTTGTCGTGATTTTCTGTGGTTCGTGTGTAATCTATGGCGAATGAAACCGGAGCAGGTAGTCAAGTTCTTTTTTCTCAAGATGAAGAGAACAACTTACGTATTCCTAACCAGGAAACTTCGAATTTGGACAACTCGATTGGAAATCTAACAGCACTAGTCCAAGTACTGTTGGGGCGAGTCGATGCTCTAACACAAAGACTTGATGCACCAGTTTTTCATGGTGCTAATTGACAGCAGCAAAGCCGGACTCTTAATGCTGAAAACATAAGGAATATTGCAGCGCCAAATGTAGCACCTAACCGAAATGTAGTATCTAACCAGAATGTGACTACCCCAGCCACTTCACCTACTACCCAAGTAGATAACAGCACAGGCTTGATGAATGGACATTTAGCTGGGTGGAGCACTCCTCATGTAGCAGCTGTAATACAAGAAAGCAGCTCACCATCTATTACTTCTTTTTTGGATAACAACAACTTTTTCACTCTTGGGAATCAAACTGGCAGTCAACAGCAGAGCCAGCCTACTGTAAGTACTTTATCCGCCACTGTTAACGATTTCAATTACAAACTTTTTCGTTGTAGAAAGCTACAACTAGAAGTTGCCTATCTACAAGAGTGTATAGAGAAAAAAGTTATACCTACGGGTTTACACCAATGGCGATACCCTACTGGTTTAATTGAAAATTCTCTTTTTCACCAAGAACTGTTGAAAATGTTTGATAGGCAGGGTTTAGAATTTCTGAATGGATTGATTAATCACTACAAAACCGAGATTGTGGATCAGAAGGCAGACTTGGAAATCTTGGAACACATCATTAAAACGCACGAAGAATTTCCAAGGTATAAATACGAATATGCCCGCATCTTCTCAAGTATAGATGCAACCATCACAAAGTTGCTAATAAACAAAAAGAAAAAAATAGCGCGGGATGTTTCGGATTATAACAACAACAAGGCATATCCTAGGCCTCCAGTTTTCCATCCTAGAATTTCTAATGCCTTTAACCAACCTACCAGTCTTTTTGATGAAAACAATTTAGAACTAATAGACAATGAAATTAACAATGATTCCATCCTCGACGAGCCACAAATACAACAACCAAGGCGCAGCGAAAGACTAAATAGTAATAAAAATAATAGCATGGTTAATAACAACAACCAACAGGGTAGTTCTAATAACAACCACAATAATAACGCTGATGGGTCAACTCAGGGTTTTCATAGGAACCACAATGGTCCTCAGAACAATCATCAATCGAACAAGAGACAATACCCATCCAGGAACAGGAGGAGACAGAAGAGGAGATAATCAATCGAACAACGCTAAATGACTATCCCTTAATACTTAAAAGTACAGGGGGCGACTTTAGTGTTTATAACTTTACAGAACTTGACATTAAACAAGAATGGGTCGATTTTTTTTCAAAAGGTCTTTCCTTTGTTCCCAGCAAAAAGATGGACTTAGTTAAAACTATCATAGATGTAAAATTGTTTGTTCGTAAACTGAACTTAGATGTTCTAATAGGCAACAGCACATCTTTAGTTAATTCTAGAAGAGTTTCTAGTATATTTTATCCTGCATTGCACCCCACTCTTGGGTTATTCGAAAGAATGTGTGAAATGGACCTCAGGGATTTGAAAAAAACTAGTGATAGCTATTTTGACAACAATACTAATACCAAAACACCAGAATATGAAATAACTAACCTTTTGCAAATATGTCAAATACGTGCAATGAAACCAGATAAGAGTGGTATGTTAGTACTAATGAATCAGGAGGCATACGTTGAAGCCATGCTTAAACATCTGAACACAGAGATTTACAAAAAAGCATCAGTCAATGAGCTCAACATAGCCTATAGGAGAATTAAGAACATACTTGAAGACCTCTTCTTAGAAGCATACATTGACCTAGATTTGTACCAATATTTATTGATGATAGCACCTAGAGTCCCAGCCCTTTTTGGGGTTCCTAAACTACACAAATCCATCAGTAATCCACCATTTAGACCTATAGTCGATGGGAGAGGTTCGGTGACATACGTATGTGCTAAACAAGTTGACAACTTATTGAAGCCCCTTATTCAATCTGAACCTCAAATTTGCAAAGATTCATGGAGCTTCCTACATAATATTAACATTGTAGAATACCATGCTGAAGCACACTTTTTAACTATAGATGTCAAGGACCTCTACACGGTCATCCCCCAATATTTGGGTATGGAATGGATTAGAGATTATCTGATTTCTAAAAAGGTCACTGACAACACTATCTACTTAATTGAAACACTGCTTGAAGTAGTATTGTCCAATAACTTTATGATGTTTGAAGGAGATCTGTATTTGCAAAAATCTGGGGTAGCTATGGGCTCCCCATATGGCGGGAGCTTTGCGAATGCCATCATGGCACATTGGGAAAACACCTTACTTTTCCCTCATCCAATGTTTAAAGAACATGTCTCCTGGTACACTAGATACCAGGATTACATGTTTTTGATCTGGAAGGGACCAAAAATCCTAGTCCCTTCTTTTATTACAAGTATTACAGAGCTTACCGATTTCTTGCAATTTACTTTTAACATAGAAGAAAACAGTATTAACTTTCTAGACATCTTACTTATTAAAGACAAACAAAATTCGAAGTACATTAGTAAGATTTACAGGAAACCCACATACTCCAATGCCTTTCTGCATTTTAGTAGCTGCCACCCTTTCCATCAGAAAAAAGCAGTTGTCAAAGGCCAAATGGTCAGAGCAGCAAGAATGACATCAACTCTCTCAGATTTCGAATATGAATGTGAGAATTTGGAGAATATGTTTATTAATAGAGGGTATCCTTTTAAACTAGTAGCTAGTATTAGGGATGAGGTCAGGTCCAAAAGACTTTCAGGACATTTTATACCTTTACTAAGTGAGCGATCCATCAACATTAGCCCACTGGATGAACAACTTGTAGAAACTCATTTCCTTAGAAATTACACTTATAAAAGCAGTTTTTTATGCACTTTTTCTAGTGATCATAAACACATTAGAGGTATCATGAATAAGAATTGGAGAATCATCTCCGAAGACCCAGTAATGCATAACAAACTAGGGTCGCAACTTAAAGTTATTTATAGAAGAAATTACAACTTGAAAGCTCTTCTAGAAAAAAAGATGAAACCACAATTTATTCCATCAAATGGCATGTATAAATGCGGCACTTGCCCACAATGTCCATCAATTTTAGTAACAAAAGAAGCAGTCTTTAATGACAGGGTATACAAAATAAATAAAAGATATAATTGTGAGTGCAAAGGAGTTGTGTATGCAGCACTATGAGAACAATGCAAGGCCTTTTATATAGGCAAAACTGAGAGAAAAATTAAGCAAAGAATTTACGAACATAGGTATGCTATTGGCAAAAAGGATATCAATAATGCTTTAGCAAAGCATATACTCGAGTATCCCAATCACAATTTTAAATTTGTTATTTTACATCAAAGAACAAATGACCCAAGAGGTGGCCCATGGCAGTTAACTTTGGAGATAGACGAGTTAATGTGGCAAATTAGGACTACCGCAAGTACATACCCTGGACTTAATGAATACATATCCATCAAATGTATTCTTAAATTGCTAGCCCTTAAAAGATAATAAGAGATTTACATACTTTATTTAACTTAGCAAGAATATCATAACATTTTAAATTTTATTATCTATAGGTTTAAATATATATATATATATATATATATATATATATATATATATATATAAATTTATTTATCTAACAACTTAAATGGATTATCTTATTATTTATTAATTTTATTAATTTTTAAATACACACACTTGTCACAAGCACGTCACGTGTTTAAAACATCTAAAATGTCTAAAACATTTAAAACATCCAACACACGTGACATATATGAACATGAACTTAAATTTTAAATATTATTTATTTTATTTATTATTTAATATATTGCATTGAATTTCCAAATACAGATGGAAAATAGACCGTAAATGCCCTTAATCGATTAAACTGACTTTTAAATGAAGGTAATGTATCAAATTTCTTGCATACAAGCAAGATAAAAGACCTTTCTTAGAGAAACACTGTTAACAATTTACCTAAAGGTTTTTTCTAGTTTTCCGACAATGACGTTTATTTAAACTGTTATTGCATGTCTTTGCTGCTGGATTTAGTAAGGTGTTAATATATGGGTTTTTTTAATAGCCTTGTGTTGTTGAAGATTTGTTTGTTTATTTCATTTTGTTTATATCATTCTATTTATTTTATACATTGTAAAAGGAGCTATTAACTTATAAATACACTTTGGCAAATGTCTTTTCATTACATATTCGTAACGCCAGGTACCTAACACGCCTTCTTTGGAAGGGAAGTGACGTTTCTAACTACCTTCTGGTGATATTTTAAAAGATGTGTGATTTTTTACTCTGTATTTTGCATTCTGATGAAGGTGAAGCACAGTCTTTACCGAAAGCGTGTTATTTATTAATTTATTTTATCGCTAAATTAAACCTGGTTTCTACTGCTCTCATTGGTTTTTAGTTCGCATTTTTGTTTTTAAATACGTGTATGGGTTTGGTTCATTTCATCAACTTAGTTCATTGACAAAAAGAACAACAGGAGCAATAAAAATGGATACTGTGATTCATTTGATCTAAAACTCATTTTATCAACACTAAATTTCAGCAAAACACATTTCACTGAAAATTGTTTAATGGTATATAAGAAGACAGCTGGTGTGGTTCTGGAGCATAGTAAACACAATGCAGATTAGTGTTGATCGGTATTTGTACCATGCTAATGTCCTCTGATATGTTGTACCACGTTCTCTGACAGTTTATGTATGTTGCTCTGACAGTAATTCAGTGTGTGGGGGTCATTATCTTTTCTCCATAGTTGTGTGACTGTGGAGCTAGTATATTTATGGGGGTCTATATCATTATTATCAGATGATGAAAAGAGTGAACGCTCTTTCATTGATCTGATAATGTTGAAAGGAGAAAATAGCAAAGTCACAGAACATCGATTTGTTTCTCAGGGAAATAAAATCAGTGGGCTGTCTTTGAGAATTTGCCATTAACTCCACTATGGTGTGATCTCGGAGTTTGGTATATTTAAGTAGTAGGTGTGTTTAAACTTTTTTTTTTTGCAGAGCAGCAAATTTTTTCCTGGGAAAAAAATTTGCTGTTCCGTCTGCTGGTGTTTTTGTGATTTTGACATTATCAGTTCGATGAAAGAGCATTCGCTCTTTACATCATCCGATAATGTGATATAGATGCATATGGTGGGAGGTGTGGAGATGCAGTGAGGCTTCTCCCCCCTTCAAAAAATATATATATTTTGAGGTATTTTTAAGCCATTTGAAATTTTCAGTGAAATGTATATCGATGAAATGTACTGTCAATGAAAAGAGTTTTTGAAAATGTGTACAGCTTTTTTTTCTTATGGCTGAAGTGAACTTGTGATGAAATGAAATAAAATCATATATACTGTATATATATATATATATATATATATATATATATATATATATATATATATATATATATATATATATATATATATATATATATTGTGTGTGTGTGTGTGTGTGTGTGTGTGTCTGTGGTGTATGTGTGTGTGTGTGTGTGTGTGTGTGTGTGTGTGTGTGTGTGTGTGTGTGTGTGTGTGTATATATATATATATATCTATGTGTATTTATATTTATATATATAATATATATATATATATTTTTTTTTTATATATTTGTATATAGATATATGTATGTGTGCATATATATATATATATATATATATATATATATATATATATATATATATATATATATATATATATATATATATATATATATATATATATATATATATATATATATATACATACATACATACATATATAAAATCAGCCTACCTGAAAATATCAAATGACTGAAGACGACATCATCGAAATGAAATCAGCAAATCAGCAAAAACTCATTTCAGTGAAGGACCGGATTGGTGAAAGTATTCCCAGGGAAAGTAACCTGTTGGCCATCAAGGTGAACTTTCCTTTTTTCCCTACTGTAGCATGATCTCAGAGTTGGTATATTTAGTTAGGGGGGTGTGGAGGTGCAGCCCCACCCGCATTAGTGATGGGGGGAAGTAGCCCACCACCTGGGTGGGTTGTGGATGGTGTGGTTTTGGTTTTGTGATGTTTGGTGTTAGTGTGTAGTTACCCTGGGAAGATATTCATTGATCTGGTCTTTCACTGATGTGAGCTTTCTCTGATTTCGTCTCAGTGACGTCCTCTTTGATCTTCTGGGGTTTTGATATTCTAAAGTAGACCCATATATAGATAGATATTTGTAGAAAGAGAGAGATAATCACAAAACAAATGCTACACACGACTAATGGCGAATGGAGATGAACACTAGAAACAAGAAGACAAAAATCTCCACACCACATAGTCTCCAATAAGATTTAGTGATCAGATAATCTACACTAAAACATGCTTAACAGACAAAAAAAATCAGACTGCGGTTTTTATATACAAGTGCCCTTTTCAGTGAAAGTTGATCTAAAGAACACCCATCAAGTAGGATTTAAATACTGAAATAAATTACACAATCAGAGTCAAAACATTTCTATTAATATACAAAACTTTTTAGAAAATCGAGACATATCTAATCCATTAACGTTCACAATCACAAAACAACAGTATCTAAATGTATGTAAATCTGTGAAAATACTACTACTACTACTAATAATAATATAAAAAACTAAACCATTATATTTATTTTGCATAGAATTCACTAACAATCAAAACATGAAAACATGTACAGTATACTGATATATAAATCTAGTGTATTTTAATAGACACTATAAATATTTATGGGAAAAATGATGGCAACAATCAGAAGGCATTTTTAGTTATGTTTGTAATCTCTCTGTAAGACTTACACACTGAAGAAGAGCATTAGCTTGAAACCATTGTATGCTTATTATATTTTGTGAATAAACCACTGAAGATCTACTGAGTATTTCTAGTTCCTGGAGTTTTTGTTTTTGCTGTATGATTCCTGTTATCCTCATTAGGGGTAATATGCAATTATCAACCATGGGATGGGTAAGGGCAATCTCTAACTTAATAGCAAATTGGCTAGCCTTAAAAAGGCTTAAAGGGCAACTAGCCTAGTATTGACCTATGAACCTATGAACAGTTGATGCAATATTGCCCTCTATAGGCCACTGGTAAATTATACACTAAGTATCATGATAAACTAAATAAACCTGGTAGTTTTTTGCACTAGTACCATGTTCCGTATTATAGAATTTAACAGCCAGGAAAATGCTGAAAAACACTTAAGGATGAAACAAAGAAGTAACAAGTATGAAGATGCCTGATGAAGATTAGATAGGGTATTTGCATTCCTTCAGTTTTAAATTAAGCCATTTCAAACCCAGTCCTCAGAAAAATATGGATGTAGCCTGGAACTGAATGTTGCTTTTTTGTGCAGCCATACAATGGTGATAGCAAGATACTTATTCCGATCTGTTGTTATCCTCTTCCTAACCATACTAGAATAATTCAATTTTTATTTCATTAATTGTCATATTCAGAAAAAAAATTGTGTGCTGGACATACTGTTATTCAAATCAGGATACTTAGTAACTAATCAAAGTTACAATAATTGCACCACAAGACATCACAAAAATAAAAGCAACACTAAAAAACAGATGACATTTACTAATAAAACAAAAACAAGCCTCCCTATAATTCTTCCCCCAACACACACACACACACACACACACACACACACACACACACACACACACACACACACACACATACACCTTACTAAACATAATAACTGCAACATTATGCAAAATTAGGATGAATAAATAAAACATTGTGTTACCCCCAAAGTTCTGCAGTCTTAGAAAAATAAAACAGTAATAAATTACTTGCCTGGATTCATGTAATAGCAGTCAACTCTTCCGATTCTGAATAAGGACTGATAAGATGTATTTATTCCTTTCAATTACAACATATAGAATGGAGATATAGTCAGATGTTTTACACTTCAGCTGTCATGTTACAAAGCAGTAATATATACCAGAATGTTTTGTTATGAAATTATTCATCATTAGTTTGGATAGTTGCTTGGCAGTTAACGTAAGCTAACCCAAAAATATCAAGCAAGTATAAAGTAAAGTCGCTTACAGGCATTCCACAAGGAGAAGGAGAAAGTACAAGCTATGGTTTACCTAACATGCTCATACATTTATACCAGGGAGCTTTTTCCAGCCCCCTGGTATAAAACTTTCAGCTTGTACCTACTCAGCACAGACTCCACGTGGGCCAGCAGAGTAATCCAGGCTGCAGAGAGCTGAATAAGCGACTTTTCTTGATACTAAGTATATTTTTTGTTGCTTTCCACATCTGAATACCTAGCAACTGTATTTCGCCTGCCTTTCTGTTACATTGAAGCTGTTTTTACTGCATTTAACTTAATATTGCACTTGGAATCCTTGTTTGTTACTATTTGACTGTATTTGTAGCAAATTCTTCTGTGTAAGCTGTAGTAGCTGATTCATAGCATTTATAAGTGTTTGCTGTACCTGTTTCTGCCTGTTTTGTGAAAAAAAAGAAAAAAAGAAAAAATATCTCTTGTTTTTCCTGCTTTACTAGTTTAGTCCAGTTTCAGAGTTGCTGATTCCTGGGCTTTGATTGTAGTTCCTGTGTACTGTTTCCTTGCCTTATTTGGGGGAAGGAAGCTACCTTGCTTTCCTGCTTTACTAGTTTAGTCCAGTTTCAGAGTTGCTGATTCCTGGGCTTTGGTTGTAGTTCCTGTGTACTGTTTCCTTGCCTTATTTGGGGAAGGAAGCTACCTTGCTTACCAGTGGGAGTGGGAAGCATTGAGCTGCCTTTGTCCAGTTTTGTGAGGTTTCAGCCAGTAACTAGTAGTTTATTGGTTGTTTTGGGCCAGTTTCTAGCTTTTTCCAGCCCCTGGTATAAAACTTTCAGCTTGTACCTACTCAGCACAGACTCCACGTGGGCCAGCAGAGTAATCCAGGCTGCAGAGAGCTGAATAAGCGACTTTTCTTGATACTAAGTATATAATTTGTTGCTTTCCACATCTGAATACCTAGCAACTGTATTTCGCCTGCCTTTCTGTTACATTGAAGCTGTTTTTACTGCATTTAACTTAATATTGCACTTGGAATCCTTGTTTGTTACTATTTGACTGTATTTGTATCAAATTCTTCTGTGTAAGCTGTAGTAGCTGATTCATAGCATTTATAAGTGTTTGCTGTACCTGTTTCTGCCTGTTTTGTGAAAAAAAAAAAAATAAAAAAATATCTCTTGTTTTTCCTGCTTTACTAGTTTAGTCCAGTTTCAGAGTTGCTGATTCCTGGGCTTTGGTTGTAGTTCCTGTGTACTGTTTCCTTGCCTTATTTGGGGAAGGAAGCTACCTTGCTTTCCTGCTTTACTAGTTTAGTCCAGTTTCAGAGTTGCTGATTCCTGGGCTTTGGTTGTAGTTCCTGTGTACTGTTTCCTTGCCTTATTTGGGGAAGGAAGCTACCTTGCTTACCAGTGGGAGTGGGAAGCATTGAGCTGCCTTCTGTCCAGTTTTGTGAGGTTTCAGCCAGTAACTAGTAGTTTATTGGTCGTTTTGGGCCAGTTTCTAGCTTTTTTCAGCCCCTGGTATAAAACTTTCAGCTTGTACCTACTCAGCACAGACTCCACGTGGGCCAGCAGAGTAATCCAGGCTGCAGAGAGCTGAATAAGCGACTTTTCTTGATACTAAGTATATTTTTTGTTGCTTTCCACATCTGAATACCTAGCAACTGTATTTCGCCTGCCTTTCTGTTACATAGAACTGTTTTTACTGCATTTAACTTAATATTGCACTTGGAATCCTTGTTTGTTACTATTTGACTGTATTTGTAGCAAATTCTTCTGTGTAAGCTGTAGTAGCTGATTCATAGCATTTATAAGTGTTTGCTGTACCTGTTTCTGCCTGTTTTGTGAAAAAAAAAGAAAAAAAAAAAAAATATCTCTTGTTTTTCCTGCTTTACTAGTTTAGTCCAGTTTCAGAGTTGCTGATTCCTGGGCTTTGGTTGTAGTTCCTGTGTACTGTTTCCTTGCCTTATTTGGGGGAAGGGAAGCTAACTTGCTTTACTAGTTTAGTCCAGTTTCAGAGTTGCTGATTCCTGGGCTTTGGTTGTAGTTCCTGTGTACTGTTTCCTTGCCTTATTTGGGGAAGGAAGCTACCTTGCTTTCCTGCTTTACTAGTTTAGTCCAGTTTCAGAGTTGCTGATTCCTGGGCTTTGGTTGTAGTTCCTGTGTACTGTTTCCTTGCCTTATTTGGGGGAAGGGAAGCTACCTTGCTTACCAGTGGGAGTGGGAAGCATTGAGCTGCCTTTTGTCCAGTTTTGTGAGGTTTCAGCCAGTAACTAGTAGTTTATTGGTCGTTTTGGGCCAGTTTCTAGCTTTTTCCAGCCCCTGGTATAAAACTTTCAGCTTGTACCTACTCAGCACAGACTCCACGTGGGCCAGCAGAGTAATCCAGGCTGCAGAGAGCTGAAAAAGCAACTTTTCTTGATACTAAGTATATTTTTTGTTGCTTTCCACATCTGAATACCTAGCAACTGTATTTCGCCTGCCTTTCTGTTACATTGAAGCTGTTTTTACTGCATTTAACTTAATATTGCACTTGGAATCCTTGTTTGTTACTATTTGACTGTATTTGTAGCAAATTCTTCTGTGTAAGCTGTAGTAGCTGATTCATAGCATTTATAAGTGTTTGCTGTACCTGTTTCTGCCTGTTTTGTGAAAAAAGAAAAAAAAGAAAAAATATCTCTTGTTTTTCCTGCTTTACTAGTTTAGTCCAGTTTCAGAGTTGCTGATTCCTGGGCTTTGGTTGTAGTTCCTGTGTACTGTTTCCTTGACTTATTTGAGGGCAGGGAAGCTATCTTGCTTTCCTGCTTTACTAGTTTAGTCCAGTTTCAGAGTTGCTGATTCCTGGGCTTTGGTTGTAGTTCCTGTGTACTGTTTCCTTGCCTTATTTGGGGAAGGAAGCTACCTTGCTTACCAGTGGGAGTGGGAAGCATTGAGCTGCCTTTGTCCAGTTTTGTGAGGTTTCAGCCAGTAACTAGTAGTTTATTGGTCGTTTGGGCCAGTTTCTAGCTTTTTCCAGCCCCCTGGTATAAAACTTTCAGCTTGTACCTACTCATCACAGACTCCACGTGGGCCAGCAGAGTAATCCAGGCTGCAGAGAGCTGAATAAGCGACTTTTCTTGATACTAAGTATATTTTTGTTGCTTTCCACATCTGAATACCTAGCAACTGTATTTCGCCTGCCTTTCTGTTACATTGAAGCTGTTTTTACTGCATTTAACTTAATATTGCACTTGGAATCCTTGTTTGTTACTATTTGACTGTATTTGTAGCAAATTCTTCTGTGTAAGCTGTAGTAGCTGATTCATAGCATTTATAAGTGTTTGCTGTACCTGTTTCTGCCTGTTTTGTGAAAAAAGAAAAAAAAGAAAAAATATCTCTTGTTTTTCCTGCTTTACTAGTTTAGTCCAGTTTCAGAGTTGCTGATTCCTGGGCTTTGGTTGTAGTTCCTGTGTACTGTTTCCTTGCCTTATTTGGGGAAGGAAGCTACCTTGCTTTCCTGCTTTACTAGTTTAGTCCAGTTTCAGAGTTGCTGATTCCTGGGCTTTGGTTGTAGTTCCTGTGTACTGTTTCCTTGCCTTACTTGGGGGAAGGGAAGCAACCTTGCTTACCAGTGGGAGTGGGAAGCATTGAGCTGCCTTTTGTCCAGTTTTGTGAGGTTTCAGCCAGTAACTAGTAGTTTATTGGTCGTTTTGGGCCAGTTTCTAGCTTTTCCAGCCCCTGGTATAAACGCGCTAAGCGCCGATGGCCTGTTAGAGCGATTTAGCGGAGCTGCCACTGTTGCACACTAGGGCAGTGCCGATTAAGCAGGTTTAAACTATTCGGGCTACCTAAAGTCCACTCTTCAAATTTTCCTTAAAACTACCTTCCTCGAACTATACTACTGATCAAATCAGCGTATCCTATAACTAAAAGATCAACTCTACTTGACTCCAAGTAGACTATTCTCTATCTATTAAACCTAGCACTTGCTCCTACAGTACTTATTACCTTGATACGGCACTCTTGTCATAGATAGTACCCCAAAAAGGCAACCCCCATTTCTCGGTCACCCGTCCCCTGGAATCTTTTTAAAGTTTTTCGTCTACCCTTCTAGCATGTCGAGGGATCAGTTGCTAGTGTCCTCTCCTGCTCAGCTGGTGAACCTGGGAATATTGAGGCAATGTTTCAATTGCCTCATGTACACTGAACAACCCTTTCCTCCTCCCACAAAACACAAATACATGCGAGAGATGCAACTATATGGCCAAACTGGAGGCTGAGCTCTCTCAACATAGGACTGGCAAGACCAGTCAGGAGGAGAAGGTTACCACACACACTATAGACCCAGTCTCACATAGTACCATTACAACCTCAAATCATACACATAAACACACAAAGACATACTCGGAGGCTCTGATCAAAATCTACCAAAACAGCAGAGGCCACCAAAGCAGACACCCAAACAACCACCACCTCAGAACACAACACCCGCAACACATAGACCTCACAGTCAGAGTGTCAAACAGTCACAGCCCTTAAGGCCAAACACAATGCCAGACACACTAGTCATTGGTGACTCCATAGTCAGACACACTGATGTCCCGCTCACCAGACTGAGTAAGGAGAAGGTCACAGTAAGCTGCCTGTCGGGCGCTAGAATCCGCCACATAACGCAAGCACTCAGGTCTCTCAACAGCAGGTACAAATATGACTCAGTCATTGTCCACGCTGGTGTAAGCGACCTGAGTCGTACCTCCTTGGACTACATGAAAAGAGACTTTGAGGAGCTCTCTGATTATGTAGCCCAGGCAGGTATGACCCTGACCTTGAGCAGTATCCTACCTTCACCAAGAATGATGCCACAATACAGAGATAAGATGATCAGCTTTAACAATTGGCTTAAACACTGGTGTCATTCAAAGGGGATCCAGTATCTGTCTGCCTGGGATGACATGGTGGACAAGCCACGCTGCGCAAGGGACGGCTTGCACCTGTCACCCTGGGATTCGGATATTGGCAAAGGCTCTTGCCACCCCATAGTGCCTTTTTAGGCAAGGCTCAAATTCTAAACCTACCACCCTAGAACACGAAAAAGGAAAAAAACTAAGGGTAATGCTGCTCAATGCCAGAAGTCTAAATCTCAAAATGCATGCACTCGAGGCCCTTCTCAGTATGGAGAACATTGATGTCTGTGCTGTGACAGAAACCTGGTTCAAGGCTCCTGAGAGCACCCCAGCGCTATCAGGTTTTACCTCATATCATGCGTTCCGGCCCCAAAATCCGGACAATACCAAGAAAGGAGGGGGGGGTATCCATATTCATCAAGGACACCCACACCTCAAGACTGGTGGCAACGCACGATGCATCGGAGACCATCCAGGTGCAATTAACCATAGGCAAGACTGCTCTGCAAATTGTAGCATGTTACAGGCCACCCTCACAAACTCAGGAAACTCACATGGCCTTCCTGAAAACACTAGAGGGATAAATGTATCACCAAACACCATCATACTAGGTGACTTCAATTACCCTAATATAGACTGGGAACACTACTCAAGCCCAAACACCCTAGCCCAAAAGTTCCTGGAATTCATAAACTCAAATGCCATGGAACAACTAGTCACCATCCCACAAGAGGAGATAACATACTTGATCTCATCATCACGAACATGGGAGCACAATGTTCAACACCGAAGTATACCCCTCACTGGTGAGATCAGATCACAAACTAATCTCGCTGGAGGTCCTCATCCCACCCCCACCTGAAATAAAAAAGACCACAGTAAAGAACTTCTCAAAGCCGACTTCACACTTCTAAAGACTAGTGTGGTCTCCTTTCAGGCCCCGAGGCGGAAAACAATACTCAAGCCGCTGAATCACTTACAAACGCCTTCTACCAGCACCTGCAGGACTGCATGGATAAGGCAATCCCAAGCAAAACAAAGACTCTTTGTACCAAAGGCAAGCGTCCAGACTGGTGGACCCCAGCCATAAACAAACTCTACAACAAAAGGAGGAAGCTACTACAAGATAGAGCAAAATCCTTAAAAGGTAAGACACCCTTGATCACTATAAGTAATAAACTAAGAGCTCTCATAAAATCATCCAAAGCAAATTTCGAGAGAAAAATAGCTAAAGACTCAAAAGACAATCATAAGGCCTTCTTTAGCTATGTTAGAAACCTAGGAGGAAACTCCCAGATATGCTCAGAACTAGTTCAAAATGATGTGAAGATTACTGATCCTACAGACATTGCCAACATACTGGCTGACAGGTTCAGTGCAAACTTCTCCCCTCCCCAAAAGGAGATATCTATACCAAATGAGTGCAGCCCCCAAACATCTCCAGCCCAAGTGAGAACTGCTCTCTCCAAAGCAAAAACACAGCATCCATGGGACCCGATGGTGTCCCCGGCTGTGTGCTCCACGAACTCAATGAGGAATTAAACCCACAGCTAGGACAGCTGTTTAATCAAAGTCTTACCTCTGGATACGTACCAGGAGTGGCGCACTGCAACTGTGGTCCCACTTCACAAAGGCGGTGCCTCCACAGACCCTGGAAATTACCGCCCATTAGCTTGACAAGCCTTATCTGCAAAGCCATGGAGAGGATCATAATGGACCTCATAAATAAAGACATAAGGAATTTGCAGACTTTGGATCCAACCCAGTTTGGCTTTGTCAAAGGCAGATCATGCCTTTTAAACTTGGTTGACTTTTTGAAACAGTCACCAAAGCCATTGATGAGGAAAGGCAGTCCATACAGCCTACCTCGATCTGGCTAAGGCCTTCGATACAATACCCCACTCGGGTATCATTGAAAAACTAATCAGCTTAAATGTTAACCCATACATCACAAGATGGGTTGCAAACTGGCTGAGTGACAGAACCCACAGGGTCAGAGTTGCTGGCGCCATGTCAGACTCAAAGCCTGTCACAAGTGGTGTCCCACAGGGCTCAGTCCTGGGCCCACTCTTGTTTGGCATCTACTTTTCCAAGTACAAGCAAACACAGGAGGTTATGGCTGACAAAGTTTGCAGATGACTGCAAACTGGGCGCCATAGTAGAAAACACATCTGACACAGATATCCTTCAGAAGGGTCTCACAGAAACGGATAACTGGTGCCAGAGCCACGGCCTAAAGTTAAATGCCAAAAATGCATAGTCATACCCTTCGGGAAAAACAAGGTTACCCCTAGCTACCAAATAGGTGGCAATCCACTGAGCACAGAAGAAGTTATCAGGGACCTGGGGACCCAGGTTGATAGTAGTCTGTCATTCGACACCCATGTAGCTAAAGTAGTTAGGAAGTCCTTCTACATTGCCCACCTTATCATGAAGGGATTCTCATCTAGATCAAGGGAGGTCATAGTCTCCCTTTACTCATCACTCATCAGACCAATGATTGAGTACAATGCCCCATTCGGAATGTATCTGACCCGACACTTGCAGCAGCTGGAGAGGCCACAAAAGTTCCTCACCAAAAGGATAAAGGGTCTCAAAAATCTGTCCTATGCTGCCCGACTGAAAGAACTCCAGCTCTATTCAGTCGCTTGCTCAGAGGTGACCTTTGCCTAACATACAAGGCCATGTCAAACCCAGATTTGATGAATATGCTTCACCTCAAAAATCTAGATCCATCAGAGCCACAAGGCGGGAGACTTAAACCTCGACACGGCTATTAATAGGACGTGCTGGAGAGATAGATTCATCACCCAAAGACTCCCTATGCTGTGGAACAAAATCCCGGTACATGTGAGGCAGAGCACCTCGCTGGCCTTGTTCAAGAGAAATCTTGACCTATGGATGGGAGATCGCAGATATACCCCAGGAATTACCTCAGTGTCACTGCTCGACAGAGGCACAGCAAAATAATGGGTATAGTTCCCCATACTAAAGGGGTGGCGTAAGCCACAAAACAATGAGCTAGGCTTATAAATGCCCTCGGGCAGATAGCCTA
>NC_056726.1:80547687-80705187 GCF_019279795.1 Protopterus annectens | reverse complement strand
CTGCAAGCTGTTTTGATGTGCCAGACATATTCAGCTACCTAAGTACCTTGCAAGTTATGTTTTCTCATTATTTTTGCACATTAGCATTGTCGCCTCACAGTAAGATGTTGTCCTGTTCGATTCTCAGCTAGAGCGTCTTCTGTATGGAAACATGCGTGAATGGGCGCACCTTCATTGAAGGTTGTGCGTCAGGGCCAGCAACTCGGAACGTAAAAATCTACTGCCAATCATTAGCGGACCAGAGTTCCACTGTGGCGACCCCTAACTGGGAAAAGCTGAAAGACACAGCAAGTACATATTCCACAACATGCACACAGAAGTGTTTTGTCATTACTACTAGTGAGTTGACTACTCTGGTAGACACATAGGTAACATTATCAGGGTTTTTATCCACAATGATGAATTATATTTTAACATTACTCTTATAAGTTGGATATATGTTTGTGTGTGTGTGTGTGTGTGTGTGTGTGTGTGTGTGTGTGTGTGTGTGTGTGTGTGTGTGTGTGTGTGTGTGTGTGTGTGTGTGTGTGTGTGTGTGTAGGGCATATTAAGACATAAAAAAGAAATAATCACATGAATTATGCTACATAAAAGTACACTCATATAATATCTCTTTTGTGGATTCCAGCCCTGTACCTGTTGCACTGTCATTCAGTACAGATTTCATTAACATAAGGAGCTATTAAGGCAGTTGCAGGCAATGCACTTTTCTGAATTCTTTCATGTTCATAATGTTCAGTATGCTAAGGGTGACACACTGACAGCTGTCTCATTTGCATAACCAATGGCTTAGACTTTGCACATAAGGAATATTTTTTTTAGTTTTGCCATAGGAATAGAAATTCTCATTCCCTAAGAGACATTAATGACCATCACTGATGTGCAATAATACATTTGTGAAAAGAATGGAGAAAAAAATATGGATAAAATTCTGTGCAATAATTTGTCAACTTTATGGGTTTGAACAAGTGTAATGTAAAAACTAACTCTCACAATTTCATTTATTCAACACTTTCACAAGATTTTGACACTGCACCTATAACACTGCAGTGAACAATGACATTAGGACCGTGTTGAGCCACATGAATTGTTAACAGTTCAATAAAAAGCAAAAAGTCAGCTACATGTTCAGGTGACTTTGCTTCTGAAATGAGCAATTATGATATACTCCTCTTTACTACCCCTCTTGTTCACACCATACCTCCTTACCTTGTATGAAAACCAGTTTCTTACAGGATTTCAGGTCCCAAAAGGCCATACTATCACCCCAGCTGTAAATCCTTCCACCTTCAACCATACTTACAGTACCAGATCCTATCCAACATCTTGTTCAGTCTATCAACATCTCAACCCCAGGCACATTAGCTCTAGATCCAAACACTACCACAAATTAATAAACAAATTCCTGAAGTTCATCACCAAGTATAGACTCAACCTAATACTTGGTGGTGATATTCACCAACCCTGGCCCACTCAGTTCAGATACACATACCCTCTCTACTTGCAATCTAAGCTACAAACCTACAATTAATAGGCCAACTAACTCTCTCCTAGTCTGTCATCTCAATATTAGAAGCATTAATAACAAGGTACATGAATTGCATGCACTTCTGGATGTCCACTCCTGAGATTCTCTGTTTATCTGAAACCTGGTTAAAACCTAACACTAAAGACAATGAAGTGTCACCACCTGGGTACAACATACACA
The DNA here is from genome assembly GCF_019279795.1 of Protopterus annectens. Taxonomy (NCBI): domain Eukaryota; kingdom Metazoa; phylum Chordata; order Ceratodontiformes; family Protopteridae; genus Protopterus; species Protopterus annectens. The sequence continues at coordinate 80,703,479 of NC_056726.1, read as the reverse complement.
GGCTGGATCGTGCTTTGAGGAAGGGGGGTGGGGTAGCTGTACTCTATAAATCTGAGTTGAATGTCACCATAGATGTAATACAACCTCCTCAGATTAATAACTCTGAGATTCTTGCCACCAAATTGCAACTTAATAAAAATAAATCCATTAATATCATCTGTATGTACATTCCCCCAGGTAACAATATATCTACATTTGAAGATATCCTGCACTGGTTATCATGTCACTACCCCCAAGAAACCCTACTACTTGGAGACTTTAACATAGACTGGGGCACCTCTTCCTTAGAATCCCCAACCACCCATATTAACCTGCATGCATTTACACAAATCATATCCACCCTACCAGGATAGGTAAACCCAACCAAAAAGAAAGTATACTTGACTGGGTACTCATAAACAGTCACCCCCCAACTGTACACCTCTGGTACCCTCCTTAATTGCCTAAGCGATCACCTTCTCACATATGTAATTAAGCACAAAACCATTAATTCCCAACAACCCTTACTCAGAAAGGTTAGAAACAATAAAAACTTTGACCCTGCCAAATTCCAACAAGAACTAAACTCATGTAATTGGTCTATTCTAAAACATCTCCCCTTAGAGGAAGCAGTAGCATACTTTAACAACAAATTCCTTGAGATCCTTGATTTGCATGCACCTGTTCGTTCAAAGAGAACCAAGGCAAAAACTGCACCATGGCTTTCTATAGAGTCTAAACTCAAAATTACCCTTAGAAACAAAGCATGGGCTTTATGGTGTTCTTCTAAAGACCATCAAGATCATATTAAATACAGGCAATCCAGGAACGAAACCAAAAAATCAATTTTACAAGACAAAAAACAATACTATTGTAATTTACAGACAGTAAATCAAAATAACCCTCAGAAGTTTTGGGCAGGTTTAAATAATCTACTACATCCTGGACAAACTTCAACCCCAATCCATGCTGCTACTATTGATAAAACCCCTGAAGATGTTTCTGATAGTTTTAACCAATTCTTTACTGAGACAATTCAAGCCCTAGCTAGCCAACTACCTCCTAGCTCCCCTGGTCCTGAAAGTAGCACCCCTAGAAACCTACTTGTGTTCAGCTTCCAACCAGTCGCCACTTCACTTATCCGTACCTTGATCAAAAATTAAAATCCAATACTCTTTCTGCTGATCAACTCCCTGCTGAGTACCTACAAAAATCAGCTGATGCTATTGCTTACCCCGTCTCAATACTAATCAATCGAACCATAGTAGAAACTAAAATTCCCACCATCTGGAAAATATCCTATGTAATCCCACTTCACAAAGGAGGCAGCTCTACTGAATTCTCCAATTATAGACCAATAGCTATACTCTCTCCACTTGCAAAGATTATGGAAAAATGTATTCATAGACAATTCATGCACCACCTAATCCAAAATCGCCTTATGGCAGACACTCAGCATGGCTTCCGTCCTCATCACAGCACTACTTCAGCCCTCCTAGCCTTTACTAACACCATAAACCATAATCGCAACAATAATTATATATCCTCAGCCCTCTTTTTGGATCTTTCCAAGGCATTCGATATGGTTGATCATCAACTTTTAATCCACACCCTGCAAACATTCTGTCTAGATACTGGAGCCCTCCAGTGGTTTCAATCCTACCTGAATGGTCGACAGCAGGCTGTCCTCTGGCAGAACAAACTCTCTAACCTTCTACCTAACACCCTCAGAGTACCACAAGGCTCTATACTAGGGCCCTTGCTGTTCTCCATCTTCATTAACGACCTTTATACTGTCATCCCAAAAGTCAGCTGTATCCAATATGCTGATGACTCTACTCTGATTTGCTCATCCACATCTCCAGTAGAGTTATGGTCAGCTACCCAGACCACCTTTAATACAATAGAAAACTGGCTTTCTGAATATTGTCTGATCCTAAATCCCAAAAAAACTAAAATGCTGTTATTTTCACCAACACATAGGTCTACCGCTTTCACCTTTACCATAAAATCAAATGATGGCACAATAATCTCCCCTGACCCATCTACAAAACTATTAGGTGTCATCATAGACAATAATCTCAAACTTGACCTACATGTTAACCAAACTATCAAAACCATCAATAAAAAACTAGGGTCACTTTACAGAATAAAAGCCTTCCTAACCCCTCCAGCTAAAATTGCCATAGCCCGCTCTCACCTTCTTTCAACACTTCTGTATGCATCCCCTCTACTCTTGAATTTGAACAAGACTGTCCTTAACAAACTCTCAATTTGTTACAACCACATTGCCAGGTTTGCCACTGGGCTGCCTTTTAGGACACATCATTGCATCAATCTAAATCAGCTTGGTTGGCTTGAACTACCTAGCCTAATCCAGTATAACCAACTGATTATGGCCTATAAAATCCTCTATAATCCGGACAATACTCCTGCACTTAAAAATATTATCAACCCTATAACAATCCTAGACGCTTTGATCCTCTAACAAACTACTAATTCAGACTAGCAAAATTAATAACACAGCTGGTGATTCTCTCTTTGCAAACTCTGTAAGTAGATCCTGGAACTCACTTCCAGCTGATATTACCTTACTTTCCACCTTAGGTCAATTTAAAACTAGACTCAAACAACATTTGTCACTTAAATGGCTATGTCAATGTATCAAGCCTGGCTAACTCGAATGTGTAAAAATCTGTTAACCAGTTTACTGTGTAATTTAATTTAATCCTGACTTGTGCTCAGGACTAACTTTAACCTGTGGAACTTGTTTAACTTACTTACTTATGTAATGTCTGTAAATAATCTGTTTGTAATATGTAATGCTGGTATTATGTAATGCTGTATCTGCTTACCCTTGGAGCTTTTCTCCCCGGGCCTCCGCTGAAAATGGACATGCATCCAGTCGGACTATCCCGGTCAACAAATGTAAAATAAATAAATAAAATAAAATTATGTTTCACTGTAGTGATGCTGTCAGACTTTTTCTTTCCTTACACAATACAGTTGTATTACTGGGATCACTGGAGACATGAGGGTGATAATGAAAGTGAGTGTAGAAACATCTTTTTCAAGGCAGGCATTGTTATGCATTACTTGTGTTACCTTTGTTCAAGCAATGTCTTAAAGCCTTGCATAAGTATACTCCAGATGTGGTGTTGTGGATCTCATTTACATTATTAGGCACCTTCACCCCATAGCTGAGATGTGTGCACAGCGACCTTACATACATTTAAGATTACATGGGCAAATATGTGGCTCAAGGTCCAGTCATATTTCAATGTCAGTATAACGTTAACTTATTTGTAAGTTACTTTTGTGACACACCCTTTCAAGTGTTGTTTTCATTAGCATGCACCTTTATCACGTCATTGACTGCCCAGTACTCCTAAAGAGAAACACTTGGAAGGCATTAACATGGCAAAATTCTTAATCCCCACTCCTGTACTGCTCAGACGTGTGCACATCATAGTGTAGAAACCAACCCAATGTTTATCTCCATAGCACATCATGTAGCTTGAGTGATTCAAAAAGGGCAATGAACTCAGAGCTAATTAAGATATTCCACGTGCCCAGAGGGGTTTATCTATACCTTGTAAGTGCCACATGGGCAATGGATCTTCCATCGTTCTGCGTAGATTTTTTGCTTCCTAAGTGCTGCCAAACATACTGCTCTCAACAGAAATAGAACTATGGAGGATACTGTCAGAAAATACTGCAAGATAATGTCTTCCTCCATACAACTGCTCATTTTGGTATACTGACAAATATTTACAATTTGCTGTCCACCTGCAGTGTTTCAATGAAATAATGTTAAAGTGATCAGAAATATGTAATTTATGGGTGTCAGGCAATGCACACATTCATGTGTATAGACTTCTTAGTATTATTGTAACATGCTAAAAGTCTAGACTGTCACTGAGGAAGTTATGTAAACTTTTCTTAAATTTCCCATATTGTTGTTCTGCTTATGATGTTTCATCTGCTTGCTATGTTTACATTCCTGCATCTGGTATTGTTTGTTGCCTTCTGTATTTGCTGTGGAGGATGCATATGGATATTGCTGTGCTGGTTCTATTCTCATAGGTTACGCCTATGTTTAGTGTTATGTTTGGGAGCTTGCATTGTTGCTTAGACTGTTGTTTGTAATTTTTAGGGTGCACTGAATGCATATTGATATGTGTTGCTCCATCACTATGAAGTGTCTCTGATACCATGTGTAAAGTTATGTTCTGATATCCATTTTAATTCCATCACAGCAGAGATATGGTTCATCCTCAAAGAAACCTCCTTTCTCAGATGCTGAGAATAAGGTCACACTACAGGCCCTCTGTCTCCATGGTACATGGTACCTTGATTTACATGACTCCAACAAGCCTTTCTATGATCATGTCTGGTAACAGCTGGTTGAAGAAGTAAATACTATTGGTGACCAGGGTCATAAATACATGATTCATAATGTCAAGCTTAGAGCACAGGCTGTGACACTGGAGTGGAGAGCTACTGGTGGTGGGTCATCTACCAAAGCACCACCCACTGAAACACAATAGTTTCTGACATCTCTCAAGGGCCCAGACAGCTCTGAAGAGTTTCTCAGTGTGGTGCTGGATGTTGGGGCTGAGGTGGAGCAGCCCGTGAGGATTTCCCCTATTGATATCCCAGGTATGTAATGCAAATATTTCTTATGCCTGTCACCCTTACAATTGAAAGTTACAAGTATGCTTATATTACATCTATCAAATATTCTGTCTAGATACATCTGGCACTGATGTACCATGGCCACCAGCTCAAGGTATGGACATACTTACATCTGTTTCTTATAGCATTTGCACTTATGGTTTAGTTATTTTGGCATAGGTATTATGTTTATTTTTATTGTTTTTTTTTGTTTTTGTGGTGGGTGTATTCACAGGTCAAGCATTGTCTGGCACCAGCACAGAGGCCCTCACTCCATCTGATGTTGGAGTGTTGGAGGAACCTTATAATCTAACAATGATAGTGGTGATAAATAGGTACAATTTGGGACTGCAGGGGGTTTCTCAGACAAGGTGACTGTGGCCCTCATATCATCTCACCACAGTATAGACACAGTCAGTATGCCTATGCATACCTGTGACACAGAACCATTTAAGAGAGGATAGGTTGACATGGACAGGGACAGTGTGCCAGCTCCAAGTTCAGACATGTTGGAATCTCACAAAGCCATAATGAGTGTGAGATCTCACATTGGGGTTTTGGTAGAGGTGCTCAGGGGAAAGAAAAACACTTCTCACCCTCCCCCTGAGTTTGGTGTGTCAGTGTATGCCACCCAATGTCAGGGCAGGGCAGAGTCATTGTGGTGGCACAGGCAAGTTCCATCAGGGCCTTGGAAGAGGTTCTAAGACTAAGCATTTCATGTATTCTGATGTATGAGACTGTCCAAAAAGTGTGTGTTACTCCTTGGACAGGATGAATGACACACAGGTCTGAATGGAGAGAAGATAAAATCAGCAAAAGGAGAGAAGTATTACTGGAACTGAATTCATCCTCAAGTCTTGGTGAGTATCTTCATGAACTGGACCCTGTTTTTCACAAAATCTCACAAAGACAACACTGATATATAGATTGTATCTTATGAAGTATATATTACGGACAGAAGTAGGGTATAAAATAAAGATGATAGTTGGGGGAACGAGTCCCAGGATAAAAAAAGTGCCAAATCCTAGTAGGTGCACTGGTATCAGGACTGGAAAAAGTGACAGTGTAGAATCCTCAGTACATGGAAATATTCCCACAATGGGGCTAAGCCAAGCCCAGGGGGAGGATGGCCACCCCCTTGTTGTAGAAGAGTAGCAGTCCACAAAAATCACAAAAACTGATAGGCCAAAAAAGAGCTATACAGACGATAGAGTGGACTATTGAGGATACGGAAGAGATTATGTATTGTTAGTATTATACAAGAAGCTTAGAATTTCCAGAGAAAAGATATAACAAAAGATTAAGAAATAAATTAGAGGAAAGAAAAATACTTCCACAAGAAAAACTGTCAGTAGCTTCAAATAAAAAATTGTATTCATTACTACAACATATCCATGAAAAACATTATATAGACCAAAAAAAATCTTCTGCTATTTGGAAAAAGAAGCTACTGAGGAACTGCAAAAATTTTAAGAGCAAAATTTAGAGTTATTTGAAGGGTATACAAAATAAATATGGACATGGGAAAGAAAGAGAGATCTGATATATTACAATATTTATCCAAAGGAGAAAGCCAAATTAATCAATGCAAAAAAGGCAGCCCCAAAGATATTTGAAGAGAAATACAGGCAAAGGTATCCAAATATGGAAAATTTCACAATAAAAAATATGATCATAAAGAAGGAATGTAGAACAGAAGATTCGTCAAGTGGAAGTTAAAAAAATAGAAGCTGAAGTTATAGAATATTTGCGAAGTGAAGGATTCAATGTAGAAAGTCTAACACAGTTTATATCACAGAATGATGGAACAACTAGTCCCAAAAGTAAGGAGAAACAAGAGGAGCAGGAGACATCTGAAGAAGAAATATGGACATGGGAAAGAAAAAGAGATTTAATATGGTGCAATATTTATGCAAAGGAGACAGCAAAACCAATCAATACAAAAAGAGCAGCACCAAAAATATTTGAAGAGCAATACAGGCAAAGACACCTGGATATGGAAAATTTTACAATACAAAAAATAAGAAGATAAAGAGGAAAAGAGGATTAGTAATTGGGGAAGTTAAATAAACAGAAACTGAGGTTATGGATTACCTGGAAAGTGAAGGATTTAGTGTAGAAAATTGAACTCAGATAACAACATGACAGGATAGAGCAATGGACACCCAAATTAAGGTGAAACCACTGGAGTGGGAAGCATCTAATCAGTTGACATATAAAGATAATTTGATGCCTCACATAGGAAACCAGTACATTCAGTTGGAGCTGTACAGCAAAGGAAAGAAAGTACAGTTGTGTACACTTACCATAAATGTAGATGTTCGAGTGTATTCACTGTTACCATCATCACACTTGGGTTATCCTACCAGGGGTAGCTCTCAGTCTCAGAATACCAGAGGCTTGGTATTTTTGCATCAGTTGCTGTTGCTTCAGGACTGACGTCAGGCCGTCAGGGGTATAAAACAGGCAGCCAACGCCATTACATCAGTTTTTCTTGCCCCAAATGTCAGGAGCCCTGAAATAGGAAGCTAAGTTATGGTGGAAAAACACCACCAGTAAAAAAGTAAATACCAATAGCTCTGTAAGGAGTGAGGAAGAGAGAGAGAAATAGAGATAGAGAGATACAAGGGAGCTGGAGTGTGGAAACCAGGACTGCAACAGTGAATACACTCAAACATCTACATTTATGGTAAGTGTACACAACTGTACTATGTTCTTCATGTTTCACTGTTGCAGTCATCACACTTGGGTTGATTCCCAAAGCTGAAGAATGGGTGGAGGCAGTAAAGAAGAGTTGGGGCTGGCTAGTATGTCCTGCAGGACTGTAGTTGCAAAACCCGCCCTGGATTTGGAAAAAATAGGCAGGTGGTAATGCTTGGTGAAGGTATGAACAGAACTTCAAGTAGCAGCTTCCAGAATGTCCCTGGTAGGAACTCCTCTGAGAAAGGCTGTAGAGGTTAAAGTTGCCCTACTGGAATGTGTTCTGGCCCCCTGAGGGGGTGGTTTCCAATGGTGTTTGTAACAGAAATGGATACAGTGTACTATCCATTTGGAGAGGGTTTGTTTTGATATGGCCTTGCCATCTGCCCCCAGTGCAAAGCTGACTAGTAACTGGTCAGATTTCCTAAATGGCTAAGTCCTATCAAGGTAGAATCTGAGCTGCCTATGCACATCTAAAGACTGCATGATCTTTTCCCCCCTTATTTTGAGGATTAGGAAAAAAGGTGGGCAAATGGATAGATTAGTTGAGAGCCACACTGGACACCACTTTAGGCATAAAAGTTGGGTTAGTCCTGAGGGAAACCCTGTCAGCATGAAAAATAATGAAGGGTTCTACAGCCATATGTGCTTGTAGCTCAGACACTCTTCTAGCTGAAGTGATGGCCAGAAGCAAGGCTGTTTTCCAAGAGAAGAATTTTGACTCTGCTGATGCTGCAGGCTCAAAGGGTGGGGGGGGGGGGTAGCGTGAGCTTTTCTAACACAAAATTAAGGTCCCAAGCAGGGGTTGGGGTTCTTCTTGGTGGCCTTAAGTTGTTAGCCCCTCTCAGGAACTGCTTGATGAGAGGGTGAGAGAAGAGAGGTGGCTCAGTGCTGTAATGAGCAGAGATGGCAGAGGCATGGATCTTAATGGAAGAGAAGGACAGGCCTCTGTGGAGTAGGTCTGCTAGGTAATCCAGGATGACAGGTAAGGAGGGCTGTGCAGTATCTGCTCCTTTAGTGTGAATCCAGGAACAATACCTTTTACAGTTATCAGCATTTGATTTCCTTGTACTGGGCCATCTGGCTTCATGTATGACATCCAGTACATGCTTGCTTAGGCGGCCACTGGAGGAGAATTCAAGGAATAAGACAGGCTGTAATGTTCAGGGTCTGCAATTGCGGATGCAAGATCTTTTCCTCCTGCTGAGTCAGGAGGGTTGGGGTCTGGTGTAGGTGCCATGGGGGAGCTGGTGACAGACTGTGCAGTAATGGGTACCAGTGTTGGCATGGCCAGTCTGGGGCAATCAGGATTGCCCTTGGTCTTTCCTGCCTTATCTTGAGTAATACTCTTGCAAGAAGAGGCAGAGGAGGAACTGCATAAATTGAGAGGTTTGCCCACTGGAAAGATAGGGCATCTACTTTCCAGGCCTTGCTGTGAGGTACCCTGGTGCAGAATTTGCTGAACTGGTTGTTGTAGGAGGAGGCAAATAGGTCCACCTTTGGGGTACCCCATTTCTGGGTCACAAAGCTGAAGGTGTTGTAGTTTAATTGCCACTTGTGTGGGTCTAGAAGATTTCTGCTTAAGTTGTCTACCAGAGAGTTTTGGTTGCCTGGCAGGAATTGAGCTTACAGGTGAATATGCATGGCTGAGGCAGTGTTCCACAGGGTCATGGCTAGCCTGCAGAGTTGGTAAGAGTGGGTTCCCCCCTACTTGTTGATGTACCACATCACTGTGGTGCTGTCAGTTTTGATTAGTAGGGGCCCCGGTGAGAGTAGGAATCTGAAAGCTGTCAGAGCATGCTGAACAGCTAGCATATCTTGTTGTTTGATGTGCAGATGAATTTGGTTTGGGCTGCAGTGGCCCTGAATGCACCTGCCATCCAGATGTGCACCCCAGGCATAGTCTGATGCATCTGTGGTTAGGGTCTAGGTGGCATGGGGTTGTGTAAAGGGAAGACCCTTGTTGTGGTTGCATGGTGCTGCCCACCAAAGAAACTCTTTCCTTAGACAAGGTATTATAGGTATGATAGCTTCCAGGTCCTGAGAATGTTCGCACCAAAGACTTTTTAAGTACCATTGAAGTTTCCTAATATGCAGTCTGGCATATGGAATTAGTGGAACGCAGGAGCCCATGAACCCAAGAGCCTGCAGGATTTTCCTTGCGGGTAGCTGGGTTCTGGTGGCTATTTGAGTGAAGTAGCCTGTCAGATAGGCTTGCTTTTCTGGAGTAAGGAATGCCATCTGGGATGCTGTGTCCAAGCTTGCTCCCAGGAATACAATTTTTTGACTGGGGACTAGTTTGGATTTCTTTTCATTGATAGTGTACCCCAGGGAGGTTAGAAGGTCCTTCACCAATGTCAGGTGCTGCAACAGCTCCTGTCTGCCTGAATCAGGCAATCGTCCAAGTAAGGGTAAATTTGAATATTTCTCTCTGCAATAGGCAATGGCTGGAGCCAGGCATTTTTGAAAACTCTGGAAGCAGTGGATAAGGCAAAGGGAATTGCAGAAAACTGATAATGCATAGATCCTGCCCTGAAATGCAGATATTGCCTGCAGGTGTCCCTGACTGGGAAGTGCAGATAGGCCTCCTTTAGGTTTAGGGTGGCTAACCAGGCATCTATGAACAGCATAGGGAGAAGTTGCTGTAGGGTGAGCATTTGAATTTTGGTACCACCAGGAAGGTGTTTAGAATGGATAGATCTAAGATTGGGTGCCAGGCGGCCTCTTTTCTTGGTACCAGGAAAAGTCTGGAATAAAAAACTTTGCCCATCTGTTCTGCAGGAACAGGCTGAATTGCCCTTATGGAGAGCAGGAACTGAACTTGGTTTTGTGCCCCTGCCCACTGGTTTGGAGGAAGGTCTGGGAACCCTTTTGGGGTTGGCAGCATGTGGAAATAAAATCTGTACCCCTGGGATACTATGTTGAGGACCCATCGATCGCTGGTGATGGAGGTCGTTTTTTGCATGGTGGGCAAGTTTTCCTCATAGAGGCACGAGCAATTGGGCAGAGGTGAATAGTGGAGTTGAGAAGTCATTATGAATTCTTTCTGTAAGGGGGTGGCTTAGCACTCCCTGCTTTAGAAGTGGAGGTACTCCATTGCTTAGATCTCTGCATATTCTGAGACTGTAATCTGGGGGGGTCTGTTTCCCTTGGGTCTAGTTTGAGATGGCCTTGAAGGGGCTGGAAAGGACGAATGTTTTGAGGGGGCAATGCCTACTAAATCGTGGAGTCTGCACTTGCAAAAAATCTTTGACTGTCTGCATAGACTTAGCCTTTTCTTCCATCTTTTTTAAAACCTCTTCTGCTTTGATGCCAAACAGATTGTCCTTGTTCAGGGGAGCGTCCAATAATTTTGATTTGACATGGTCTGGCAAGGTCTGCTCCTTAAATCAGGCATGCCTTCTAAGTACAGAAGCTGTGACTGCTGCTCTGCAAGATGCTTCTAGGGCATCAAACCCACATTGCAGGGTTTGCTTGCTGACTTGACTTGCAGAATGCATAAGCTCCTGTAATTCTTTATTTTCTGCACAGTCAGGAAAGGTTGATATTTTTTGCCTAATAAGTTCCATAGTATGTTGCTGGTATTTCAGCATGTGGAACTGACAATTCAATGCTCTAATGGCGAGAGTTGCTGAGGTGTATACTTTTTTTCTCCATCTGTCTAAAGCTCGGGAATCCCTGTCCAAGGGGGTGGGATTCTTAGCTGTAGTTGCTTTTATTCCTTTAGGTCCTTGGGAGATGACCTCTGGGTCAGCAGTAGGATTTTTAAAGAGAAATTTGTGATAGTCAGGGACTCTGTAGTACCTGTCAAGTTTCCTTGGAGCAGGAGGTAAAGTATCAGGATTTAGACTGGATTCCATAAATACATCATCCACAACATGCAGAACAGGAGGGATAGTTAAGGGTCTGTGCTGTGGTAAATCTAAAAATTCCCTGAGTCTCTTTTTGAACTGAGGATAATCCTGGCATTTCCAATGGAAATGCTCTCTCAAAGTATGTAAGTTTTCACCAAAAGAAAAATCCTCTGGATGGGAGGCAGAAGGAATAGATTCCTCTGCATCTGAATCCTTATAGGCAGATAAGGGCATGTTTTCATATTCAGAACCCTCAGAGTTGTCAGACTCTTGGTCAGATAAAGCTTCTGGGGACAAGTCTCTTTTTCTTTTAGCAGGGGAAGGCTGGCTTCCCCTAATCAGCATGATCAGGTCTTCTGCCATTTTAAGCATCTGAGATTGTGGCAAGGAAGCAGGCGCTTGAGTTTGGGTCGTCAGTTTTTTAGGCATAGCTCATACTCTTGGCCTTAGAAACTTGGTAGTTTAAGAAAGAATTGAAGACGTGAAAGAAGTCGTCGGTTTACGTCGAATATCGGTAGTGTGAAGAACTTCCTCAGAAGCTGGTGCCTGCACAGCGGCTTTGGACCCATCCAAGGCAGAGACATCCACAGGTTCTGTAGTCAACGAAGAGTCTCACTGCATACCAGACTCCGAATAGGTCTCGGTAGCAGCCTGAGAATCCATCGAAGTGGGCATCAGGGGCTGCGAAAGTGCCTCACTGACTACCGGTGAACCGGCGACTAGCTTAACGGAAGCGTCGTTGGCAATTCTGGACCTATGAAGTCTGTCTCTTTCTTTATCCTTAGATTTTTTCAGAAGATCAGTAGTGGGATGGCTTATGAAGCCATTTCGGAATACGGAGATCGAAGACAAAAGTATTTAGCTACAATAAGGGCCCAACGATGAATAGTTTGGGTGTTGAACAAAGCACAAAACTGACAGGGAGGTATTTCGTGGTCTGGGCCAAAACCGGTGATGTAGTAAGAATGGAAATCTTGGTGTGGTATTTGCTTTCCACAGGTGAGATAATTGTTAACTTTTTCTGACATCGGTTAAAGCAAGAAAAAAGTATCCCCAACAGGGTACTTAGCTTTAGAAGACTTCAAGATGATTCAATTTTGGAACAAAAACTCAGGTAGCGGCCAACCGGCACTCGTGCGAAATGCTTCTGCTTTGGGCTTCTCAGCAAGAAAGACTGAAGTAATGACATCAGCTGCCTGTATTTATACTCCTGACGACCTGACATCAGTCCTGAAGCAACAGCAACTGAAGTAGAAATACTAAGCCTCTGGTATTCGGGCCGACTGAGGGCTACCCGTAGCAGTATAACCCAAGTGTGATGACTGCAACAGTGAAACACGAAGAACATCAGGAAACTGGCAACTTTAACAGAGTCAATGTCATTGTGTGATAGGCCAGTGAGTTCCCATATGAACGAGCAACGGATGACACAGGGCGAAATTGAAGCAAACGTGGCACAGAAAGATGCTTTGGAACTTTCTAAAGAATGCCCACAGGAAATGGAAAACAAAAAATGTCCCCTCAGTTTAGAAGAAAATGATCTAAGAGAAGAGTTGCTTGATTTAATAGAGATGGATAGACATATTAAGATCAATGAAAGAAATAGATTGCAGAAGATCAATAAAACCCATAAAGTTAGAAGTCTGATAAAACAAATGAACACACTAATAAGGACTGTCCATAGAGATTCATGCGATATAACAGAAGTAAATAGGATACATTACTGTGCAGCCAAATTAACAACAGATAAAGTCCTACTACAAGAAAACAGGGTAGTAAGGCAAAGGATGGGAGAAATTGAATGCCATCCTGGAAGTATCGAATAGAGAAAACTATAAAGCAATTAAAACAAGAAGTGTCACTGTTAGAAGAGTATAGAAGAGGGAACGGATAAAAAAAATACTCAAAAAAATAGATGTGATAAAAGCAATGAGCAGTATTATAATGAATCAGGATTTATTGTGCACTATCACAAATAAACTAAAAATATCAACACAGGCAGAAAAACTTAGAATATACTAAGACAGATATAAAGGAAAGCACAAAATAAGCAATTAATTGATGACCCAAAAAAGTTTTTAAGAGAAATGGAAAACAAAATAAAGGAATTGAAAGACCACCAAAAAAAGAAGAAATAGATACATTTTGAAGAAATATTTATGAAGATTCTGTGGAACATAACAAACATGCTAAATGGCTAGAAAAGTAAAAAGAATAAGAAGTTCAAATGTACAGGATATGAAATTAAATTAAAGAAATGGCCAGAAAGATTGAAACAAAGTTAAGAAACAATTCACATTGGAAAACCCCAGGCCCAGATGCAGTACCTAACTTCTGGCTAAAAGTATTAACATTTTTACATGAAGATTTAGTCATGCGTAAGAACTATTTATATGCACCCCCCCCCCCCCCACCCAAACAGACTCCAGCCTGGCTAACAACAGGAAAACAATGCTCCTATTTAAGAGTGAACCTATAAGCTACCTAAAAACTATAGACTAATAACTTGCCTTCTGACGATGTAGAAACTATACACCAGAATTGATGCCGACAGAGTTCATAGTCATTTAGAAGAAAGCTCAATTATGGCAATAGAACAAAAGATTAATAAAAGAAATATATGGAACAAAGGATCATTTGTTAAATAAAGCATAGTGGAGAACTGTAAAAAGGGGAAGAATCTAAGCATGGCATGTATAGACTACAAAAAAGCATTTGACAGTATCCCACATTCACAGATAGAAAAGTACTTAAAAATGTATAAGATACACCCTACACTGATAAACTACATCACAGCGGCCATGAAACAGTTGCAAACCACTTTGCAGTTAAGCCATGATAAAGGACAAATTATTATTCCAGGGATAAAAATCCAAAGGGGGATATTCCAGGATGACTCTGTCACTTCTGCTCTTTTGCCTTGCCCATAACAAATTAGATCATGGCTATAACTTGGCTCCCTGAAAGCAACAAAGTGTAAGACTTATTTTATTCTCTTTGTCAATGATTTAAAACTGTATAGCTCATCAGATGAGGAACTGAAAGTACAACTGCAAGTTGTCAAAGCTTTTCAGATGATGTAAGAATGTCATTTGGTCTTGATAAATGTGCAAAAGCAACCTTTAAAGCAGGAAAGCTGCAGTACCAGGAAAACATAAGTTTGGGACAAGAATGTGATATAAAACAACTTGAACAAGAGAGAGTGTATAAATATCTGGGAACTGATGAACAATCAACAATAAAACATGAACAAATGCGAACAAAATTCAGTAAGGAATATTTTAGAAGACTTAAATTAATCCTGAAAACATCTATAAACCAATTTGCTCTTCCTGTCCTAGCATACAGTTTTGGAGTGATTGACTGACCTCAAAAGGTGTTAGATAGATTAGAAAGGAAAACAAGAAGGATGCTTCATGCTCATCAAATGACTTATAAAAATCAGTGCATACCAAGATTATATATTCCTAGTTCTGAAAGAGGTATGGGCCTCCTTGAAATTGATTACATGTATAGATCTGCAGTTGTGGGACTGCATACATATCTGCTGACCTCACAAGACCCAAACATAGTGAAAGTTGTGAAACACGAGGAGACTAAATCTGATATGGCTTCCCTGCTTAGTCTAGCAGAAGCATATAATCATCAAGTGAGAATGGAAATCAAACTAGAAGTAGATAAAAATCAGGCAGCAACTGAATGTGCCAAAAACAAAAGAAAGAATATAAGGTGAAGGATCAGATGAAAAGGTAAGAAATGTGGAAAATGGATAAATATAGTTGCAAGTATAGAAAACTCCTGGAACAATCTTATGTTGATCAGGATTGAACACAGGAATGTTTAAGGAGAAGTGAATTCAAACCAAAGATGAAAGATTAATATTGATGGCCCAAGATAGCTGACCATGTAAAGATTGGTTTGCAAAGTCCATTGAACATGTGGGTGTAGGTTTTGTAAAACAGAACTGGAAACAGTTACATGCCTTGTTGCTGGGTGTGACATACTAATGACAGAAGGACAATTTTTCGAAAGGCATAATAATGTAGCAAGACTGTTGCACTGGGGATTGTACAAACATTATGATACTGAAGTAGCTGAAAAACACTGGAAACATAAGCCACAAAACATCACAGAAAATGATGAAGTTTATGTCACATTTGTTCACCCATTACCAACAGTTCAAAAGATAGATATGAGAAAACCAGATACAGTGGTCCATGAAAAGAAGACAAAAGCAGCATTGATCATTGAAATTGTTACACCCAGTGACTACAGTGTCTTGTGTAGAGAGAGAGACACAAAGTCCTAAAGTACCAGATTTGCAGGCAGAAATGAGAGCAATGTGGAAGAAAAATACCCAGACAGTTCCAGTAGAAGTAGGAGCAACTGGTCTTATAAAAAAGACTCTACAATCATAATTAGATATGTTACCAATACATGTAACTCCATACGAATTGCCGAAGGAATCATTACTGGGCACATTATGGGTGCTTCAAGAAGAAATTCTGGCTAACATCAAAGATTGAAACAATACTAATTTCATGAACTTTAATCATACTTTGACTTAGGAATGGGGTCCATTCCTGTCATGGTATTAGAAACTCAAAAAACTTGGAGAAATTAAAAAAGAGAGAGCCCATGCAATATCTGTTTGGGTTCAAATGTTGAAGGAGGGGCAGTATCCATGAGATCCATCTGCCAGTGCATCACCAGATGTCAGCTGACATGGCCATAGACATGGCAGATCCTACTCCCACAGTGTCAGCAATTCCACTGCTACATGGGTGGTAAATGAGTCTACGCCCAGTTGAGGTTGCCCATGTGGACATGACCCTAGATGGTTGTGATGACAGGTCATCCTGCACATACCATTCATATTCAGATAGCAAGGTCATGGAAGTATCAGTGCAACTCCTGGCAGAGGCAGGTCATATGGGAGTGGATGTACAGGATGAAATTGATCTTCCATGCACAACTAACACTTGTGCAGGATGCTAGGGTGTAGTGCTGGCACAAATGCTATGACTGTTCCCCTGCAGATGCACACACACACACACACACACACACACACACACACACACACACACACACACACACACACACACACACACACACACACACATTTTACTTTGGACTTCCTCACATAGAAACACTGGCTGTGTAAATGCTTAATTTTCACCCATCTCATGCACTCACACACACACTTTCCATGGTTAAAACATGCCCTCCTGTACCCCCCACCACTGTGAAAATGATGATGACTGTGCCCTGCCTTTTGCTCAGTTTATAACCCAGGGTTGCCTATGTCTGATGCACATAGTGGCCAGCCAATGCATGGGTAGTGAAGGTCCTGCTTTCCCATGTTTGCATAATCATTTTTCACTTGTGTTTAGTCTGCTTACATTCTGTAGCAGTCATAGTAGTAGTAGTAGCAGTTGTGCTTGCAGTAGTAATAGTGTTAATAGTAATTGTGTAAGATAACTTGTTCATCTGATGATGCTGAAAGTGCCCTGCCCTCTAGATGAGTGTTTGACATGAGCGGATTATGTCTGATGCACTTAGTGGCCAGGAAATGCATGGTATGTTTGATATGAGTGCATCATTAGTGCCTGTATTTGTGTTATGACATTCCTGTGTAGTTAGGCAACATCCTCTCTACTGCCTGCTTACTTTGTTTATGCATTGTAGTATATGTTCATGACAGGTTGATCATGCATCTTTTCTACTGCTACTGAGACTGTTCTAACCTGGGTTTGCCTATGTCTGATGCTTACAGTAGCTAATGTGGCATGGGTAAGAAAAGTCTGGTTTGTTAATATGCATCAGTGATGCTGTTGGGCTCTTATGTTAATTAAGTTGTGTATTGGCAATTGCCTGCCTTTTAGCTAGTGCTGCATCTGTCCGCCATGATTGTCCCCTCCTGCTGGCTCCTCATCTGACCCCTTATCTGCTTATGGTGCTGGGAAATGCAGTTTCTGTACTGGAATACCCTGCTGCATCTGTTTTCTAAGTGTGTTATTATTGTTATTATTTAAGATGGCACACGCACACACACACACACACACACACACACACACACACACACACACACACACACATACACACACACACACACACACTGTCTCTCAGTATTTGTGTAGAGGTGGCAGGTCATATTACAGGGTAACTCATGATGTATCCAGACAGTGCAACTATGACTTTAACAGCCAATCGTCTGCTTGTCCTCCATTAAATAACATTCTGTACAACTATGTTCCTAATGAGTCATTACAATCCAATGACCAAAAACTTCTGTCTATCCACAAAGCTATATAATCTGCTGGGCATTGTCTGTACCTGTACCATGTTGCTAAGGCCTAGAACTCCTTGTTTCTGTCCATCAGGTCTATACCCTCCCACCATCTGTCAAAAGCATTCTGAAAGACTTTCTAGTCAAAAGTTGTCTCTCTTCTTGCTCAACACAAGGATAAAGTATATCCCTAAATGTGAACAAATACCTGTTCATACCTTACACCTTCTTTGTCTCCCTTCTTCACTCACTTCCTTACTTCTATCAGTTTCTCTAACCTGACTTTCTCTCTAAAGATACCATATACCCACTTTTCTCAAACTTTGTATTTAAATTCCTGTTTGTATTATAGTAACTTACCATTCATTTTTCTATAAACTGGTTAAAATGTCTCTAACTATTAAATCATTGTCATATAATCTAACTATATATTCTTAACATATGTTTTCATATGTCTAATTTGATATAAATATTTAAAGTGCATTTGATTTTTTGTATTATTTTTAAAGACTCTAAAATTATTATTCATATTTTTTTAATTCTCTGTAACTTTTATTCCCCAGGTCTCTGCTGAAAGATGAGCTCCTACCCAGTCAGAATATTCCGGTAATGAAATGTCAATAAATAAATAATAAATAAATAAAAACACATGTTCTATGATGTTTCTAGTCTGTGCATGTGCAATGTTGTAACCTTGCTCAGTAGGGTTGTGTGGGTTTCTCATAGAAGTCATGAGCCAAGGTTCTTAGGCATATCTATATGTCCTTGTGGGAAGTCACCCCTTGAAGAACTTTAGTACAGGTGTCAGGTTTGCCATATGTGGAAGTCATGGAAACTACCTGAGTAGCCTGCACACATTTTGTGGATGATACCTTGTAAAATTACAGACTATCTGGCAGTTGATGGAGTGATATCCTTCTTGGTACACATAATCCCTTTCCCAGTTCATCAGGTATGGCCTTGACTGCAATGTTGGTATTGTCTGTGGACTCCAGTATCTCAGGGAAAAAGGTTAAGGCATAGACATTTTGCATGGTGCTAGCCAGCTCTCTCTTCTGGAGTGTGTGAAAACCAAATATTTTCCTTCACACATTGAAGCATTTCATTGAGAAACTGGTGTAGTATTCTTGAGGCAAAA
The DNA here is from genome assembly GCF_019279795.1 of Protopterus annectens. NCBI lineage: Eukaryota > Metazoa > Chordata > Ceratodontiformes > Protopteridae > Protopterus > Protopterus annectens. The sequence goes on along the minus strand of NC_056726.1, from coordinate 80,684,842 downwards.
GCCTGAGAAAACCCCACTGTGCCCCCTGTAGGTTACTGAAAGGTCCCTGCAGCTAAAATATGTAAAGCTACACATACCTTAGCAGCCACTGGAATGGGTTGTCCACAACCCCCATGGGGCTTCTGATGGGGACAGCAGATGTCTACCATTTCCGGTATGGTGTTCTTGTCCAAGCTGTAGCAGCTCACTATTTCAATTTTTAATGGAGTTTATGGTAAGTTAAATAGGTTATGAAAATCATACCCCTTTCAGGGTGATGTCTGGCAACATCAACAGCAGCACTGTCAATTGCAGCCTGTTACAGATAAAGCTTTACAATGGCTGTGGGAACCCCTAACATATTTTAAAGTTTTCCTGTGGCTTTATTCCAGAACATGACTGAATTCAGTTCAGAGTGCAATGCATCTGCACATATTATATAGGTTTCTGAATCATTCTGACATGTTTTTCCTTCATTAGCATAAAACACAGCTCTTTATATGATCATTAGCATATTATTCTGCTATCCCTTGTTTTCTGTCTGGGCACAGCATGTGTTGCTGTTTCCTGAATGGCAAACTCCCTGCTTAACAGTCACAGGAGCTTAGCATAATGAACAGGTATTCACGAATCCCAATAAGACTGCCTCTATTCCGGAGTAAATCTGACAGGATTTTAGACACATGGTATGTAATACTATCTGTACTCTGTCCTTTTTGAGTACTTTTTTGTTAATCACATATATAAGCATTCTGAATCGATTATTGAAACAGCATCATACCCTATTAGGTTAAGGTTAAACTGTAGTAGTTCATTAAATAATATACAAAGCTCAGTATACAGTACACCAAAGATATTTAGAACGTGGAGGCAAGCATAATATTTAAAAACTGAAATAGCAAATTATTCAGTTATTGATATTTTCTGCACATACAAGCCATAATATTTCTGACTGATGCTCGGTGGGGGAGGGCAGGCTTTATATCTGTGCACATAGTATGCCATGGTTATATTCTTGTTTCTAGCCAAACTGTCTCTTACTTGATGAGATGTGTCTTCTTCAGGTACTTCCATAGCATTGCTAACATAAATTACAAATTCCATTTATCATTTAAAACAATGCATTTACTTGCATTATGCTCTGCCAGCAAATTTAATCTAAGATAAAAGACAAATGCTTCCTTAATCAATTACTTGGACAAAAATACATTAGCTTGTGTCAGTTTTAACCAAGCTACTTCTTCCAAGATGAAGTGCGAGGCTTTCATTTTTTTCCTTTTTTCCCTTACAATCACATTAACAAAAGAGTTTCTATCAATCATTTAAAGAAAGTAAATTTACTTGAAACTACTTCAGCCCCCTAATGATGGAAAATAAAGGGAAAGGCGACTCACATTTATGTTATGGCAAAGCAGAAGAGAAGTATAGGAATGCAGCACAGTGCTCAAAAAGAATTTTCACTTCAGTATAATTCACTTTCAGCTTTAAAGTTTAACTCAATCAAATGTCAAACGTTTCTCACTGTCATGAACCTTTTTTCCTTTTAACCTCTAGAATGACAATTATATAAAAGGAGACTCATGTTTTGCTCAATTTTCTGCAAAAATATAGTCCTGGAGCTTCTCTGCAAGTTATTCTGTCTTTCTGTGAAAGCTGATATTACAGCCTTCTGATGCTTGACTGAACATTTGTTACATCATACAGACATTTCACTAAAACAGGGACATGAATAGGAGAGCACTAATTCCACTTAAGTCATTGACCAGCCTTAAGAAAGCAAAGTTCATTGAGTCTAGTTATTAATCTAGATAGACAACCTTCAGATCTCACAACTGTCCCTTTTTGGGGGGAAACCTGCCTATTTTCAGGCCTGATTTACCTCTACACATAATGTACCTATATTTTTGAAAGTATGTCCCTATTTTCAGGCTTGATTTCGCCCTTCACATGATTTTCTGAATCACTGTCATCACACATGATTTTTGAAACTGTCAAGTACCCAGAAAACCACATTACGTGACCAACATACTAGTGATACCAGTAAAGAAGACTCACACCTATACAGCTCCCTTTGCAGAAGGAAAAATAAATGACCATGTGTGGTGGAATGTTGCAATGCTGTTCATTAAAGTCTACTGATTTTATACTGTTGCTTTGATAATATGCTTATATTTTTCTATCATCTTTGCCACTCTCTGTTTTTTAAACTTATTTTTGAGTCATATCCTACATTTTTACTGGAAGCAGGAAGAGTTATGTGCATTTTGGTATTCAAATGTTATGCTAATTAGATGGCCAGATTTTTGGATGGATGTACTCACTTTTCCAAGAGACTTTGTAGCTGCTTTCAATGTCTGGAGGTTAAGTGGTATGAAGACCATTAAATATTGTAAATGTAAACTGGCAGTCACGTTTATTATACCACATTCCCTTTACGAAATATGCCTAGAAACTAGTTTTGACTTTGTAGAAAACAATTGCAAGAGTAATGTTTCAAGCTTACCATTCAAAAGTATTTGAAAAGCCTTTAGGAGATGCCCACCAAATGAACCAGAGTCAGTAAATCAGTACAAATTATACTTTTGCCAGAAGTTGCAATACTTTCTTAGTGTAATCTTATGTGAACAGAGAACAATAGCGAGGCAGTCTCATTCAGATTATTTTGAAGCATAGCATAGGGTGATATGATTTAGTAGTGCAGAAAACACCAAGGTATTGTGAAAAAGTATGTAATTTTCCATTTACTGGACACACCTGTCCTTTAATTTCTGTTGTTATAACAAGCTATGTTGCTGGAGACCACAAGTAGTGCATCATGAAATATACATTTGGTGCATCATGAAATACATACTTCTCACAATCATGTATATGTAATATAGGTACAGCTACATGACTACACAGTGATGGAATTTTGGGAGGTGCTTGGGGAGCTAAAACTACCACATTAACAAAAAAGCACCTGGTTAACTTGTAACTGTATAATTTGGGACAGATTGGTAATATTCCAGTTTTTTATTCTTACCCCGGGATTCATGAAGCTTGAGCCAGGCACAGGCGTAACATAGGAGTTCTAATGCCAAATATGGCCACAGAGCAATTCAGGTACGAGCCGATTCCATGTGCACTACCAGGGTATGCCAGAGCTGCGCAGCTCTCAGCGCATGTATGCTAATCACCCCATGCACAGTAGTGCAGCATGCAAATGAAGGTACATAGCGATTCATGAAGTGGTGCAGGCATAGCGTAAGCATACAGAAATGTAAACCAAAAAAAAACAGTTTACATTTTTTCAAACAGAACATCGGAGCCATGAAAGCAGACCAAACTTACGTATTACAAAGTTAACATATGCCAATGGCTAAATATACAGCCAATGGCATAAAAAATGCACAACACATAAAAAATAACATTTAATGTCATGGCCACACTAATGCAAAGTACAACCACAAAGCATGTGTGTGCAAATGGGAACACAAGGAAAATATATATACATGTCATAAAACTGCAATGTAACACAAATCATGATTTTGCTATAATAGTCAATGGTATGCATGCTACACCACAACCAAGGTGCAAGGGTTGCTAAGGGTCTGTGACAGTATTTGGTGTGGTAACTAGGAATTAGTAGTCAATGCCATGCAAATGAGGCAAGCAATACTGAATCTTAAACACCTTGCCAGCGTAAGGCTGTACCACATGGCGTAGCAGTATAACATGAGGAGTGGCCTGGAGGTATACATGACATCAGGAGAGGGGTGTGCCACTGTAGCTGTAAGCACATCGGAGCATTGCTAATCCGGGTTGCCCATTGCTAAGCAAAGCCGCAGGATAGGGGTGTGGATGCAGCCATAGCTTTGCTTAGATGAGAGCACACAAGGTGACCAAAAGCACATGTGTACGTGGATGACAACATGCTTGAAACCCGGTAAACGGCTGCATGTGGGGCGCACCACAGCTGAAACAGGAAGGTTACGGGAAGACAATAAGGAAATGCCTCAGCAGGTTAATTGGAGTACAATTGAGTAATTAACAGCTATTAACTCACAGTGGGCCATTGACGGTAGCTAACAAGGCTGCTAGAAGCAACCTGCAGAACAGGAAAGGGGAGGTGCCAGATTGCAAAGAAAAGAGAACTGTCACAGCAGAACAAAGCAAACCTGCAGTAGATTGGCTACAGAAAACATTTCGCAACACAATCCTGGGTTGGGAAAGTACAAAACAAGAAAGCAGACTTCTGGATGCATGCCTGACAATGGAAGGGGAGGTGGCTTGAAAAATGAAGGCAAGGGCAAGAGGTGATCCATGGCAGCCAAGTGTAATTCAACACCATAGGCCCCACAATAGCAGTACCTGCGGTAAAACCCATAAGTAAGATACCCTGCAGCTCGGATTGTACAAACACCCTATGACATCATCGGCTTCCAAAGCACAATAGTATAAAGTGTGAAGGCACCTCGCACACACTTGTGTATTCCCAAACACTGTACCATCTGTGTAAACAGACAGGGAACTTTTAAAATGTACATGTTGGGAGCTGCCATAGCTTTGATTCATCAGCATGTGTTGGAGACTGAAGGTGGTGTGGAGGATGATGCTGACAACCACCTCAGGCACTGGAGGAGGAGAAGACTGTTCGGACCAAGGGTAACCTATCAGGGGCTAGATGATTTGGAGACAGTAGAGCATTACAGGGTGGACAGGACACCATACAGAAAATCATTGAGCTGTGCCAGCCACGCCTCAGAGCCAGAAACAACAGAGGGGAACCCATCCCAGTGGACATGAAGGTATGTGTAAGCTTGAGAATACTAGCCACAGGTACCTTTCAAAGGCCAACTGGAGATATCATGGGGATCTCACAGGTATCAGAATCCAGGGTACTCCACCAGTTCCTGGATGCCATGTTACCACATACCAATGAGCATATATACTTCCCCTGAACTCAGGAGGCGTTGGCCAGCAATATGCGCCTCTTCCACCGTGTGGCAGATTACCCGGAGGTACTGGGTGCAATAGACTGCATGCATATACACATCAAGTCACCACCTGGTGAGCATGGTAGGCACTACATAACCCACAAGGGATACCACTCCATCAACTGCCAGGTTGTGTGCAATGCCCATGGCATTATCATAGATGTGTGTGCTGGCAGCCCTGGAAGCTACCACGACTCCCACATCTGACATGCCTCACAGCTGTACCAGGTATTTGTCAGGGGGGACATCCCATATGGCCATCTTGTGGGGGATGCTGGCTATGCACTGGAGCCGTGGATGATGACTCCCATCAGAAATGCACACACACCCATGCAAGAACACCATAATGAGCCACACGCACAAACCAGAATCATCATAGTGCATGTGTTTGGGATGCTGAAATCACGGTTCTGTCACTTGGACATATCTGGTGGAGCCTTGCAGTACTCTCCAGGCACGTGTGCCCACATCTTCATAGTATGTGCCATGCTACATAATATAATCCTGTGGAAACAGCTGCAGCAGGGACATAATGGTGAAGGCCCTCACAGCCCACCGTAATTGCCAAGGGCACCACAGGCACAGAGGGATTCAGACCATGAACACCCTGTGCCAGCCCCAGTAGGCAGACAGAGGCATGCCCAGTATGCCCATGCCTTGGCAAAGAGGGAACGTATAGCACATACACTGAGAGTGTAGGCCCCTACGGACTGACACACTTCTCCACCTGTACACACACAGTAAACATGGATGGTACACACACACAACCACCTGTAAATTGTCAGGTATAGGTGGTCTACTGTGTGCATCCTACATAGGCAACCCTCAACTATTGCACTCGCAACTGCTATTGGCACAAGGTAAGTCAATACCTGAACAGCAAATTAAGCTAACAGCATGTGTTGATACTGTATGTATAGGTTCCTAGGTACATCGGTAGGTACATGACTAACTGTCAGAGGGAAATAGTATACACTGCCATGTACTCAATGAAAGGTGTATTCTCTCTCTCTCTCTCTAAATATATATATAGATATATATATATATATATATATATATATATATATATATATATATATATACACAAATTATAGAGAGAGAAAGGGTGATAGAGAGATATATGTCGATATATGTCGATATATATGGATATACATATATATGCAAATATATAGATAGGTTAACAACATCTACACAACCATGGAGGAACATATAAATAGGATACTACCAAATACAGAATGCTTTACATACTGACGTGCGTAATCTTGAGGCTTAAAGACCGAAAGACCACAGTACCGAAACACCAGAACCACGAGTACTATTATGACAATGTTAAGGGACATTTATTTAGTGCTTCTGGTGCTGCGGTTCAGGTAGGTACTGTGTGTAAGTGTGTTTCTGATTGCTGTAGTATGTGTAAGTCTGTGTTCTGAGTGTGGTGTGTGTGGGTTTGCTTCATGTGTCTGTTTGTGCTATCTTGGAGGTAGTTTATTAAAGTAGGTGTGGTGTGGGGTGCACAGCTATCCACATGGGGATTGTATGGGGGCATGGCCACCTGGCCATACGTAGTGTAGGATGGTTTGTTTGGATGTGATGGGTAGCAGTGCGTCTGTGTGTGCATGTGTGTGTTCTGTGTTTGTGTTAGTTCCGGGAGTTTGACTGTCGCGAGTCTGAGTGTTCGGTATTGTGGGGTTTGGGAGTCTGGGAATGGAAATATGGTCGTTGGAAGTGTGTGCATTCCTGAATTCGTGGGTATGCCATATACAGCGGTTGAAGTCTTCAAATATGTGTATAACATGGACCATAGCAATCACACATTCTACCACGACTGAACGTTATGAACAAAGGATATGGAGATTATACATGTCTATACACTATTACAAATATGTGCTATGGACATGAGCCAAAGATAGGGTTACCACCTGTCCCACCTTGCAAGGGGCAGTCCCTCTATGTGCGTCAGTGTCCTGACCAAAATGAGTACAAATACTAATGTTCTAAAATCTCGAGACATTTGGCATGTTCCATATTTAATGTAATTGTTGCATAAAATAGTAATCTGTATCTAAAATACCTACATGTAACAAGAAACAGGATAAGCAAGTAAACTGCTACAAGAATAAGCTTTTATATAGGCATATATGTAAAGTTCTATACTTTGTACTGATCGTGGGTATGTGTTGGCCTCTAAAATCCAATGTGTGTCCTGTAAATGTCCCACTATGGCAATTTGAAAAGGTGGCAACCCAAGCCAAAGAGGTTCAGTCACCAACACAACTCCAATGAATGCAAATATCTGTGACAGAAATACATGAGACAGCTTTCATGTAGCAACATTTCATTACATACCGATGTATTTCCGAACAGCTTGAAGGACCAACATCACCTGCATGCTATACAGGAACCAATTAACAATGGCTTAATGAATCAGCCTGCAATTACCATAGTATTAGTCCACTAAAGGATAGGTCTTCAAATAGGGAAGGAGCCCTCACACACATATCGAATATGTATAAATGCTGTTCCTACCCACCTGCATCTGCTATGTACACCCGCCTAAATCTCTCCCATACCTGAAACAGTTGCAATACATACTGTAATAACATCACAAACATCCACTCACTCTATGATATCTGCAGAAGCCTGAACATACTTTGTCAGAGACGCACTATAATGGCCCTATTTGAAATCGTTGCTGTTGTACAATGGAACAGACGCCGATGTTACAGGGTTTGGTTGTAATAATCCCGTATCAGGTGGCTGTGCATACACCAGGAAGTGTTACCAATTACTCATTAACAGCTCAATATGATGCACATGTACAGTATACCAAAGATGTCAGGTGAGCACAGTTTAAAACACCTAACTTTCTATGCATAGCCACACAGCTTTGAGCTGCCCAGACATCCTTGCCAGACCTAAACATTTGCAGATGTATCAGGTACAAACCCTGCAGAAGTAGAAATGTTCAGAAATATAACAGCTAGACTCACATGTAGAACTACATCCTCTAGCTGTTACACACAATCCACAGGGGCCATGAAGTTAATATATCTCTGTGTGCCCCCATATAGCTGTTGCAATTCATCACAAACAACACATCCAGGCCATCTTCCTCGAAGGTAGGGCAAAGGGACAATGCCCAAGTGGAGTATTCAATTATACACCACTGTTGCCATGTCATTGGCTAATGGAGTAGCTGCACAGCTGATGTGCATGTAATCATCTACTCCGGAACACCAATTGGTGGCAGGATACCACATGTTACTGATATCTAAGTATAAAAGGATGGCTTGCCATACATTCAAACCAAATGTACATACCAGAAAAACATTACAATGAGGATTGCAACACAAAACGAATAGGATTTATATTACCGTCAACTCGGGTTACTAATAAGGTATGTAGAACACTCAGTATGTCAGTGTATATAGTACCTGTTCTGTAATAATTAAAGTGTACGCAATGCATATAGTGGGAAAAGGTATTATGTAGTGATGTATTGTTGAGCATAGTAATGCTCATAGAAATTGTGTGTACTGCTGTAGGCCACAAGGTAAACAGCTCATACACCACAAGGGATGCTATATAAGGACTTTGAACAGAACAATTCCACTCCAGCCACTGTCAGTGGCAGGGTTGGTCCAACAAGTATGTGCCATAACAGGGGATAGTATATCTTGATATACTGTAACAGTAGGCATATGTATGGGCGTATAACTGAGAATAACATGTCTAAGGTGGTCCTGCTGTGTAATTATGATTTGCATTGTGGGATATTGTGGCAAAAATGTGTAATGTACAGTATTGTAGGTAGATATGTCTAACATTTTACATAGCATTACTGTTATGTTATGCAAACATCAGGTATGTCTATTGGCATGTATAATACACAATAACAGGATACATATGATTTGTAGTCACCAGACAGTGTATCAGCATGATAGCTAATTGAAATGGAAAAGCTAGTCAATTATCCATGCACAAAGGACATGTAATAGCTAAATAGGTTCATAGTTAGGTATTATGCTGTCTGGCCAAGGCCATTGATAAGCCTAGCTACAGTGTTTTGACTGGCGGCACCACCCTAGGTTAGTATCCTGTGCCTGTGAACAGCAGAGCCATTAGTTTCCTGCGCCTCTGTATAGCAGAGTCACTGCAGTGATCCCTGGTGTACATGTCTGTCTCCCATCCACCCATTGAGGTATCTCTTGAAGAGTGCTAGTGAGGGTTCCTGCCTGATGTACATAGGAATCATGTTCCAAAGCATGGGGAGAGTCTGGGTGAGGAATGTATCCCTCCAGCACGTCCTAGTCATCATTGCATTTAGGTACATATCCCAGAGCATGTGGCTCTCAGGGGCTTTTGCTTATGTGTAGCATATCCATCAATACTGTTTTGGACACGGGCCTTGTATGTTCAGCAGAGATCACCTCTGAGTATGCGGTATGCAAACGAATACAGTTGGGGTTTCTGTAGTTGGGCTGCATACGTCATCCTTCAGAGGTCAGTATTCCTCTTGGTGTGGTAATGTTGTGGTATTTCAAGCTGTTGCTGTTGTCTTGTAAGGTACATCCCAAATGGGGTGTTGTACCCTTTAATGTGTTTCATAAGTCATGAGTAGAGAGGCACAATGGCTGCCTTTTATCTGGCTAAAAACCCATTAGAGATTAGGGGGGCCACGTAGAAGTACATCCACACCACCTTGCCAATATGGTTATTAAAGGAGTGAATGCTATCTACTTGGGTTCTAAGATCCCTTATTATGCCTTATGTATGTAGGGGACTGCCACCTATGTGATAGTCCACGGGTGATTGGTGTAATCGAAAGGGGATGTCTATGCACCTTGTAGCATGCAGCTTGAGGTCATGTTATTGACACCAGGTATCCATCCCAGTGACACCCTTATGGAGGGTGTCTGTATCAGCTGGGGAATCAATCATGGCCCCTAGTTTGCAGTCGTCTGCAAACCTTTTCAGGGTAAGTCCTCCTGTGCTAGCCTGTACCTCAGAGAAGCATATACCAAACATGAGGGGCCCTATGACCGAGCCCTGGGGGACGCCAATTGTAACTGATTTACAGTAGGACCTAGGGTATGCTACCCTCACTGTGTGGGTTCTGTCCATGAGCCACTTTGCATAACATCTCGTGATGTAGGGGTTAATGTGCAGGTGGATGTGTATGTTGACAATACCAGAATGGGGAATTATGTTGAAAGCCTTTGAGAGGTCAAGGTAGGCTGTGTGGACCTCCTTACTCTCATCTACTGCCTTGGTAACTGTCTCAAAGGACTCCACCAAGTTTAGGAGGCATAGTTTGGCCCTAACAAATCCAAACTGGGTGAGATCAAAGGTTTGGAGGCCACCAATGTATCTGTGAATGAGATCCATGATGATGTGCTCCATAGCCTTGCAGAACAGTTTAGTCAGGAGTATAGGGCAATAGTTCCCCTGGTCCATTGTGGCACCACCTTTGTGGAGTGTGATAACTGTTGCTGTGTGCCATTCAGGGGCCACAATGCCTGATGCAAGGCTATTATTGAATATGGTACCTAAGTGGGGAGCCAGTTTGTTCTGAAGTTCGTGGAAATCGCAGCCTGGGATTTTGTACGGTCACATGGATGCTGTGTTCCTGGCTTTAGAGAGTGCAGTTTTGAACTGCATAGTTGTGATCACAGGGAATCTGCATTGTTCTTGTATAGATATGGACCCTTTAGGGTGTGAGAGGGGTGTAAAGTTAGCACTGATCCTATATGCCAGGATGTTGCCAATATCAGTCGGTTCTGTAATGTTCATACCTTACTGCTGTATGTCAGAGCAGATGTGGATATCGCCATCGAGAGTAGTGACATACCTCTAGAATGCTTTGTGGTAGTCCTTGGAATTAGTTGCAGATATGTTTACAGAGCTAGCTATGGAGGATGTGATAAGGGATCTCAGATTCTTACTGAGGCTGACCAGGGAGCTCCTCCACTCATGGGATTGTACTCTACTTTGCAACAGTCTCCTCCTTCTGCTGTACATTATGCCCATGGCAGTGGACCACCAGAGTGGCCTCTGTTTTCTGGTGGGTACCGTCATGGTTCTGTTTGGGATAGCATGATCCATGCAGTCGTGTAAGTGCTAATCAAGTGCAGTTGTGTATGATTCAGCAGTTGTAACTGTATTGTCCATCTGCACAGGTGTCATGACGTTTACTACTGCTGTCATAAGAAGCCTGAAGTTGGCTTTGTAGAAATATTGTACTGTGTTTTCTATAAAGGGTGTGATGCCGGGATGTGGATAACAAGGGTGATTAGCGTACGTTTGGATCTGACCAACAAGGAGATAACCCCAGGTGTGGAACACCAGTCACACATGTTGGTAATGACTACGTCTAGGATATTGTTGCCCCTGGTGGTGGTGTGGATAGGTTGATCCAGGCGATTGGAGGTTATGAATCCCAGAAAGCGTTGGTCTAATGTGTTGGTACATGAGTAGGTATCCCAGTTAATGGTGGGGTAGTGTCAGTCGCATATCAGTAGTGTGTCTGTTTGAACCCTACTTTCCAGTACACCAAGAAGTGAGGACCGTTAACCGTGGGGTATGGTGGGGGATCTGTAGCAAGCTACAATTTGTGGACAACATACAGAAGGGGCTATGTGGGTGAGGTGTGTGACATATGTGCACAATCTGACAGCTGCATATTGCATTGTCACCACTAGGTTAATAACCCTGTACCCATGAACTACCACCTTGGCAGCGGTCAACATAATGGACACTGTGTGTAAGGGATGTTGCTGTGCAGTTTACCTCCCTGAGCTAGTGATGTCACCAAGCTTATTAGGTAGTCATAAGTGGCAACCCTAGTCATGACAGGGTGCCATCCATGAATATAGAGATCATTGTTCAGCCATACTCATCAGTCAAGTGACCTATATCGGATCACATATCACCTTTAAGGGGTATTGCCCATGTTTGGATGGCTGACACCAGCCTTCACAATCCTCATCTCCACTATGTAGCATGATGCCTACCCTGCATAAAGACATGTCCAACACTGTGATGTTGGACATGCTACATGTACATATCCTGATCTCAAATACATACGTCATGGACATCCACCTTCCTAGTACAAGGATCGCCACATGCTGGACAGATCCTTGTGCTATACATGTTACATACTCCTGCCATACTATGCAACCCTGTCCAGCAAAGCTGCACATATCACCTCTGTCAGACATGGTGTGATGACCGCATGGTAGATGTATCATTAACCGTGTGTATCAGTTATGTGGCACTGCTTCACCTGGCGCTGGAAACATGGCTGTCGGCTACAGCTAGGTAACCTTACATCCTAGGCTCATACATGGCCCAGGGCATACAGACTACTAGATGACCTTGGCCGTACATGCTATAGTTGATAACCATCCCTGCAAATACCATCAGGATAGCCAGTGTCCCATGTGTATCACATGTGCAACACAGGCGATACATGGCAGGATGTTAAACTGCTCTACAGTGCTGTGTAGATGTATATGGCAAAACACATGCATGTAAAGCCTTCCATGTACATGTCTGCAGTGTCACAGGTCATGTCCGTTAAGGCAGAGTATGTGTTTATATGTGACATATACACAACATCAAGGTCGACAGCATTAATGTGGACACATCCAGGCATGTGCTTATAGGTAAGAACATCAGTACAGGCAAACAGACATGCCCACATCAAGACAGCATCCACATGGAGTATGAGCAATGTAATCAGGTGACACACATATATGGTGATAATATCCAATCCCCATTGGGTGCCACATGTGTGTGACACAAACATGTCAGTGGTGTCAGTGTCATGAAAATTTGCAAAGACAACTATTTATATGTAATAAATGTGATACACATGTATGTGCAGCTGTATCTCTGTGCATCTCTGAGATACTGTGTCCTGTCTCCATCATTATGTCTTCCAGGTATGCCGCAAGCAAGGCTACCAGCCTATACATGCTTGGAGGATGAGGCCCTTATACGTTACCTCCAAGACAACTATGATGTCCTGTTTAGCCATGTGCCACAGGATGCACAGCAGCAGGATGACCTGTGGCAGGAACTTTGCACAGACACTGCATGGACCTAATCAGACATGTGAAACAGTGTGCGAATGCAATCACCAGGGAACAAGGTACAACAGGTGGTGGGCCACCAACCCAGCCCCCACTCACACGTACCGAGGAGCTACTGGCCAACCTGGGGACACCAGCAGAATAGCATCCACAAGCCTTAGCTGACATCGTGGAGGTGGGTGTCTCTCAACCACCGAGCCTGGCATTGCCTGGCAAGTCACTACTTCACATATAACTATTATATCCCATATAGTTGCGTATGTCACTGTACAATATGTAATGTACATCATATGCAAGGCATGTATACACACATGCCGCATACTATAGTATGCTACTCTGTGTATGCACACATGTGCATACTCCATAGTATATCCTATTGTACTTGCGTATGTGTTAACATGCACATTGCACCTTGCAGCTGTCATACAGGCATGGATAATGTTCATACTGTTGTGTCACCCCTATATAGGTACCTCTGGTGTTCCGTTAAGACAGCAGACCATTGCAGGTGAGACAGTTATAAGTATCAGGCATGTTAATGCACAGATCTATTTGCCATGTGGCCATTTAACACATGTACACATAATGTATGGTACGGTCACAATATACAGGTCACATCTGCAATCCATCACAATGGCTACCCATGTGGAATACTTACAAACTAAGTGAAACACCGACATGAAACCTCAGAAACTGTCATTGCTAGATGTGTGGACAGCTGTGCATACAACGGTAGAGGTGTTGTCCAATGTAGGAACATGTACTACACATCAGAACTACACATGTGGGGCACACAAACAGTACTACACAGTGAGCTGGAGTATGGGCAGCCCACAGGATTCACCATTGTGGATTATGCCCCTGCTATGAGTGCACACATTGTGATGTGCCATCTGACATGTCCATGACATGTAGTGGGCCGGCTGCAACATTGTCTCACTATCCCATAAAACATACCCACATACCAAACATACAACCCTTTGTCTGCATAACCCTGTGGACAGTGGAGTATATGACATCTATGGGTGTATGTCATATGGGACAACACAGATATGTGAGATAGACAGCCATCACAACCGTTTGGCCAACACATGTTCACACATGGCCATGGAGGATGGCCAGAGACATGTAGCAACACACAGTAGATGTGATGTGTTTGTGTGTACACCCTGTTGTACATTGGCTACACATGGTCCAACTATAGCCTTTGTTGAATGGTTATATTGCAGATGTGGAACACTGGACATCCTAAAGGCCTGTGCACAGCTTGTGGAGGTGTAACATCATTCGACCACATAAGATGTGTTGAACATCATGACTGTCACAGCATGACAGTAGTCATCTGTACAGCATCCACATACATACACAGACAACCACATCAGGCCACAGATACAGTACATTTCCCTTGCTGCTGTTGGACATCACTGTCAGCCATGCACCTTGTGTGTGTGTGGTACACAAATGTCATGTGGGATATGGTGTATTGACAAGTCTGCCATGTGTAGACATTGTTGCCAGGCAGCTAAAATATGTTTGTAGATGTGCAGGGGTGTCATCAGTATGGCCTTTGGTGACCTGTGTCACACATTCCACATCATGGTTTAGTGTGTATACACCTCAGCGACATGTGTCACAATCCACAGTATAAATATATATTGTGTATGCACGCAGTCATGGCTATGCACTGTGTCTGTAATTCACACTGTATAGCAATAGAGATGCCTCATGATTCCATGCAATGGCACTGTGTCTGGACTTCACACTGTATAGCAATATAGATGCCTCATAATACCCTGCAATGGTCATGCACATCTGCTAAATGTGCATTTTATCTGTAGGGCGGACAGACAACACTGCAATGTGACACCATTATCCCACTGTATATGTGACAGGACACCATTGTGTTAAACATGTATGCATGTCAGTGCACACGCCAGCAGATTACGTCATACTAAATGTTAATGTCAAGGTCATATGCCACACATCAGCCATGTGTACTGTTAACCTGTGCTGGTCCACATGGTGTAACACAGGGATGCATGCTTACTACCATGATTGTGTGAAATGCATGGCTTCTGCTATGACACATGCATGCTGTTGTGTGCAACCCATGGATGTATGATAACTACCACTATTATTGTCTGAGCTGCATGCCTTCTGCTGTATCATATGCATGTTGCATGCCTTCTGTCAAATCACATGCATGGTGTGTGTTTGTGTGTGTCTGTGTGTGTCTGTATTGTAACGTAGAGTCTTTGTCTGCCCTCACAGGTGATGTAGGTGTGTTATCCTCCTGCGGTCCATCTGATGTTAGTGTCCCCACTCTAGCAGTGATGATGAACATATGCTTGAGGCACAGGCAGGGTTGTCAGGGGCTGAATCTGTGCCATTGGTTGCCATTCCACCTATATCCCCCTCATCCCGGCACACAGATCTCATGCCAACACATACCCCATCACCAGTGGCCATAGAGGAAGGAGAGTTGGCATGTGGTAGCTTGAAACAGGGAAGTGTGGTGGCTACGGAAGGTGTGTATTCACACCATGGTGTCAGGCAAATGACTGGAGATGGGTCACACAGGCATGTGTGGCCAGTGCTGCTCATAGGAGGACTTCTGGCCGACGTGCCCCTTCCGGAAAGAGCGCAGCAGCTGGTGTCACCAGACACATGTTTCAGGCTGTAATGGCAGCACAGGCACACGCTGAATGGCAGAACAGAGAAGGGCAGAGGCTTCAGAGGGCTGCTATCCATTCTTTAAACAACAACATCAAGCCAATGGCAAATGCTCAACAGCAGATTGCTGAAATTTTGGACAGACGATTGGGTGACATGGTTGGAATCCTTGGCCGTGGCATGACAATCCACAAGCATGAGCTGTCTGTGCTGGAACATCTGGTAGGAGTGAGGTGTAAGGCACATGAATGTAGGCCAGCTACGTCACCCGGTGCAGGTCTACGTGAACGAGCTAACTCGCATGCCCGCTCCCATAGAGGCGGTAGCAGCAGCAGTGCAGCTGGTGCTGCGCTGCCTACACCAGGACACAGCAGGCCATGTGCATATGGCCCTGGACAGTCCCAACGGGACATGTTTGTAGGCATTGCAACTGGACATGTGTGATGACATACATGACACATGGACTGTTGTATGATATGATAGTTGTCATGGGTAACCAGTACAGAGGGAATGTTAACTCAGACAACATTGAAATCACACCTTATGTACTGTTAGCATTCAACAGCCATGGACCTACCTTCCATGTGCATGTGTGTAATTGCTGCAGCCACCTGTCTGCACGAAGGACATCTATTGTACCTCCTGGAAACACAGGAATCTAAACCAATTGTTGAAGTCAATAATCATTTGCTTGTATTGTGGCATCATTCCTGATGATGGTAGAATGCTGCTCAAGGACGGGTTTATATCTGCCCCAGAAATAAATTCTGAGAGCTCCATCACACCTGTCTTTATATAGTCCAGGGAGGTATGTCTGAAGTCATTTATGCCTATATGCACTGTGACTGTGTCATATGTGCACTTGCGGTGCAAGAACTTGAGTGTAAGTGTGATTTTTTAAAATCTGGGCCACTTGCATCCTCTGTGCATTCGACCCTGTGTCTAGGTTGCTGCTCTCATTTCCCGCCGCTCCCCAAGGTGTTTTCCCCTTCTACACTGCCAACCTGAATATCCTTCCTTTCAAAGAGAAGACGGCGGTGGACAGTCTGCTTGATTTATATTAAGTTTACTGGGACCCTATCTCCCTAAAGAGACTCTGTCCGCTCCCCAAGGTGTTTTCCCCTTCTACACTGCCAACCTGAATATCCTTCCTTTCAAAGAGAAGACGGCGGTGGACAGTCTGCTTGATTTATATTAAGTTTACTGGGACCCTATCTCCCTAAAGAGACTCTGTCCGCTCCCCAAGGTGTTTTCCCCTTCTACACTGCCAACCTGAATATCCTTCCTTTCAAAGAGAAGACGGCGGTGGACAGTCTGCTTGATTTATATTAAGTTTACTGGGACCCTATCTCCCTAAAGAGACTCTGTGTAATCTGTCTTACGTATGTTTTTCTAGCATCTCCTTTACTTGAGCAGCATTCTACTTTGGTACGCATGAAAGCAGCCTATCAGTGGTCATTGCACAGCCCCCCCCAACCCCGTCCTTGGTTTATAGTCTACTCCCCATAATTACCACTATCTAATCTCTATATACTGAAAGGGGATCCAATGTCTGTCTGCCTGGGATGACATGCTGGACAAGCCACACTGCTTCACAAGGGACGGCTTGCACCTGTCACCCCTGAGCTTCCGGATATTGGCAAAGGCTCTTGCCACCCCCATAGTGCCTTTTTTAGGCAAGGCTCAAATTCTAAACCTACCACCCTAGAACACAAAAAAGGAAAAAAACTAAGGGTAATGCTGCTCAATGCCAGAAGTCTCAATCTCAAGATGCACGCCTTTTCGAGGCCCTTCTCAGTATGGAGAACATCGATGTCTGTGCTGTGACAGAAACCTGGTTCAAGGCTCCTGAGAGCACCCCAGCACTATCAGGTTTCACCTCATATCATGCGTTCCGGCCCCAAAATCGGGACAACACCAAGAAAGGAGGGTGTCCATATTCATAAGGACACCCACACCTCAAGGTTGGTGGCAGCACGATGCATCGGAGACCATCTAGGTGCAATTAACCATAGGCAAGACTGCTCTGCAATTTGTAGCATGTTACAGGCCACCCTCTCAAACTCAGGAGCCTCACATGGCCTTCCTGAAAACACTGGAGGGATAAATGTATCTCCAAACACCATCATACTAGGTGACTTCAACTACCCTAATATAGACTGGGAACACTACTCAAGCCCAAACACTCTAGTCCAAAGGTTCCTGGGTTCATAAACTTAAATGCCATGGAACAACTAGTCACCATCCCACAAGAGGAGAAAACATACTTGATCTCATCATCACGAACATGGGATCACAATGTTCAACACCGGAAGTATACCCCTCACTGGTGAGATCAGATCACAAACTAATCTCGCTGGAGGTCCTCATCCGCCCCACCTGAAATAAAAAGACCACAGTGAAAAACTTCTCAAAAGCCGACTTCACACTTCTAAAAACTAGTGTGGTCTCCTTTAAGGCCCCTGAGCCAGTGGTAAATATTAATCAAACCGCTGAATCACTTACAAATGCCTTCTACCAGCACCTACAGGACTGCATGGATCAGGCAATCCCAAACAAAACTAAGACTCTTTGTACCAAAGGCAAGCGTCCAGTCTGGTGGACCCCAGCCATAAACAAGCTCTACAACAAAAGGAGGAAGCTACTACAAGATAGAGCAAAATCCTTGAAAGGTAAGACACCTTTGATCATTATAAGTAAAAAACTAAGAGCTCTCATAAAATCATCCAAGGCAAATTTTGAGAGAAAAATCGCCAAGGACTCAAAGTCAATCATAAGGCCTTCTTTAGCTATGTTAGAAACCTAGGAGGAAACTCCCAGATATGCTCAGAATTAGTTCAAAATGATGTTAAGATTACTGAACCTACACACATTGCCAACATACTGGCTGACAGGTTCAGTGCAAACTTCTCCCCTCCCCCAAAGGAGATATCTATACCAGAGGATTGTAGCCCCAAACATCTCCAGCCCAGGTGAGAACTCTCTCCAAGGCAAAAAACACAGCATCCATGGGACCGGATGGTGTCCCCGGCTGTGTGCTCCACGAACTCAATGAAGAATTAAACCCGCAGTTAGGACAGCTGTTTAATCTTAGCCTCACCTCAGGATACGTACCCAAGGGTGGCGCCGCGGCGACTGTGGTCCCACTTCACAAGGGTGGTGCCTCCACCGACCCTGGAAATTACCGTCCCATTAGCTTGACAAGCCTTATCTGCAAAGCCATGGAGAGGATCATAATGGAACTCATAAATAAAGACATAGGGAACTTGTAGACTTTGGATCCAACCCAGTTTGGCTTTGTCAGAGGCAGATCATGCCTTTTAAACTTGGTTGACTTTTTCGAAACAGTCACCAAGGCCATTGATGAGGGAAAGGCAGTCCATACAGGCTATCTCGACCTGGCAAAGGCCTTCGACACAATACCCCACTCAGGTATCATCGAAAAACTCATCGGCTTGAATGTAAACCCATACATCACAAGATGGGTTGCAAACTGGCTAAGTGACAGAACCCACAGGGTCAGAGTTGCTGGAGCCATGTCAGACTCAAAGCCTGTCACAAGTGGTGTCCCACAGGGCTCAGTCCTGGGTCCACTCTTGTTCGGCATCTACTTTTCTGAAGTACAAGCAAACACAGGAGGGTTATGGCTGAGCAAGTTTGCAGATGACTGCAAACTGGGTGCCATAGTCGAAAACACATCTGACACAGATATCCTTCAGAAGGGCCTCACAGAAACGGATAACTGGTGCCAGAGCCATGGCCTAAAGTTAAACGCCAAGAAATGCATAGTCATACCCTTCGGGAAAAACAAGGTTACCCCTAGCTACCATATAGGTGGCAATCCACTGAGCACAGAAGAAGTCATCAGGGATCTGGGGACCCAGGTTGACAGTAGCCTTTCGTTTGACACTCATGTTGCTAAAGTAGTCAGGAAAACCTTCTACACTGCCCACCTGATCATGAAGGGATTCACATCTAGATCAAGGGAGGTCATCGTCCCCCTGTACTCATCACTCATTAGACCTATGATTGAGTACAATGCCCCATTCAGAATGTATCTGACCCGACACCTGCAACAGCTGGAAAGGCCCCAAACGTTCCTCACCAAAAGGATAAAGGGTCTCAAAAATATGTCTTATGCTGCCCGACTGAAAGAACTCCAGCTCTATTCAGTCTCATACCACTTGCTCAGAGGTGACCTGTACCTGACATATAAGGCCATGTCAAACCCAGATTTGATGAATATGCTTCACTTCAAAAAATCTAGATCCCTCAGAACCGCAAGGGCGGGAGACTTAAACCTTGACACGGTTATTAATAGAACATGCTGGAGGGACAGATTCATCACCCAGAGACTCCCTATGCTGTGGAACAAAATCACGGTACATGTGAGGCAGAGCACCTCGCTGGCCTTGTTCAAGAGGAATCTTGACCAATGGATGGGAGATCGCAGATATACCCCAGGGATTACTTCAGTGTCACTGCTTGACAGAGGCACAGCAAAATAATAGGCATAGTCTTATTCAAACTAAAGGGGTGGCGAAAGCCACATAACTATGGGCTAGGCTTATAAATGCCCTTGGGCAGATAGCCTAGTATGAACCTATGAACCTATGAACCTAAGTGGAACCTCTTCTCCTCTGAGTGCACCTCCCTCCTTTTTCCACTAGGTGGCAGCATACTCCTAATAATAAGCCCAGCAAACCCTTCCCTCTTACTCTCCACTAACTAATTCTACCTAGAAAGTGTCTCTGCCCCTCACCAAGAAAGAAAGCTGTAATTTTTATCTCTCCACACACATATATTTGTTTTAGAAAGCACCTCTGTCCCTCACCAAGAAAGTTGTACTTTTATCTACCCACACACATATACATGTTTTATTAGTAACTTTTTCCCTACAAAATTAAGAATCTAAGATTTTTAGTGCAAAATAAAGTTTGTAATCCATATACCTGCACCCCTGCAGTAGTTCTCCTTCTCCTGCATAAGGTCACTGATTGTTTTTGGGCTTCCCGCCTTCTTGGCTCTTCCCGCTCCATTTGCCCTGTGGGCTCACTCTGCTCCCATACCCTGCCCCCAATTCCCACCCACCCCCAGTGGTTCTAGATTTATCACTTGCCCAATAGTCCCACCCTCTTCTCCAACCAATCAGGATATAACTTACTATTAGTCCTACCCTCTTCTCTAGATAATCAGGATACACCTTACTATTAGGCCTTCCCTCTTCTTCAGCCAATTAGGATACACCTTCCACCCTCCCACTTCCTCCACCCTACCTACTTCTCTCTACCACACCCCCAACACACAATCTCACATCACCTTCTCTTTTAATACTATCTATCTACCATTACCATGCTCAGCCTTCCTTACAAAGTCCTTATCTTCTCTTCCTTCATCTCGCTTCTACTATCTCTATACCATTAAACCTCCTATACTGACTTCTATGTGCTCTCTCCCCCTTTGACTCCCCAGCATCACCATACATCCCACTACCACGACATCTCAGCATCTTTAGTTTCCTACCACCCTCTCCTTCTCTTAAAAATAAAACTTTTTCTGATCTCTAACAACAACTACAAACTTAAACTAACTCACTACCAATGTCATCTATCAAAATACAAATCTAACAAACGTATCCCCAATTATACTTGCCTTCATTTAGCTGGCAACATACACCCCAATCCAGGTCCAAACTTCTCTCCTACAAATCAGCCTTGCACCAACAATAAAACTACTAATAAAAACCTCAAGTTCCTCACAATCAACGCACAAAGCTTAAAAAATAAATTAACACTCTTCCATGCTTGGCTCACCCATAACTCCCCAGACATAGCAACCATCTCTGAAACCTGGCTAAAACTCTACATTAATGACTCTGAATTCCTACCTCCAGGATTTCATTCTCTACGATCCGACCGCACAAATAAAAGAGGAGGTGAAGTTGCTTTAATCTACTCTAACCTCCTAACTATGACCCCATACCCTAACACCATCCCCTCTTTTAATAATGCTGAACTAGTTATTGGCATACTAAAAATAAACAACCACAAAAGCATCTGTATTATTTCCCTCTACATTCCTCCTGGAAACAATACCAATACTTTGGGAGACATCCTCTCATGGTCCTCATCTAACATTAAACTAGAAACCTTTATTTTGGGAGATGTAAACATTGAATGGGGAAAAATCAGTAGCCCTAATCCCTCCATATCTATCAACCTATTCAACTTCACTCAACTTACTAACTCCATTACTAGACCTAACAAAACTAACCCCTCTGGCACCATACTTGACTGGATACTAGTATCGCATCCTAACAAACTTATAAAATCTGGTGTCAATCCTGACCCATTAGGAGACCACTTCCCTGCCTTCTCCATTTGAGCAACTCCCACCTCCCCCCTCTCTCTCACCACTGTATTCAAACTTGTAACCTAACTAATGTTAATCAAAATTCTTTCTCTAACTCCCTTAAGCTAACTAACTCTAACCCCCTAAAAACACTGCCTCTAGATGAAGCTGTTGACTATTTCAATTCTACATTCTTAACTGTCCTTAACTCCCAAGCTCCAATAAGAAGAAAAAGAATCAAAACTAAAACCACCCCTTGGCTCACCAATGAGACAAAAAAGATTATGCTTCAAGGGATAAAACCTGGAAAGCCTACCTTAAACACAAACAGCCTGAAATGTTCCTTAAGTTTAAACAACTAAGAAACCTTGCCAAAAAACTAGTCATTAACAATAAAAAGCAGGATACAATAAAAAGTTTTACTACATCAAACTACAAGAAAACCACACAAGAAATTCCAAACAATTCTGGAACTCCATTAACTCCCTCCTTAGACCAGGTACAAAAAACAACCCCTGTCCTGACACCAGCAAGTCTGACCCAGAAATTGCCTCACTATTCAATTCCTTATTCACCTCTTCCATCGCCGAACTAACTAAGACTTTCACCAACAACAACCCTCCCTCCAAATCTACCTTCCTTTCCTTTTTCACCCCTCCCACTTTTGAACTCAAACCTGTACCCACCGACCTAATAAAGAAACTGCTCTATAAACATCCCATCCTCCTTCCTAAAGATAGCTTCTGATTCCATTGCTATACCCATCAGCATCCTAATAAATAGGTCTCTACTCAAATCCTATGTACCCAAACTCTGGCATTCTGCTTTCATTCTTCTACTTCACAAAGGGGGCAAGAATTGTAATGTCTCCAATTTCCATCCCATTGCCATCCTCTCCCCTATGTCCAAAATCCTAGAAAAATGTATCCACCTACAGCTCATGCCTTTCCTTACTGAACACCAACTACTCTCTCCTACTCGGCACAGCTTTCACCCAGGACACAGTACTAACACCACCCTTCTCTCCTTCCTACATTCTGTGAACTCTGCACATGACTCCGGTAACTTAGTATCATCTGTTCTACTAGACCTATCCAAAGCTTTTGACACCATCTCCCACTCCCTCCTTCTAAACCATCTCTCTAACCTCAACCTTAGCCAAAAAGCTCTTTTCTGGTTCTCTAGTTACCTTTCAAACAGGTCCCAAGCTGTAAAATGGGGCCAAGCAACCTCTACCTTCCTTCCTACCCCTACCAAAGTACCTCAAGGTTCCATTCTTGGCCCATTACTATTTAATAACAACTTTCATAAAGTCATCCCCAACACCACAATTGTGCAACATGCTGATGATTCCACTCTGATTTGCCAAGCCCCTAACCTAACAGAGCTCCAAGCTCTAACCCAAACAGCGTTTTCAACCACTGAAAACTGGATGTTCCAAAATCACCTCTCCCTAAATGCCAACAAAACTAAGATCCTCATCTTCTCCCCCTCTAAATCCTCATCTCTTGATAAAAACTTTTTCCAAATTACCAGCCTTAACAATGCCACTATTGAGATAGTAACCTCCACTAAACGTCTTGGTGTTACAATTGATGACCAGCTGAAATTCAATACTCATATCTAGCTAAACATAAAAAACACATATAAAACTTGGCTTACTGTATAGAAACAACCACTTTCTGTCTCCTTTCACTAGGCTAACCCTTGCCTCTACTTACCTCCTTCCCTTTCTACTATATGGCGCTCCTCTGCTCACTAATCTATCATCTACTCTTACCTCCAAATTGGAACAATGCTACAAAAAAATCTCCAAATTTGCCACTAAATCAAAACCCTCATCTCATCACTGCACCTCCCTTCACTCTCTAAACTGGCTTGAACTCCCCAATCATCTTAACTTTCTCCAACTCACCACAGCCCATAAACTAGTGTTCCATCCTACTAACTGTCCTACTCTTTCCAATATCCTTCAACCCTATACCCCCCTTAGATCCCTTAGATCTTCTCACCAAAACCTGATCACAGTACAAAAACCCAAGTGCCCAGCAGGTCAACTTCTCTTATCCTTTACCCTAGCTAAAAATGGAATGCCCTACCCACCTCTCTAAGAACCTGTAACAACATAAATAACTTCAAAACCCAACTTTATTCTCACCTCTATCTAAATAGGATATGCAACTGCACTCTTCAACCTACACCAGTCCAACTATCCTCGCCCTTCTCTCCTGGCTAACCTCTATACCTTCCTAACCACTTCTAACCTCACGTAAAATACTAACTGTATATACTACTAAAGCATTTTTTGCACTATATGCATAACCTACCCAGGCCAACCTCCTTCCTTCCTCACCTCTTCTAAAATACTAATTGCATAAGCTACTAAACAGAAATTGTTTTGCTTTTTATACAATATGCCATTTTTTTTCCTGCTGAACTTAACTGAAACTGTTAATACTTTTGCTATTTTAGCAATCTGATGTTAGTATTGTAGACTATTTGTAGCTACCTGTTAATTGATATGTTTTCTCTGTCTGAACTCTTACTTGTAATTAAAATTGTTGTTTCTGTGGAGCTTTTCTCTCCACGCCTCCATTGAAAATGGGCCCCCAAGCCCAGTGGACTTCCCCGGTAATCAAACTGAAATAAATAAATAAATAAATAAATAAATAAATGTGGGGAATCCTGGCACATGATAGACAACTGACTTTGACCCTCTCTTGCACATCCTGTTGAGTGGTATATCCGTGCATGTCACTATCGATTTACCTATGACTAGGATGTTGGAATGTGTGGAGGTTTGCTTTACAGGCTTTTGAGCTGAATCAGTGTAACTTTTATATGTAGGTTTCATTGTGGGTGCTGCCTGGGTTCTGTGTTTGTGAGTTTGTCAAGGATATTTGTGTCTTAGGTTGCATTTAGGAGGCTTTTTTGATTTAGGAAGGTTACGTTTAAGAGCCTCAGCATATGTAAGTCTATGTGTCTGGTCTGATCTATGAGTGATTGATTTAGTGTGGTGTTGTGTGGTACTGGCAACCTCCACATTGTTTGTCATGGTTTTGTGTGAGAGCTTTGCCTCCACACACATTATATAACTACATCTCTCACAAGCTGTGTCAGTTTTTTAAGTAACAGGTTG
This sequence comes from Protopterus annectens, assembly GCF_019279795.1. Taxonomy (NCBI): domain Eukaryota; kingdom Metazoa; phylum Chordata; order Ceratodontiformes; family Protopteridae; genus Protopterus; species Protopterus annectens. The sequence continues at coordinate 80,659,628 of NC_056726.1, read as the reverse complement.
TTGTCAGTAAACAAGAAATAATTGCTACATTGCCTCAGGATGCCCATTTCAACCAAACTGGCTACAGTGATGTTTGGAAAGTCTGACTGCATGGCTCCAGGTGCTCACTAATGTGGTCTGAAGGGGAAGTAGCTCCTTTGAGGTTTAGAGTTGATTACTGGAGGAGCTGTCTCTGGTAGTGAAGATAGTGCTGGTCTCAGCATATCCACATGCAGCTAGCTAACAATGATCCTTTAATCTTCACACCAGAAGTAAAAGAATAGTGGTAATCTCAAGATGCTTCTTGAGAAGTAGCATTAATCCAGATGTTGCTTGGTTCAGTACACATGCTATAGTTTTCTCTTGCAAGATATCCTGGAAAGAATATACAGCAGCTGGATACAACAGGAATCCAAGCTGCACAAAGGCACTGAGGAGGTTCTCATCAAAACTACAACTAGACCATTTAGCGAAGTTCCGTATGCACTACACAATCAAAAACCAGCAAGGATCGACCTCCCCCCTTTCCTTCTCTCACCAGAAGGAAAGCAATAGTTCTAATCCCAGGCTGCCTCATAAGAAGCAATTTTCAGGTTTTTCAGTGATTAATAATCTCTAGGAAGGCTAGGAAATATTATCTGTTTGCTTTTTGTCCCACCATAAGCAAAGCAAAAGCACTAATCTAAAGCTGATTCCTTAGAAGCAGTTCCCATCCTCTTCAGTGATTGGTAGCCTAGTCCTAGATGTTACAGACTTTAAAAGTAAGATGGAAAAAAAGAATCAATACTCTGATATTACAGTGTGCAATAAGAGATTAGGATGATAGGAAACAGCAAAATGACCCTTTAAGAGTCAAAGGGGAGGCCTTTCCCAGTAGTTAAATGCTACTGTACTATATCCTTCACTGCTTACCAAATGCATGTAAATACAGCTGTCTCTAAGTAATACGATAAAAGAATACTTCCTCTGATGCCTGTGTGACATCTACAATCATACCGAATGCTGGAAAATCAGTTCACTCATATATAAATCAACTCTGTACTCAAATGTTAAATTATGAGCAAATCAGTATATACAATCTGAATGTCTGATCTATAACCGAAGACACCGTGAATGCAAATATCACTGCTTATGAAGTGACTACTCATCTGATTGTATATAAGATGCATGTATTTTATATGTAAAACATTTGTACTTATAAAAATTGTCTGTAAACAGCAGTTTTATTCTTTATGAGGAGGATTTCTCCCTGGGTGCCCTCTGAAAAAGGATTATCATGTCCAGTCATATGAACCTGGTAATCAAATGCAATAAATAAATGTTTCAGTGCCAAGTAGAATGAGCAGATGACATGAGGATGGGAAGAGCTTCCAAAGTCATATTTACAACATGGGCAGGCAGCTCAAAAGCAACCAAGTTTAAAAGCACAGCAAGGGCTAAAAATGTAAAGTAGTCATATGCCAACAGTAATCTCACAGCACTTCCAGCTAAGTAAAAATACAGCTAATTAGTAATGCAACTAGAAATCCTAAATAAGAAGCCTTACTTCTCAGCTCCCTCACTAATTAGCTGGATTTAATTTCTTTTCCATCGGTCCAAGAACATAACTTTCAGGTAAAGTAAAATGTAAAATAAAAAAAAGAGATATAATAAGTGGAAAGATATAAAAATGAAAGGATCCAAACCATAAATGAAGAAATTGAATCCAAAGTCTAATGCAACCATGCACAAGCAGTAGTGTAATGGCCCTTGCAGCTAAATTGGAATGCAGCTGTTGTTCTTCTTTCGGCTTTTCCCAGTTAGGGGTCGCTACAGCAGAACTCCGGTCCGCTAATGATTAACAGTAGATTTTTACGGTGCCGGGGTGCCAGCTCGACGCCCAACCTTCAACGAAGGCACGCCCATTTACGCATGTCTTTTGAACGCCACTCGACCGCGGGGAGGACATGCAGCTAAATACCTTAAATTAAAAAAAAAAAACACATCTCAACTCCGCTCACTAACTAGCTAGATTTAATTCCTTTTCAGTCAGTGAATGAAAATTATTTTTTTGACTTACTGACCTTAGCCAATAACTTTTAAAACTCTAAGAAAAAGCTTTAAGATAAAACTATTTTTTAAATAAAACAAACTGCAATACAATAACATTCATATATATATATATATATATATATATATATATATATATATATATATATATATATATATATATATAGATATATATCTATATAATTGAAAGGCTCTAAACCTTAAATGAAATCCAATCCAAAGTCCAATGCCACCACACACCAGAACTAGTCTAACAGTACTAGCAGATAAATAAGCATGCAACTAATTCCCATTTATCTATTGCAAGTTTAACAACAGTTATGTCTGATGCTGTATCCTTATGGTGGCATACACAGTGTAGTTAAAAGCAGTGGTTGTCTTTAATAAATCTACTACTTGTGTGGTGCCACATCTGTTTGCTGCCTCATGTGACTTTTGTTCCCTCTACTTGTCACTGTGGATGATTGTACCATACACGTCTCATTTTATTACATTGAAAACATTTAAGTCCTAAAGCTGGGCATGTACTAGAGCTAGTAGCTTTCTGTTTTTCTTGTGTATCCTGTTTTGATGACTCAGACTGCCTTCTTATAGCCATGTGTAATGCTTAGTTCTTTCTTCTTCTGTGGTAGTGACCAGTTATCTAGACAGAAATCGCCATTTCTATTAATCTCTACTGCATTAGCATTCCGAGTATGTCAACCAGATCACCATATCCTCAGGCAAAGTCTCCCAACATTTCAAAATACACTAACTTGATATCTACTCATCCATCTATGAACCAACACACACATATTTCTGCAATTAAAATTAGCACTGTCCTCTGCTTTTCTGCAGTGTTCTCTAAAGATTTCTTATACATTTAGGAGGTAATTTGAAGCATTCACACATCACAGTTTTCACTTTGGAATATTTTATTTATTCCTTATATTTATGCATTGTTGATCTGGTTAGTACCATTAGTCCAGTAGCCTCTTTTCAGGGAAGTCTTGGAATATATCTGTACTACTAAGGGAAATTTAGCCAGGGCACCAGGAACATCCCCTAGTGTTTTTCACAATGAGTCACTTGGTGGCACCAGAGGGCTTCTGCTGACTCATGTTTTGAGACGTGGATCTAGAAGGAACTAGTCTGTGTGTGTGGGGGTGGAGGGGCAGCAAGGCAATTACTTTTTCAGTGAGAATGGAGAGGAGTTCATGAAAAAATTTAAGTAAATATTGTAGCATCAAGAGGACTAGTAACTCTGAAATTAGATGAGGTGATAAATGCAGATGAGAAAGAAGATGGAGATAACATGCCATGGAGTGTGTCATTCAGAAAGTGTTCTTGGACAGAGAAGTAAATATTGGAATTTTGGATGTCAGTATTGTGTGTGGCGATATAAATGAGAAAGGAGTGTGCTTAGCCAATGGACTAGCTAGGTTTAAGGACATGCTTTGAAACTGGGCTTCAGTGAAGATTGTGGATGTTATAGATGAACAAAATAAAGACAGAGACATTGTGACAGAAAAATAAAACATATGCAGCAGTAATGGCAGCAAACAGGTCTATGTTAAATCAGTGAATGCTTAAAATAGCGAACACTGATTTATCGACCCTTTAACAGCAAAAGCTAACAATCTCAAAGAAATGGAACAGCGATTTTTTTCCCCAGGGGAAAAAAAAGTTCAAAACACAAAACAACTCTGAGATCATACCACAGTGGAGGAAATGGTAAAGTCCCTAAAACAGGCCAGTGATTTTTTTCCCTAGGGAAAAAAATTGCTGTTCCATGTCTTCAGGATTGTCAGCTTTCGTTCTTAAAGGGTGGATAAATCAACGTTCGCTATTTTAAGCATTTGCTGATTTAATATAGACCCCAGCAAACAGCTGGCTAAGAAATTTGAAGGAAGGCAAGATATTTACATTTTTGAAGAGATCTATGGTAAGGATAATGACAAAAAAATAAGTTGACTTTTGACAGGTACTTTGTGTTTGACAATTTGATTTTACCTCTAGATTTCAAAAGCCAGGCCGTAAGAGATTTGATACATCTTGGGAAATAGTCATTCTGTAAAATGGCTTTTGAGACTTTCATGTTAGTTGAAAGATGTATAATTGAGTGCAAAAAAAAAAGTTATGATTATCCATATAATGAATATGATTTCAAAATAAAAGTAAAAAGAAAAATGACTGCACAGTTTAGCCCTTCAGAAGCGAATAAAACTCAGTTGATTTTTTTGAGAACTTATGCCAAGTAAATTTGTATACAGGGGCCTGGGAGGTATGTGTTACATTGAAAGTGGAGAAATGTAAAGTGCACAATGTATTCAAATGTGAAAAATGTTAAATGGATCAAAGGGGATGTTAGGTATTGGGAATAGGCCACAACATATTTTTGGGGGTGGGCACCTTTAATTTAGGATTGCAATGAAAGACGATGATGGAAATTTTGGGAATTTGGGCACTAAAGAAGAAAATGCAAGCCCAATTATAGGTGATGTGGGAGTGAAAACAATTTTTGCTTTTATTGTCCAATGGTATTAGAAGAAAAAGAACAGTGTAAACACAGTGGAGAAGAGAAAACTCAGATACAAAGGCAGGTAATAAAAGATAAGTTGGATAAGGAACAAACAGCTGGGAAAGTATAGGATGATATAGCTAAAAAACAGAGGAAATAAAAAAAAGTAGGTTTGAAGGGTGATGTAGATGAACTCTGTGGAAAAATGATAGGTCGACAGAAAGAAAAACTATATTGTTGGAGAATACATATGGGTTACTAGTAAATGTTAAAGAAGAGTCAGAGGAGACTTTAGAATTTGAAAAAATAGAAAAAAAAAATCAATAAAAAGGAGGGTAAGAAGAAGGAAATGAAAAACAAAGATAGCATTGCTGAATGTGAGTAGCATGAAAATAATTTGAGAAGAATGGTGTAAAAATTTGAGGCAGATCTGGTCTATTTGTTGGGCACAAGATACATGGAGGTAGAAAGATGAAAGAGCTTGAAAACTGGAGAAATAAAAATATGGATGATAGGGAATGATGTGTGTTCAGGAATGACAGTGTTGATAAACTGGGAAATAAACCTAATGGATGCAGCAGTAGTAATAATAGTAGGTAAGGTACTGTTATGTTGTATTAGAAAAAAGACAGTGTCTGAAAGGTTAATTGTTGATCATACATACACAGCGAGGAAGATAGGAAAATTGTCTGAGGTAGTTCAGAAATATGTGATGGTGAATATGTAGATTATTTTAGTAGTGGACTTGAATGTTAAATTAAGAAATCAAAGCGAGAGAAGATTTTGCAATATATTAAAGTATTGAAAGTGGTTTTGAGACATGATGGTTTAAGAATATGAACAGAAAGGAGTTTACAAACAGAAAAGAGAAGAGAAACACAAAATATATTATATAATTTGTTCAGGGAGGTGAAGAGGCTTTTTTCTGAGCATAGGGTGTTGTGGGCTGTGATAGGGGGAATGAAGAAATATTAAATGAAAAGAAAGGTTTTAAAAAGGTTAACACGGAGAATGGTGGGTAGGGAGTGTTTGGAAAAGAACAGAACTGTGGAAAGAACATCTGACAATGAAAATTATTTGAGGATCCTTGACAAGAGTGGTGGATGGTATATAAAAAAAATACAAGAAGGTATATCTTCAGTTTTGAAAAAGATATGAATTGAAAAAGGGTAAGGATGAGTATAGGGAACTGAAAATGTATAAAATGCTATTGGAAATGCTAAGTAGAAACTCTGAGGAGGGAGAATGTTATATGAGTATAATAATTTATTTATTTCACATTTGTTAATCAGGTTGGTCAAGCTGGGTAAGAATTTATCCATTTTCAGTGGAGACCCAAGGGAAAACCCCAAACAGACATACAAACACATACAAATAGAGACAAATTAACAATATTACAGAGCAAAACAATTTTATGAATACAATGGATAACAAAAACATAATGTACTCAGTGGAATACTACATATCTATATATACAAAAAGTGTAGTAATAGGTTGTAACAGGAGAAACAACTATAATAAATCCAGCAGGTAAGCAGGAGGGGAAGTTATGGTTGTAGGTAATATAATGAAAAGAAACAAGGTATAAAAAGATAAAGTTACAAATTTACTGTTTGAAGAGAGAACTTTATGAAAGGGAGAAAGGAAAAAAGTGTTGCCTTTTTTGGACATGGAGTAAAGTATATAAAAAGAAATATGAATACAGCAAGGAATGAAAAAGGAGAATTAACATATGAACAAGAGATTATGGTGATTATGCAAAGATAAATAGAAATATGTATAAAGAAGGAAAGAAAGTAAGACATGAGAATTAGAATGGAATTGATAGAAGAAACAGAAAATATACTGTATGTGAAGAAACAGAATAGGTATTAAAGGAAGGAAAGGAAGATGCAGCACTGGACTCTGAGTTAGATTGTTTTTGAAGTTGGGAATGTAAGAATAAAAGAAAGGATGGACAAAGACAAACAGAGTGGTATAAATTATATGGAAAAATGAAAAGAGGGGAAATAAGGAATTTGAAGCCTATTACATTGGGAAATGAGCTTGTATTTTTAAGGAAATCATTCAAAAAAAGTTGATGACGGTAGTTACTGAAGTACTGAGGGAGTGTATGGAGTCAAGGTGAATGAAACGGATCTATATTATAACATCGAAGTCTAAAAACTTCAAATGTTATAATATTGAACCCATTCAATCGAAACACCAGAAAACCGAACAGTCAGAATAGCAATTTTTTTCCCAGGGAAAAAATTTGCTGTTCCGACAAACATACACACAACTCAAGCACACCAAAATAAATAATCCACACACATACACTTCACGAAACCGTACACTAAACCAGACATACACCACTAGCTACCCACTTACCTTAACCTAACCGTAACCCTAAGGTCCCTAACTATCGTACACTCACCTTACCCGCTCCCTAACCCTAACTCACCTACCCCACCCTAACCCTCACGTCCACACAATCGCACATTTACCTGACCCATGCCCTAACCCTAACTCACCTAACCCATGCCCAATCACACACTCACCTTTATTCGCCCACTTACCTTAACCCGGTCCATAACCTTCGCTCCGCAGTTGAGGAAATAGCAAAGCTGCAGAAATGGCCCACTGAATACTTTCCCTAGGAAAGCATTCGGTGTTCTGCAGCTTCGCTATTTCAAGAGTTTGCTCTACTGGGTTTGATATTATAACATTCAAAGGTTTTAGACTTTGATGTTATAATATAGACCTGAATGAAACATATGATTTGTGAAATTAGTGGCAGATTATATTATTTTTGAAAAAGTGATCGAAAAACGAAAGCATGCAATGCTGAAGTGAAATGTGTAATATTTTATATGATTACAGGATGAGTGAAAAGATAGTAAAAATAATTAGGTCAGTCTATGAGAATTCTTAGGTAATTGTGATGGTGAATAGATGTATATAGAAAAAGATAAAGGTAGAAAGAGGGATGAAATAATGATGCCCACTGAGTATGTGGATATCTGTCGTGGTAATGCATGTTGTTATGCAGAGATGTGAACGTAGGTTCATAGGTTCATAGGTAAGTACTTGGCTATCTGCCCTCAGAACCTTTTTAAGCATAAGCAGTTTGCCTTTTCTGCTCAAATTATCTTATTCTGTTTGATTAGAAAATGGTCTTACCCATCCTACGGTCGATAATTATGTATTACACCTAATGAGAATAACTGTAATCATACCATAGATAATTTGAGGGGACCCATACATAGGATAAAGCATTTAGGAGGTACCTCTGTCCATTAGTAGTACATGGGTAGTCCTGGGCTAAATTTTCTGTTTCCCATCCATAGATCCAAGCTGCACTTGAATATGCATAGGGATGAACTTTGTTTTATATGGATGGGGAGTCTGTTCTAGACCAGTGGTATTCTCTCTTAGATATACCTGTCTCTCCAGCTGTTTTCATGATGTTGCAAAAGAGGTTTAGATCCCTATAATATATATTTCTGATGTCATTTGACTTGTTGATGTGCAGTAATTCCATTAATATTTGGTCAGAGTATGCCTTGTATGCCCGACACAGGTCACCTCTTAGCAGTCTGTAGGATATTGAGTATAGTGACAAGGCTTTAAGCCAGTACATATAGGAGATGTTGTTTAGGACTTGTATCCTTTTAGTAACGTATCACTGTGGGCATTTCACTTATTGTATGATTGCCCCAGTAAGAGCTGAGTAAAGGGGAGCAATGATATCCCTAGATCTAGACAGAATTTATCACATTTAACATGAGTTAGGAGAAGCAATACAGATGATAACATGGGATAAAAGTACCATTAATGTCATCCTATGCAGATGACTTGAATTTGATAAATTATAAAGGGTGGGTGAAAGAAGTGATAATTAGGATAGACACTGTTACAAAAGTAGGGGTGAAGTTTAATAAAGAAGTAAAGGATTTGGAGATATAGTGATTTTTTTTACAAGGAAATAGATTTGTGTTTTAGTGGTAAAGTTTTTGAGAGGACCAGTGGTGAAGTTGCAAGGGAAGGAAGCTGTGGAAAATAATTAAAACGAACAGAATGGTGGAAGGTATTGTATTTGTATTGAAGAAGGTATACATGATGAATGTAGATGTGTTGAGGAAATTAGCTTATGTGTGTGTTTGGGGAGGTACATTTCCCAATTATATGGAAAAAGAATTATTGAAATTTTGGAGTAATTTTTAGGGATCAAGACTGAATTATGCAATGAGAGGAATAGTATAGAATGAGAAGAAAAAATGGTGGATTAGTTTAGTCAATCCATGTTTTTTCTGTTCTCCAATATAAATTGTTAATAACAGCAACACCAAAAAGAAATACAGTTTTAGGGGTGTTATTATTTAAGGAATGTCTGATGATATGAGAAGGGACTAGTCAACTGAAAAGAAAATGAGAGGTAGGAAAAAAGGAAAGAAATAATATGAAAAAGAAATGACAGTGTGGAAGGTATCATTGGGGTGAGACAAAAATGTGGAGAAAAAGTTGGTATAAGAAAATAATGATATAACAATAAGAACATATAGTTGTGTACCCTTGGGAGAAGTTAGGGTATATGGTTCAAGAGGAAATTAAAGGAAGGCAAAACAATATTTGAGCACTTTTATGAAGGAGGGGATTTTGTATGGAGAATTATGTTATATGAATTTCCAGTTAAATGGAATGTGAAATATAATGTAAGTGGTGAGATAATGCACAATTCATGTAAACTAGAAAAGGCGTATGCATTGGATTATGAAAGAACTAAAGATTTTTAGAATGTGATAAAAAAAAAGTATAAATGGAAAGGTTTTGAAAAGATTAATTTGGAAATTATTTTATGTAGCAGATAAGGAAAGAAAGAAGGAAGAGATTACTGAGACCAAGTTTTGTTTGTTGCATCATGGTGTTTATGGAAAAGATTCTGTGACGAATGACTGTATAACAAAAAAAGGTGAGGAAGTGATGATGGACATAAAGAGATAGTTGTGGTTGAAAGTGTTTGACAGACAATAAATGATTAAAAAAGAGAAATTATGCATATAAAAGAAAAGTGTATAATAAAAGAATAATGTGCAACTATTCAATGTGCAAAATGTGTCAGGTATTATGAGTGAAGTAACCCCTATTCTTTTTTTAATAAATGCCATGGGATGTTTTACATCTATCTGGAATGGGAACTCAATCAGATGAGACATCAGTTTAGCATCTAATACAAAAGATGGTACACTGAGGAGTGCAATACCATCTATTGATGCACTGTTATGTCAGCAGTCTAAAAATAAATCCAGTCATCTGAATTGGCGATTTAACCTACAACCCTCTACTCTTCCAGTAACTAAGGCAAGTGTGATACCTGTGGAGTCACAGACAATAATAAATAGTGCAATCAGTGCCACTTACTTCTCGCCCGTATACTTTATCCTTAAATGGATACCCGGGCCTATGTTACATTATCGAATGATGAAAAGACCGAATGCTCTTTCACTGAAATGTAAAAGCTGACAGCACTAAACAGCAAACACATGGAACATTGATTTTTTTCCCAGGGAAAATAACTGGTGAGTTCTGGGATTTTGCCATTTCCTCCACTATGGTGCGATGTTGGAGTTGGTATATTTTAGTAGGGGATGTGGGGGGCACAGCCCCCACATTGGGGGTGTGGGGGTGAAGTCCTCCACTTTATTTTGCATTTGATTTTTTTTTTTTGGCAGAGCAGCGATTTGTTTTCCTGGGGAAAAAAATCACCATTCCATATCTTTGCTGTTTAGTGGTGTCAACCTTTCAAGTTCGATGAAAGAGCTTTCACTCTTTTCATCGTTCGATAATGTAACATAGACCCGGATACCCACCCATTGCTCCTAGTCTATTTGCTGTTGTTTACACACCATTTAAAATAGCCAGATAATGCTATTAAACAATTCCCCTGGCTTATACTGAGGAAATAATTTAGTACTGGGCATGGTTTCCTTAGCTCATTTTTAACACACATACTTTTGCATTTGACAAAAGGCAACACTTCCCTGTCATGCTGGTGCCATCTTTCTCATCTGCCTTCACTTTTTCTGTTTCACTCTCCCACTACAACTTCTGTCTGTTTTACTTTGGCTTTCTCTGCTATTTCTCTTTCTGCAACTCAAGCTGTTTCATTCTCTCAGTTACCTTTAGACATTTTACCTCCAGCTCCAGCTCTATTTTCTAAAGTATGATCTGCAGTCAGAGATTGTCTTGGGATAGCTTGATTTGCTTTGCAACTATATCTCCTATCAAGATATTTTCTGGCTTGGTAGACTTAGTGTTAGCTGCACCCAAGGCAGCTATAATCTTATCATTACTAATAGTGGCAGGTTGGATTCATCCTGTCTTACATTCTTTCATCAGCTGTGACACTAATATTTTGGATACTCTGTGTCACAAAAGGAAATACTGCCAGCCCAACTATCTGGAATTTTGTAAATAATTATATGTCATTTGTGAATATCAATACGATTCATATAAGATGTTTCAAATGTGTCATATAAGATGGTTTATACAGATGTGTGCTGAAGAGATAATTTACAAAGTGCTGTTTGAAATTTAGCCACAGTATACCCTACTAGAATAGAACAGAAATGTACCTGCACTAGTGTAACTGTTTATATGTATATATTTTAATAGTGGAAACTGGAATACAGAAGGTTAACTTCATAAAAATAGCTGAAATTAAATTATTTTATGACACCAAAGGACATGATGTCTATACTAGGGAACTCTCTGTGTTGTCTTGAAGGAGAAATAATTACCAGGTTTGAGATGTGGAATTGTTTTATTGTTTTAGGACTTCCAACAGCTGCACAAATCTGAGCAAAAGCCCTTGTCTGGGTATTTTCACAGGTGGATGCTAAATGCTGGTAGCTGTCAGCAATGGGGGGGTTTCACATGGGATAGAGTCAGATGACAAGAAATTAGGTCATTCTGGAAGCTATCCCAGTAGTAATATTTGTGATATTAATTTAGGAACTCTCTGAGAGAGAGCATTCTGTATTCTGTCTTTGACCTGACAACATCAGCTAGAGGATCCATTCACCACACATTTACCTTGCTATGAGTAAGTAAGTCTAGGGAACAGTATAACTCTCTTAGATACCGTCAGGAATATAGAAACACTCAGTTTAGATGTTTTTTTTAAATTTACTTGAGACTGTCCTGCAATGTTGTTTTAAATATTTCCTGTGATTTTAAACTCTGATATCACTGTAATTACGTAGAGTATTTTCTTGTGTTTTTATTATTTATTATTAAATACATTTAAGATATTTAAGTTCTGAGAATACTTGCATATTTATTTGGTGACACTGTGGGCCACTTCTCATAGTCTTGCTCTTGGTCAAACTACAATTTGTATTAATAGTAACATTACACAGTGAGATTGTACACCCTTTGTTAAAGGCCTTAAAGTAACTGATAAGGAATGGCTGGTGGCAGTGAAAACTACCTCATAGTCTGAGCGGAAGGGAGCATAGCTAGTAAATTTGTCCCAGCCTTTCCCAGGTGTATGTGGGTGTGTGTATAAATCAAACCTCAAAGACTGTGTGGGTCAGCTACTTGGGCAGGGACACAAGGGGGTGCTGGAGGTCTTGGCTTGGCCACTCAGCTGAGATCTCAACTCTATAGCTGTGGCAGTAGGGAGTCTTATTGGGGATCTGGAGAAAGAGGGAGCAACCAGTCCCAGACTGACTGTGGTCTCTCTGTGCTCTTAAGGGAAAATGCACTTGATGCAGAAAACTGCATCTGCTAATACTGTGTGTGCTTGTCATCCTCCCAATGTATGTTCCCCACTGTTGCCAGTGGTGAGGATTGAGGCTCCTTTATTACTAATTCAGTGGTGGAGTGTCACACTCTGTACATGCTTTTTTTGCATGTTTATTAACTGTTCTGTCCCCAGAAATAAATTGTTAAAAAAAGAAAAGCACAATATATGTCTCAATATTTTTACCTTATGGCTGAAATAATATAAAGACTTTTGTTGTCAAAACTGATTTGCAGGCTAAATATTCCTATTACAACATTCCTTCTACTGTACTCCAATACCTGTGATGGCATGTGGAATTTCACCAATATATGGCTACAAATATATGATGGCCACGGGAGTAATATCGCACCATTTGCACCATTGACACCAGTATATGAGAGACAGGGGGCTACAGCCCTTTTATCTGATTCAACTTCAATACATATTGGTAAACAAAACCAATCATTACCAAATATGAATACATGTGAATATGTATAATTATAAATAACTATGTAAGTAAAGTTTTGCCTTAAATTTATAGGCCTTGGCTTTCCAGGCCATTGTCACAATTCCATTCAAAATCAGTGCCTTGTGGTGCAATCTTATCCACAGTAGTTCTAATGTAATCAAAGTATGTATTCACATGCACATAATTATTTCCAGGAGAGACTAGTAATACCTTTTAGTGCTCCAAACATTTTTTGCTTTATGATAGAAATGCTACCAGTCAGATGAAGACTGGCAAATACGAGTTTCTGTTCCACTATTAAAAAATAAAGGACACAAAATATAGAAACTGATGGTAATATGCAGCTGCTCAGTCTAGTTTAGCCAGAGACAGATAAACAGCTGATCACCACACAATAGTTAAGCACCCTTATTTCAATTAATAAATAAATAATTATATCAATTAATAAATAAATAATCAGCCACAATATTTTAAAATTAAATAATTCAATTCTCCACTAAAATAAAATGATGCAACATATTTTGAGAAATTAAATATATAGACAAGATACAGTTTAATATAGAGGGAATATAAAATAAATGTTTTATGGGTAAATAATATAAAAAACATTACACTGATCAGCTAAACATCTCCTATCTAAAATTTGGTCAAATCATTACTAGAACCTGCACATCACTATATTAGAAGTACAAGTTGTAACAGGAAAGCAAAATGGATCAAAATCCCTCATATAGGGAGGTCTATATGCTGTGGAACAAGCAAACAACCAAGAAACCACAAATACTTCCCAAGCAGGTTTCCACAGCAAGACAAGAAAGACAGTCATACCATTTGATCTCTGGAAGGATGCCTCTGAATGAGTACTCACTGGCACATATACAATTCACACAGCAATATCTTGGTAGAATGACCATTTAAAAGTTTATGACACTTACCCTGACTTCACACACAGTGAAACCTCAAAAAAAAAAAAAGTTAAATCAAACTGAATAACTACAAACCCCTTTGTGCTCAACAAAGGACTCAGGTAGCTCCAAAAATATGACTTTATTTAAATTAAAGCAGTAACTTAAGCACTTTCGGTCCTTACATTCAAAAACGGAACTTCATCAGAACTAATACTAACCAACATAGCTCATCAGTCAAAGACAATCTTGTGATGTTAATTAGCTAATTTCCTTTTTCTAACTAATGATTGAAACATTCTAAAACACTTACATAAATATTTAATAAATAATATATAAATGTTGCAATTTAAAACCTATACAACTAATACCTATGTAAACTAACAAATTCAAAATTAATGAAGTCATTGTTTGTTAGTTACATTAGACATTGGTTGTTAGTTACTGTGATGATTGGGGAAAGATGGACGGAAGCTGCCAGCTTAGTCAAATAGAATTTGATACATAATTCTATCAACTATATAAATAAATGTAAAATACAGGCATGTTTCTTGAGTGTAAAAAATACTGTGAAATGTGCAACTGCAAAATATGTGACAACATTGCACTCTACTGGCCCAGTGAAGCATGTTGTACTCTTTCATGTTATAATTTGGCTCCAGGGTGGCTGGATGAAGATTTCATGCCCATTGTTTTACAGCTAAAGTTTAAGACTAGAATTTAGATATGGAAGGTGCTTTATTGCTCTGGTTTCTGCTAGCATATGCATGTGAAATGTCTTGCATTGTTGTAAGTTTTTTTGAGGAGGTGTTAGATTGCTAAATAATGCAGTTTGTGACCTGAGAACTCAGACCAGGTGTTAAGATGATGCAATATGAATACTGGGAAAACCTAAGTGTCAAAAATTATGTAATTTTGGGAGGGCCTTAGAGACATGTTTGTTAGTAATGTTTAAATACTATTTCTCACAAGAGGCTAAAAAGCATTTTGACTTTGGACATCTAACTTATCAGCACTCTGCCTTATGCTCACATGTAAGTTTTAGCACTGTGATTTCTTGTAGGAATAGTTAAAGCTAGTAAAGATTAATAAGGCATTTTTCTTTGAAATTAGACCTGCCCTACTGTATTATTTTAAGTTTCTGTGTGATCTCTGAACTCTTAGATATCTCTGTGGTGTAGTAGTTTTGTCTTGTGTTTTAATTATTTATCATTAAAAACTTTTAAAACCTTCTACCTGTGGCTGCTTTGTGTAGAGATAAGCTCTAGAGTACATTGCATATTTATAGAGGTTATTGTAATAGGCCACTCTAAAGTAAGCTTTGACTGTTAGTCATACTGCCATTGGATATTAATATTGCACAGTAATAATTGGACACCCTTTTAAGGGCCTTTTATTAGCTGATATTATTAACTGGGTGGTGGCAGTAATTACTACCATATAGTCTGGGTAAAGGGGCACAGTTGGAGAATCTGTGTCAGCCTTTCCCAGGAGTGTCTGTGAAGTTGTATAAATACTTATCTGTAAGTGTGTGCGTGTTGTGTCAGCTACTTGGAAAGGACACAAAGCACTAGTTGGACAGAGTGGGTACTGGAGGTTTTAGCTTGCCCAGTTAGGTTGAGACTTGGACCGTATAGCTGTACCAGTGGGGAGTCTTATTGTGGACCTGGTGAGCAAGGGAGAAACCAGCCCCACACTGACTGTGATCTCTGTGTGCACTTAAGGGAAATTGTTCTTTACTGTGTGTATTAGTCATCCTTTCCTCTTCTATGAGACATGGTGTTAGTGTTGAGGATTGAGGCTCCTTGATTGCTGGGCAAGGACATGGTCATCACAGTTACTTTAGACTCAAACTTGAGTATGGAATAACAATATGGAAACCCTATAAGAAAACAAGCATGAATAAAGTGGAAAGAGTACAGAAGAAATATACCAAGGGGATCCATGGATGTGAAAATTTAAGTTATTATGAAAGAATAAAATATGTGAACTTGTACAGTGTCCCTTACAGATATCTAAGAGGAAATCTTATTCAGGTATTTAGGGCATTTAGAGACACCTACCTCTTGGAATGTTTGAGGATATCAAAAAGTACTAGAGAATCATCAGACAACCTATGTAGAAAATTCTATAGGAATGAGAAGTGTACTAATAGGTTCTCTGACAGAGCAGCCGATGCATAGTACAGACTACCCAATTACATTAAAGCAAGTATGAGTTTAGATATTTTTAAGAACAGCCTAGACACTTACTATGGGAACAAGGGTTTTGGTATATTGGCAAGCTAGAAGGGCATTATTGCCCATGCTTGAAATATTTGTATGTATGTATGCAAGCTAACAATGCTAAAATTTTGGTATCCCCTAACTAATCTTAAAAATGTATTACTTATTGTATATTTCTCATAAGTACAAAATTAAAAATAATAATATGTTTGAGTTTTAGCACTGAATTTATAGAACAAGAATAATTTAATCCTGGGGCACTTAAAGCATTTAAACTCACTTTTTTTCTAAATGTTCTTTCATAAACCTTCCCCTAGGATCTTTATTAACCTGTTTTATTAACTACAAAAGCAAATCTATGTCCTACATAACTCTACACGTTTACTCAATTTTTGAAGCTACTTGGGGTCCTTTGTCAATCATGGTGTTTGTGGTTACTTACCCTGACTTGGCACTGAAAATTCAAACTGTATACAGTATACTGCATTAGAGTGATGAAATGCCTTAAGTTGCAGGAAACAACTGGCTATACTTGGTTAATTGTAAGAATATTTGTGTGTTTGTTTCTGCTACCATCTTTCTTTCCAAACAAAAGTGTCAGTTACACCTTTTAAATCATGTTGCAATCTTTCTGCCCTTTCCCAGAGAAATGTTTACTTTCAGCTTTTATCAGCAGTTTCATGATAAATAATCACATACATTGGAGTTTTATTCACATATTTTTCCCATTTTTTTTATTTATCATTCCTGATATATTTCTCAGAAAACATAGTGCCAAGTTTCATACAGTTTTGTATACATTTTGTACTATTGTTACAGTCTTACTAATAAAACAGTTGCAGGTTTATATACAGTCCCAATAATACATACAAACATCTTACCTGATGATGGTGTTTTACATCCCAGAGGTTAGAGTTTATAAAAAGTACACATTTTATAGCACTGTACACATTCTCAAATGATGAACTGCTTTACTCCCAATCAACTTTACATATTTGAGACACAGCTGAATTCTTCCCTGACAGCAAAGTATCTCCTGAACTGAACACAGAATGATTTATAAGTGATATTTCTCTTTTGGAATAATTCATGTTTATCTTGATTCAGGGCATAAGAATTACAGAAAGTTATTGTCCTTCAAGAGTACTCTGTCTCTGCATAAATTACCTACCTTCCATGCCAGAGTATTCTTTTATAAGCAACCCTGCAAAGAAAGATTTAATCAGGATCATTACAGTTATTTTGGAACTCACAGCACAGAGTTTCCCAACTTTTCTTGTCCACTAAGAATTTTTTGCCTTTATTTCATCAGTTTACTTTCCTTGATATAATATAAACCCCTGCTTGGGCACAGTCTACAGAAAGAAATTACAAGTGACAACATAGAAAATCATTTAAACTCTATGGATCAAAGAAATTTTGACATAACTCTGGTTTTACCTTATAGTAAGGGCATAGAAAAGTTTAAAGATGTAATAAAAAACTTAGATGTAATGAATTATTGTACAAGTTATTTGGGGAATCATCTTGTTTTATATATAAAACACCGTCTAAGTTTAAAGAAATTTTGGAAAAGACCAGTAAGACAAAATATTCTCTCAGTACAACTTTCTAATAAGATAGATACAAAGAAGTGTGGTAGGTGTAGGCAATGTCAATATATATTTGAAGACAGTGAAATTCAGTTGGAAAATACAGACAAAACAGAAAACAGTTCTTATACATGGTAAATGCAATAGCAGTGGTTTAATTTATATAGCTAGATATCTTGCTCTACATTTTATATCAGCAAAATTGAAAAGCTGTTTAAAAAGTGAATTTATGAACATTGCTATGGCATATAAAATGTAATCTTAATAGTGCTTTATATAAACACTATATTAATTGCAATAATTTTAGTAATTTTAGTTTTATTATTTTAGAAATCATACCTCAAAATCCCAGGGGTGGAGCTTAGAAAACTAAAACTGAAAATTGGGAGTGTTATTGGCAACTTTGATTGAATGCCATGGCTCCCACTGGTATTAATGATATAATTTGAATCACCCCCCCATTTTGAAATTAAGGGCAGCAAAATTATGATAAAAAGTTTTGGACTTTTTAATAATGATTATTATATTTTATTGCTTTTGACCCTACTTTCTTCATAATAGTAAAACTTATTTTAATATATTTTTGTGATAGGTTTATGGTGGTTAAACAATAATTATTTAATTCATAGTTTCATGTTTTTTAACAATTAATATTAAGCTTTTATGATTTTAACTCCCGCAGTTCCTATTGATTTAATGTCCCTTTTAGTTCTCATGTATTTTTTTTACTGCCTGGTTAACTATGAATAACATTGGATTGGTTTGATTGTTCTTATTTTACTTAAATAAACAGCAGTGATCAGGTAGTTATTGTTCTGATGAAGTCCTATTAAGTAATGAGGAAGAAAGCACATGAATTTAATTTCAAAGTGCCTAACTTTTGTTTTTACTTTATGCTTGATTTATTAAACTTTGAGGTTCAGTAATGGAAAACTTCATCATGTGGATTTCTCCTGTGTGGTGACTCTTGTACTTAACTAGGTTTCTTTGGAGGTTATTGGTTTCCTGCATTAATATTATGCTCGACTTTGATTTCTTTAATACTTCTAAAGTATTTCCTATTATTTTGTTTCCAAAACTCCACAGATTAAAATTTATACTTCCATAAAATGCAATCATTACCTTCTACAGATAAGCAGCCCTGCTCTTAACCATTGAACAACTGCAATACATTGTTCACATTGTATATGAGGAAATATTAAGGATGCTGTCTCTGGGGATCTGTAGCTTCTAGTCTCACAAGTTAAGACAGTGCTATCCTTTAGTTCCTGACCAATTACTTGCACATATTCTTAAATAGATTCCTGCATAGACTATGCATAAGATAATATTATATCACATGTGGAAAAAGAATAACTAAAACATCCAATTCATTCTTTTTGCAACAGTTAACTTTCCCTGTAACAATACTATGAAATGCATGGCACTTACACAACCCCCACTCCCACACAGATACAAATAAGATAACTGAAGAGGTACACACTACATTTTGTTGTTTTCCATTTCATTCCTAGAAAGAAAAGGACAGGAAATGCCATTTTGAGTGAGCAACAGCAACAACAACAATAATAATCTGACATTTTAAAATACTACTCATTATCAGATATTTGTCTAAAAAAAGACCCACATAGCACATACGGTAGAAAATGAAAATTATCAACAGGCCAGATTCATTTTTGCTGAAAAACAAATGAGTGTAATGATAGTCATTATTTAAGTTATAACAGTAATAATAAAAAGAAGAAAAGCAATGGCCTTATTTATGGAGCATTCCATCTGCCTAGCTTGTCAATGTCTTCAGCGCCTTCTGTGGTAAGAATTTCCCCATCACTAATTGTTCCATCTGCTTAATATCTCTATGAGGTACTTATTGCATTCTCATTACCAAAATCTTGCAGGACCTGCTATCTGTTTTGGAGCTATCATTGCGTGTGGAAAATATTACAGTTTAGTATACTGCCCACGGTCTCCTGACTACCTGTCTGGAAGTTTTTAGACATCTCTCTTTTAAATCTACCATTCAGCTAGTTTGTTTAACCTTTGAACGAAGAAATGGAGAAGACAGAAAATCTCTCTCTGAGGGTCACCTTCAGCTGCTCATACTATACTGGCTCAGAAGGTAGATTTGTAGCAGTATCATTCCATTCAGAAAATCACTTTCTTCCGTGTATAGCTCCTTTAGTCATCAGTTCTTTGTTGTCATCAGGAGACCAAAATAGTGAATGACAATTTTCCTTTTGGCACCATAAAACGACAGTGTATCTTAGCCAGATTTGGAAGCACATGCTCCAAAATTTTCACAAGACATGAAACAGCTTAATTCATCTATTAAACAGCTGAGCTATATACAATCTCTGTCTGTCTGTCTGTCTCTCTATATTGGCTGGGGTGCCTTCTGTGTGTAGTTTGCATGTTCTCCCTGTGTCATGCATCTGGAGCATTTCTCCTCGGGCCTTCGCTGAAAACAGGCTCTGTGGAACCTAGTCGGACTTTCCCGGTCAACAAATGATAAATAAAACAAAAAAAATAAAATATATATGGATCTACTTCACATAATCGAACCACATTTTGCTGAAACTCTTTTCGTAGAAATGAAATGAGCAAACATTCAATAAAGCAATCATTTACATCAGTGGAAAATTCCACAGTGATAGGAAGCAGTTGCCAATGTTAGGAAACTGGCCTTTTCCCCTCTGTAGTGCAATCTTGGAGTTGGTATATATAGTTGGGGGGTGTGGAGGGTGCAGCACATCACCTGGGTGGGTTTGACATACTGCGGTGTATTTGTTGTTTGTAAGGTGGTCAAGTGCTTCCTTTCCCTATAGTATTTTTCACTGATTTGGTCATTTGCTTTGTTGACTATTCATTCTTTTCATCTCTATGAAAAGAGTTTTGGTGAAGTGTGGTTTGATTATGTGACATAAACCCATACATATATTAAAAAAAAAACACACATACAAAACAACTGTTGATTCATTTTTTTTCCTGACCCACGTTCTAGTATGCCTTGTTAATATCACATATTTATCCTTAAAAGTCAACAGCTTGCAAATTAAGCACTTAACATATGCAGGCTTTCAACTTTATCTTCACACCATTCCTCTTTGGATCATACCACTTGTCCATCAGGGTTTATAAATGAAACTTAGGAGGATCAGCACCTTCCACTAGATCCAGTAATCCTGTTTAAGTAACAGGTTCAATACCCTTCCACTAGATTTAATGATCCTGTTATATTAAAAAGAGCAGCACCTTCCACTAGATCTAGTAATCCTGTTATAGTAATAGGTTCAGTACCTTCCACTAGATCTAGTAATCCTATTACAGTAGTAGGTTCAATGCCTTCCACTAGATCTAGTAATCCTATTACAGGAATAGGTTCAATACTTCCCACTATATCTAGTAATCTTGTTATAGTAATAGGTTCAATACCTTCCACTAGATATAGTAATACTCTTATAGTAATAGGCTCAATACCTTCCACTAAATATAGTAATACTCTTATAGTAATAGGTTCAATACCTCCCACTAGATATAGTAATACTCTTATAGTAATAGGTTCAATACCTTCCACTAGATATAGTAATACTCTTATAGTAATAGGTTCAATACCTTCCACTATATATAGTAATACTCTTATAGTAATAGGTTCAATACCTTCCACTAGATATAGTAATACTCTTATAGTAATAGGTTCAATACCTTCCACTAGATATAGTAATACTCTTATAGTAATAGGTTCAATACCTTCCATTAGATCTAGCAATCCTGCTGTAGTAATAGGTTCAACACTTTCCATGAGATCTACTATCCTTTTACGGTAATAGGTACAGTACCATCTACTAGTCCTAGTAATCCTGTTATAGTAATATGTTCAGTTCCTTCCACTAGATTAGGTAATCCCTGTTATAGCAATAGGTTCAATACCTTCCACTACATTTAATGAGCCTGTTATATTAACAAGACCAGCACCTTTCACTAGCTCTTGAAACCATGTTATATTAACAGGAACAATGCGTTTTGCAAGATTTAATAATCAAGTTATATTAACCAGATCAGTGCCTTCCATCAGATACAGAAATCAAATGTTATTAAGATTGTTTCTGTAGCTCCATTTCACCTGGTTATCTGTTTTTGCTGCCCATACTGTTTATTTCCCTGAGACACATCTTCTGAACATATCCCATAATTAATATCATCATTTAGCATTCATTGCTTTTAGAATGTGCCTTGGGGGCTTGCTGATAGATTAGCCATGGTCTTCAGAACTGTTTTAAACTCTTAAGAAATCAAGCTAAGTGTTGATGGGTATCGATGAAAGGTTTATCATTTTCAACGATTTGTGATCTCTCAGACTTCACTAAATGGGAAGATGTAGAGTGAAGAAACACATGGAACATCAGAGAAAATATAACACATACTTTGGAAACAATGCATGATATTCACTCACAGGTAGGAGATAATACCCACTACAAGTAAAATATTATATAATTTAATAAAAAGCAACTGCTGGAGTTGTGAAGAGGAGGATGCAAGAGTAGAGTACAAGTTCTAAGAAAATAAGCAAAACGAGCTTGGAAGCACAATCCCAAAAAACAATTTTATTAGCACAAGCTTTCGGAGGGCACAGTGTCTCTCCTTCTTCAGACAAGGAAAAAAAGCACACTTCTAACTGCTATTATATATACAAGAGCTACTTAATCAATTTAAACTTAATTACTAAATCACTTAAAAGTGCATCTCTTAAAAAAACCCACAACAGTAGTGTTATGTTCCAGAAAAGTATTAATACTAGTAAATACATACCAGAAACTCACAACTTCAGCTAAAACGCTTCTATGTAGCTGAAATTACACTACATACTTAAAAAACACATTACTGCATTTCAATAAAACAAATCTGTACATTTTAAACCACAAATAAAAAAATATTTATAAATATAAATGTAAATATAAATATAAAATAAACTAAAAAATAAAAAATGGAAAATATAATAGAAAAATGAATAATACTAAAAATGTAAATTTTTTAACTATATACCAAGAGATTCAAAACCTGAATGAAAGTAGGCATTATATCACCTTTTCATAGAAAGAAATTTTAAAACACAACTAATTGAAACATGGTCGTTTAAACCAGGGTACATGTAGGCACACGTACGAACTTGCCAAGCCAGCTCATCCATTTCTAGTTCAAGTTCTGACAATGTGCAGAGCTAAACAAATATGTAGGGGAATAAAAAAGAATAAAAGAGTGCTGAGGAATATTTAAGAATATAATAACTAGATGGTTGAAATCTGTGACTTCTGGAGTAGGAGGAAAGCTGTAAGGGGAGACCCGCAGAGACAAGAAATGCATTTATTTTGGCTGTTTGACAACAGCTATAAGAAAACCTTAGAAACTACTGAATTCAAAAGAACATATGTTAAAAAAAGAATACTGTTCAATGTGTTGAAGAAGGAATTTAGTAAGAAAAAGTGGATGAAACCATGAAGCTAAAACTGTTTTAGTTTATAGAATCAGAGAGTCATAAAGCATATGCTAGGAGTGATTTAAACTTCTATTTAAGGTTTCATTAGTAAAACTTTGAGGAAAGACTATCACAAAAAGGCTGTCACTGAGTAATGTTTTTGTTTAATACTATATTTTTAAAATTATATTATACAACAAAGGATAGTATGCCTAAGAGGAATGCATACATATTAATATGTCTACGTAATTTTTATATTAGTACAAAACAAATAGCATTCCTAAAAAAAAAACTTGGTGAGGCATATTGTTCTCACATTTTCAAAATGCACCTCATCTATAGGACCAACATCCTGGTGACTAATTTAAAAGAAATGAGACAATGATTCATGCATCGGTATTGTGTGTCACATAAACATCTGATCTTTTCCAGCTATATATGACAGGTGCAAAAATGATCACATTGTAACAAAGTTTTTAGGAAAATGGTGGTGCTGCGGTAGTGTTGTTGCCTCACAGTTAGACATTGCCTGTTCGATTCTCAGATAGAGCGTCTTCTATGTGGCGACATGCGTGAATGGGCCTTCCTTCATTGAAGGTTGTGCATTAGGCCCGGCAAGCCAGCACGTAAAAATCTACTGCCAATCATTAGCGGACCGGAGTTCCGCTGTGGCGACCCCTAACCAGGAAAAGCCGAAAGACACAACAACAACGTAATATAATATTGACAGCATTGGTTATTTGTATTTCCCTTCAGATAAGGGTATTTGTTACTCAGAGCTGTTCCTGTATTGAGGTATGATGCACATCTATTAGCCCTACAGTACCTGATCTATGCATTCTCAGAAGAGTGGATACAGCAGTCTGTCAACATCACCAGGCTGTGTTTTTCTTTAAACTCAGCATCATAGGAATGGGTTTCTAGGGAAAGTGCTAAGCACTGCAGCAGTGCAGAATTTATTAGTGGTATAGCTATTGTTGTATTAACTTCTGGTAAAGTCAAATCAGTTCTGAATAAAGCACTTAATTAAATAATTTCTTCCTAAGGCATTCTTTTTTAAAACAAGAGACATCTTTATTAAAATATCACTTATGACATAGGCAATCATACATTTGTATAAATGAAAACAAACCATATTGACATAATTTTAGTTGCAAACATTATACATCACAAACCTTGTGGTATTTGACGTTTTCCTGATTTTTTTTTTTTTTGACTGAGACTGATGGCAGTGTGTTACTGTTTTACCTTGCTTTGGTTTTACTTAACAGTTTAGTTCCTTTGATTTTATTTGCCTACTAGCTTTCCAGGCAGCCATTTTTATCACATATTACTGACTTGTCAAGTCCTATTGTAACTCAGTCATAAAAGTGGAACAGGTTTGACTTATAGTAAGCCATTATCCCCTCTTAATTGTTGCCCTACTAATTTTTGTCCTGTATGAGGGCTAGCCATCGGCTGGTGTGACTACTGGCTCAAGATGACTGTCATTGCTGTAGTAACACCCTGATCCTATGTACAAGTGGAAAAATGGTTTGTGAATGGATGGATGGATGGATGGATGGATGGATGGATGGATGGATGGAAGAAACTAGACTTTTTCATTGGATTCTCTCCATGACTTTTCCTGATGTTACACTTAGGCTAAACAACCTTTAGTTGTCTGAATTCATCTTGCCCCCTCTTACAAGGGTAAAATACTTAAGGTCTTTCTGTACTGAAGCACTTCCACATTTGCCAGTAATCTGCTGAAAACATATACCTGGAGATTTGCCAGCAAAGTGGAGAGTTTCCTACACATTTGAGCTGTTCTTTCTCCCTTTCTATCCTGGTGTCAATCAACTTCTCCTCAACTATTTCTACCTTCCTCCAGGGATGGTACTGCTACTTATCTTTCATTATGAAGAAAGACGCAAATGAGTCATTCAATACTTTTATTTTTTCCCTGATTCTGTTATGTGAGTCTCCCCTCTTTTTCAAAATAGTCAGTGCTTCAGTTCTGCTATCAGCTGGTTCTTTTTGCAGTTAAGCAGTATCCTCTGTACCTAGTTATATTGACAGTGAAATACTATGTTCTTATTCTAATACTAAACATTTCTTTGTCAGTTGCCTTTCCTGTATATTTTTGCAAAATAAGTAAAACACGAGTCTGTATCGTATTTATCAGACATTTTACTCTAAATTGCCAATATTTGATTGTTTACCCCATTCTGCCATATTTTCAGTTCTAGTTGTATTTCCTTTCTGTTTATTCTTATGAACATCTAAGTTGCTTTGTTGACACTAATGATATCTGACATAAAATGCTTTACAGTCTAATTGTGTCTTTAAAGTTTTTTTTCAGGTTTTTGTGGCACTTGATGACTGTTCGTCTGCTCATACATGCTAGTTCCCATTACTTTAAGCAGTACTGTGCCATTTTTGTTTTCAGTTTTAATTTTATTAAACATCACAACAGAACTTTACATGTTCAAGATAGCTGGAAGTCTTCCACGCTAACATTTAAATTATGCAATACATAGTGATTAGTATTCAAAAGTAGGCACGCTGATTGGACACCCAATCAACAGGCTCATTGAAAATCAAGTATATTCCAATAAAGAAAGTCTGGCCACTTAAGTATTGCTTTGCAATAAGATTTTCTATTGGGATATGCTAAGTAAAGCTTTTTTCAGATATCTTATCATGGACAGAACAAAATATGAAAAAAAATCATGACATTTTGCAAAACTCTGGACAGTTGAAAGATATAGTTAATGGAACTACTGTTGATCATACAGTCATTAACCTTACCTCACACTTATCCACACTTCAGCAAAATGTGCCCCATTTTCTCATATGTTTCTCTCTTTCCTCATATAATTAGAAATTTTCTGTTAAACCACTGATGATTCCTATAATTCTAGACATCAGCAATTCACACACACACACACACACACGCACACACACACACACACACACACACACACACACACACACACACACACACACACACACACACACACACACACACAAAAGAGAGAGAAATAAGTCCCAGAGGGAGAAAGAGAGGAAAAAAAAGGTAAGCAATGCTCTCTACTCTTGCACCTCACTTGCACTGCACTGATATACTGTTCAAGTGTGTAGACATACATACCAAACATATTGGTAGTACATCAGTAAAAAGTGAAGAAGGCAGCGGTACAAAAAGGGCCATTATAGAATGGCATTATTTAAGAAAGGTAAGCAATCTCTTTATTAAATAATGTCATTGTATATAATAGCAATAACCCAGTTCTGAATGTGGGTAATGCAGGATTTACCCGCAGATGGCTTCGTTTGATCACACGGGCTTCACCCTCATGATCAAACCACACCATCCATGGGACACATATCTGTCTTTCCAGCATATTATTATATGTCACAAGAGAAGTTCACATCCCAGGATCTAGTGTTTCTGGTGCTGTATGTTTTATGCATGTTCAACAGATCCATCAGGGCTGGGTCTGAGGAAGCCGTATAAGACAAGCAAAGATCCCCTCTCAGCAGCCTGTAGGAGACTTTTCACTTACTGAGAATGCTCTTTCAGAGTGAAACTGTGGCCTGGAAGCCACCTCTACTAGTAGACCCATAACAAGCAGTGTACCCCAAGGATCAGTCTTGGGGCCTCTACTGTTTGGGATATACTTTTCTGAGGTGCAAGTCAAAACCAGGGGTCTTTGGCCGACCAAGTGTGCAGATGACTGCAAGATGGGCGCTAGCTTAAATTTCCCTAGTGATGTGAATATTCTCCAAGAGGACCTTACTCAAACTAATGACTGGTGCCAGAAGCATGGCCTCAAACTGAATGCCAAGAAATGCATCATTATCCCCTTTGGGGAAAATGGCATCCCTACTAATTATCACATTAATAACAACATATTAAGCATGCAATCAGTAGTGAGTGAATTGGGCACCCAGGTTGATAGCAACCAGACTTTTGACCACCATGTTGCCTCCGTTGTACGGAAGGCTTCTACATGGCCCATCTTATAAATAAGGGTATTTCATCCAGGAACAAAGAGGTCATAACATCCCTGTACTCCTCCGTTATCAGACCCATTATTGAGTACAATGCCCTCTTCAGCATGTACCTTGCCAAGCACATGCAGCAGCTGGAGAGATCACAGAGGTTCCTGACCAGGAAAATCCAGGGTCTCAAACACCTATCCTATACAGATAGGCTAAAAGGCCTATCCATCTGCTCAGTCTTGTACAGACTGCTCAGAGGTGACCTGTGTTTTGCATACAAGGTCATCTCAGAGCCAGCCTTGCTGGATTTGCTGCATATCCATAAGTCAAACTTCACTTCCGCAACTTGCATGCAAGGCCTTAACCTTGTCTGTGACATTAATAGAACTTGTTAGAGGGATAGATTTGTATCCCAAAGACTCCTCCATCTGTGGAATAGACTCCCTCTCTGTATCATCCAGAATACCTCTCTATCCCTCTTTAAGAGGAACCTGGACGACTGGATGGGAAACAGAAAATACACCCCTGGGATCCCACCTGTGTCCCTGGTGGACAGGGGAAACAGGTGCTGACTTTGAGGGAACATGGGCCAAACTCTTGGCTAGGCTTATAAGGACCTACGGGCCAGTAGCCTGGTATCATCCTATGAACCTATGAACCTGTACCAGATTAATAAATGTATGCTTTATTTAATAAATGTATGCCTTATTTAGTTCTACTTTTACTGGATATTTTTGTTTGGAGGTGCTGCATTTCACTCTGAGTCCATAAGCATTTTTACATTTTTTGTGCAGCATTGTGGTGGGCACAAACACATGTATACATACAACAGTGAGATATATTTGATTTTTACTATGATATAATGACAACTCAATAAAGCTGTGCTCTAGATATGTGTATGTGTTGCTGTGTGTGTGCAATGGCACTTTGTAAAGCTATATTCCATGCCATTCCTATGTTCTGCATTCTGAAAAGTTAAATAGCTAAATCTACCTCCTTCAGTGGCACCAAGTATAATATAAAACAAACTGCATCAGTGAAGGCATATGAATCCTAGCCTTTGGTAACTATTTATAAAAGAAATATGCTACCTTATCAGCTGAAAGATTTGTTTATGCATTTTTATTTTACTTCTGATATAAAAATAATACAGCAAAGACTTAGTTTAGATATGGCTGCACTCTACCATCATGAACAGATGTAGTTGTAGAGGTTTAAGGGCTGTGCCTGCAAATGGTATGTTGTGATCAGTGAACTACTATGGTAGACAAACTAAATACATTTTTATTTTTATTTATTTAATGGGAAAGTCTGACTGGCACAGAACCTGTTTTCATTGGAGGCCCTGGGAGAAATGCTCCAGATATATGTCTTTGGAATGTGGGAGGAAACCAGAGCACTAGCAAGAAACAAACACAAACACAAGGAGTACATGCAGACTCTGCACAGAAGGTCCCCTGGTGGAGAATTGAACCGGAGAACTTTGTGCTGTGAGGAAACAATGCTAACCACTGCACCATTGTTCTACCCACCAATGACGCATAAATAAAGAAAGAAATACTCATGCTTAATGAAAACTGGGTATAATGAATTTTCAGATATGTATTCAGATCATGTATTAAGTGCTAGCAATAAATATGCTGGCAAAATTGTATGGTATACACGTTTTGTAGATGACGTCTTCCTGTTATGGGATGGTACTAGTGAAGAGTTGCAAGAGATGGTGGAGTACTTACATAGCACCACTGAATTTTTAAGATTCACTAGTCAACATTCCAGGGACTCTACTGAGTTCCTAGATGTTTTGGTTAAGAAGACAGCGTTAGACAAACTTACAACAGGGATGTATAGAAAATCTACATGGAGAAATAGTATCTTACATAAGACTAGTATGCATCCAACATTTGTACACAAAAATGTAGTGAAAGGACAATATATGAGAATAAGCCGCTTACATAATACAGATGAAGGCTTTGTGAAGACAATGACTATATTAGAGAAAGACTTCTTAAACAGAGGTTATAGAAAGAAAGACATAAATGAAAGCTCTAAATATACCATTGAAAATAGGGATGGGAGATGTAAACCGCTCTTCTCAAATACTATAGAAGATGTTAAAAGCAAGGAAGGTCATGATTTTAAAGTTAGATTCCCTATAACTTATTCAAGTGACATCAGAAGGTTCTGTAATATTTTTGAGAAGAATTGGAATGTTTTATTGTCGGATCCTGACTTGAGAGAATTGTTAGAAGATAGACCCAGCTTTTCTTTTAGAAATAAGAGGTCTTTAAAAAGGCAACTCTGTTATAAATCCAGTAACAATGAAAGAATGATCCTATCTGATAGGCAGGGGACTTTTCCTTGCAGAAATTGTACAGCATGTGACTATTTATATAATAAATCTACATATAAACATCCTACACTAGGATTTATAATTGATATAGATTTTTATGCTGACTGCAGAACACACAATTTGGTTTATTTCAGCTTCTGCACTGTCTGTCATGCCTTTTATATAGGCAAAACCAATAGGTGTCTAAAGGAACGTATCCTTGAACACCTTAAAGATATAAGAAATAAAAAAGACACAAGTGCTTTAGCAAAACATGTGGAAGAAGAAGATAGGAAACATATTTTTAATTTCATGGTTTTAGAAATAATAAATAAAAGTAAGAGGGAGGTGATATAAGGAATAAGGTAGAGGAAGCCGAACAAAGATGGATTTTACTACTTCAGGCAGATAGGTCTCCTGGATTGAACAATGCTGTTTCCTTGAAACCTTTTTAAAATCCAGACCACTAAAACATTAAGTAATATGGATTATTACATAAAATGTGTCTGTTATATGTATATTTTATTTCATCTTATGCAGAATATAAGGCAAATTAATGTACTGATGTATGCAATTTTAATTAGTCTGTGTCATAGTTCTATATGTGTTTTCATTGGTTGAACCATATTTTAAATACCAATGTTTTAACTGTTTTTATGAGTCTGAAGAAGCGATCAGCTGACTTAGATCGTGAAAGCGCTTACTCTTGTTTAATAAAGTGGTGTGAAACTGCAAGTGAACCGTTTCCTACCTTGACTACTACATCTCAGTTACAACTTTTGGTTTTATAAAGGGCACTACTGTGAAGCTGCAAGTGATTTATTTCCTGACGTGGATTATTCCATTTTTATCTTCAGCTGTGGTCTAACCATTGGTCTTTTCATTTTTTTTTTTTTCGCTTGAGGTGTATACCAGGCGTTTATCCAGCTTTCGTTTTCTTTCACGTGTATAATGAATTTTGGCAGTCTAGAATTAATGTCCAAGTTTACTTATTGATGGAAACTACCAATGGCCATCATCATCATCAACCCCCTTTTTCCCATTTTCTACTTGGGATTGGGGTGTCATTTCAACTGTCACCATCTCTCACTCTTCAATGACACTCTCCTACCTTCTTCAACAATCATGCCTGACTGTCACAGGTCTTCTCTCACACAATGCATCCACCTTCTTACTGGATGCTCTCATTTCCTCTTGCCTTCTTCCTGTCTGTCCCAAATCTTCTTCACCAGATTGTTTTCTGCTTTTCTGCATGTACACCTAAATTACCGTAATCTGTTCTTTGACATTTTCTGCAATTCAAGTTATTTTGGCTTCTGCTCTCATGCCCTCATTTCATCATTTATCCCACAGTGTTCATCCTGCTACCCATCTAAGGAACTGTGTCTCCATCACCTCTAGCTTCCTCAGTTGGTCTACCTTTACTGCCAGGGTCAGCCTTAGGGCAAGTGGTGCCCTAGGTAAAAGGGCTCCACAGCACCCCCAGCACTCCCTGATACCACCTGGTGCTCACATCCTGGTCAGTTTACACCATCCAGTTAGAGTGGCACCCTAGGAGGCTTCCTAGTTGGCCTATGCCTAAGGCTGGCTATGTTTACTGCTCAGGTGTTTGTACCATATAGTATTACTGGTCACAACACTGTTTTTATACTTTGCTTTTCAGCTTCTTTGACATTTTTCTATCATATACTACCCCTGATATTCTGTGCCAGTTGGTTACAGCCCCTGTGATTCTAGCTTTGACCTCCTCATTTAAACTTTCTCCTCAACCAACCATCCAAGATGCCTGAAGCTATTAACCTGTTCCACTATTTTCCATTCTATCTCAAGTTCACAGCTTCTTTTGATTTCCCCAGTTTTCTGCAATGACAATTGTCTTTTCTGTATTAGGTTTCATTGCATTGGCCTTCAATTTTTGCATTCCATTCCCCTGTCCTTTGTTGATGCTCTTGGTCAGAGTCTGCCTCTAATGCCACATCATCTGCATACAGCAACTTTGTTGATCCGTCTCCTCCAACCTATTTGCTAATGTAATCCATCACCAATATGAACAGCAGTTGGCTCAGGGCTGAACCCTGATGCACACCCACTCCAACTGGGAACCCATCTCTGAGACCGAACACGGTGTCTACTTGAGTCATTGGGTACTTGTCCATAGGTTGCTCTAATTATACAAGTTTTTCTGGGAGTTTGAAACATTGCAGGAATACACAAACCAGCTTTCTCTGGACCTTGTCATATGCTTTCTTTAAGTCTAAGAATATCCAGTTGGACTCTTTCCCCATTTCTAGCTTCTTCTCAGTTATCTGTCTCATTGCAAATGTTGTGTCAGTTGTGCTGCATCCTGATCTGAATCCAAACTGCTTATCTCCCATCTTACTTTCTACTACTTTGCATATTCATTTATCAGCCACCCTTTCAAGAGCTTGCATACAGTGTGACAGGAGTTTGATAATAAGTTGTGAATGTCCCTTTTGTTCTTGAACACTAGCAATAGTATGCTTATTCACAAGTCTTTAGGAACATGCCTTTTTCTCCATACTGCTATGAGCACCTTCAGGAGCCATTTCTTCCCTATCTCTTTCAACATATTTATCCTCTCTGCCGTGACCTCATCTGAGCCTTTTGCGTTCCCCAACTTCATTTTCCTTAGTGTTATTCTTACTTCCTCCAGGTTAGTCTCCTCTTCTTCTTTCATCATAGGAAGTGCAGCTTCTGTGGGGAAGTACACTTTCTGTGGGATTTTCCTTCATTCAGAAGCCTCTGGAAGTATTCCTTCCATCTGCCTTTGATGTTTTGTGGACTGGTGAGCAGATTGTTGCTGGCATTCTTTATGAAGGTTTTCTGACTATCTATTTTATCTTTCTGTTTTTGCCTTGCTATCTGCTATAGTTTCTTTGTACTATTTACTGAGTCACTTTCTAGAAGCTGGTAGAGTTACTCTGATTCCTTGATCTCTGCTATTGCAGCTCTTCTCTTAGTCTCTTTGTTAGCCAACCAGTATTCCTTCTTAGCCTGGCACATCTGTTCTATTTCTCCCTTTTCCTGCACTCCTTCTTACTTTTGATGAGTATGTAGACTTCAGTATTTCACCACCTGCCTTCCTTATGTACCTTATTTTCATACTGGCATATCTTCTCTGTAGTCCTCACACATGCTGGTTTGAGGTGCTACCCTTCTTCTGCCACTTCACCTATATCCTCTTCTTCTTGAGCTGCTAGATCCCTGAGTAATTCTTTGAACTGTTTCTCTTTCTCTCCAGTTAAGTTCCATGTCTGCAGCCTACTCTTTGTTAACCTTACGGCCTTCTCTGACCACTGCTTGCAGCTAATTGTGGAACCAGGGATTTATGCTGTGGACTGACCGCTTCACTGAGGATGACTTTGCAATCACTGATTCTACCATACCAGGAGGAAATTTACCTTAGTTGTATGTTGGCCACTCTTGTATGTGGTGATTATCTCTCTTTCCAAACCATGCGTTTGCCAGATAGAAGTCTAGAATGGTTTCTTCTTTATTCCTGTTACCCCTCCCATGCAGAGCCAGGCAGTCATTATATCCTGTTCTGTCTGTCCTGATATGTGCATTCAGATCACCAATGATCAACATCAATTCATGTGTCCTGCTTTATCTAGTAGGTCCTGTATCTGCTGTCTAAATGCACTCTTTTTATTACTATCACAACCTTGTGATGGGGTATAGACTGAGACTATGAATACTACCCTATTGTTGCAGTATTGCTATAAATCTGTCACTAATACTGCCAATATCCTTCACTGCCTTCTAAATTCTACCACTCACAACAATTCCCACATTTCTAGCCTGTCCTCCTCTTGAGTAAGTAGACGATGGATCCCAAGCCAAGTGGATTTTCTGCACTGCCCTTTCATCTTGTCTTCTGGCTACATGATCCAAGCTGGGCAACTGGACGCTAGCAGTCAGTAGCTTACTGACCCAGAGCTGCTAGGTTTTTAGGTTTTTATGGCAGGCACACACACACTGGTAAATAGTGGCATATACACCTCTCCCACTGTTGGAAAAGGTCCCTGGTGTAGGTCTGAGTAGGCCAGGTCCTTAACCCACTTATCATGGGTAAATACCCATACCCATTTTGGCAAACAGATCACCTATTACCATATTTTTTCAATGTCAAGTGGTTAGCCCTGCCAATGTGCACAGTCTGTGATCTATGTTCTCCTGTCTTGAGGATACTCTGCCCCACACTACATGCCTAAAGCAGTTGGTCTACACAATCCTTCCCTCTATAAGGCACCATCTAGAGTCTCTGGTGCTGTCCACAGCTCCATTTTTGGGTGACTGCGAAATGGAAACACTCATCATGTTTTTTGGAGGTGGGTGGAAACCACAGAGACACAAGGAAGACATGCAAACAAGGAAGACATGCAAACTCTATACAGGTATTGGCCGGAGGTCAGGACTGAACCTTGTATCTTGTGCATGGGATCCAAAGACCTTAACCATTATGGCAGCTGTGAAACTGCCAACTAGGGCTTTATCTTTGAAACAGTTTAAGATTTTCTATTAAAAATTTTTGGAAACCACATCTGGATATTCATTTATAAAGTAGTTAGGTTGTTCTTTTAGGTATAGATATAAGAGAATAGCTAAACTTGGTAAGTGCCAAGTAATAATCCATAGTAATAGTAATACTTTCCTTATTTTCTTTTTTCTATGACAACATTTCTGATGATTGAAAATATCACTTTGAGATAATAACAAAATAGTTTTATTTGGTATGTTATAAAAGCAAAATTGATTATTTTTATGGTTTAGCTGGAAAGACCACAGAAGTACCTCACCAAGAGGATCACTGGCCTCAAACAGATGCCCTATGCGGCTCGACTGAAGAAACTCCAGCTGTACTCGGTTGCATACCGCCTACTCAGAGGTGATATCTATTTGACATACAAGGCCATGTCCAACCCAGAATTGATGGACATGCTCCACCTAAAGAAAACCTTATCCCCTCGAGCCACATGCTCTAGGGATCTAAACCTCACCACAACAATAAATAGGACGTGCTGGAGGGATAGATTCTTGCCCCAGAGACTTCCCATGCTTTGGAACAAGATTTCAATCTACATTAGACAGAGCTCCACGCTAACATTCTTCAAGTTAAACCTTGACAAGTGGATGGGAAACAGAAAGTTTACCCCAGGGAATCACTTCAGTGACTCTGCTGGACAGAGGCACAGGGAACTAATATAAGGGGGTGGCGAAAGCCAACCCATTCTGGCTAGGCTTATAAATGCTTTTGGGCAGAAAGCCTAGTACCTACCTATGAACCTATGAACCTATGTTATGAATTATATATTGGCTGTTTGAGAAAAAGTAAACATTTTCATGTTTGCTTTGAAATTATAATAATAAAGTAACAAACCTGACAGCCAAAACATGGACTTTGTCTTCATTGCATTTCTAAAATACAGCAAACACTAGAGGTAGCTGCTTTCATACACATAACGTTCCAGTGGAATGTTTTCCTTCTAGGAAGTACTTCATATCTGACTGCAGCAATGTACTTCATTTTGTTTTCTCAGGGACATACACTGCCCTTCAATGAGCTATATCAATAACCATTTAACACCGATCATGAAAAAGCACTTTGCTTTCAGACATAGCCTGCCCTCTGAAAAAATAATCACATTATGTGAATGTGCTTGATGCCTCTTAGAGAAGAATTCTAAAGACATGATGGGCACAATAATGCATTTGAGATTCTTATTGTCATATGCATATAATACCTGACAAGCTATTACGATGATAATTCAACAGTGATCATGCAACTTTCCTGAATTTTCACATCCTTACAATCAGAGCATCACTTTATCTGTACACTTATTATGTTTAACTGTGATAAAAAGTGAATTAAATAGCTGTAATAATTATTTAAAGTTAACGTACCAAAAGCTGCCTTACTTAGAAAAACACTCCAAATCACTCGTAAATATGTAAAATGTAAACCAAATCCAGCAATGAGTGATGGAGTGTAGCAGATCAAATAAACCGGACCAATCCAAAAATAATTCAAAGCTTTAATCCACAGTATTGTAAACCACAGATACAATACACTATAAGTTGCAGTTGATAAGCGCTTTCACCCAAGAATGAGCTTCATCAGATCAAATCACTGCTACCCATGATTCCCTTATATATTATACAATGCCCTATCAAATAATTCAATCAAATAATCAATATCAATTAACATATTACGATTCATAAAACACAAGTAATTTAAAAAATAATAAAACCAAACTATAAAACCATAGCATAGCGTCCTATACAATTTCATATATAACTTAAGTATACATCATAATAACACACTTACAATAGCTAAAAACATTTCTATTAGAATAACAAAAATGAAATAGAATGTATAAAAACATATATACATAAATATTGCATTTGTTATATGATGTAAAACTGTAGTGTATATAGATTGTAAAAGCAGACTCCTTACATAACAAACAAATCCAGATAGAATATGACCCTGTTTTATCTGAGTTTAACATTAATATTTCTCCTTTTCTTCAGGGCCGGTTTTATAGAGGCTCTCTCATTCAAACCTGAGCCCCTATCAGCTCTTAATCTCATAATCCACTTGCTTTCTCTATCCTCAGTGTGGTTCCTAATGTCTCCACCCCTGGTACTTGGTTGTATTTGTTCTAAGGCCCTAAATAGAAAATGATGTTCATTGCCTAACTCAACTACATGTTTAGCTAATGCATTATGTGTATTACCTTTTTTCATGTGGTATATATGTTCACGTATTCTATCTTTGAACTGGCGATTGGTCTTTCCAACATAGAATGCATTGCATGTCTGGCATACTGCCAGATACACAATATTCATGCTCGTGCACGTGGCTCCTACCTGAGTCTTAAACTGCACATGAAAGTCTGGATGGAAAAACACTATATCATTATAAATATATATACATTGATTACAATGTCCACATGCCTTAGTGGAACTAGAACCTAAATGTCGTCCATCCTTCTTAGAATAGCATAGTAGCCTTCTAAGGTTCAATTTATTCCTGAATAAAAAGCGTGGTTCTTCCCCTACCACTTGCCTAATTCCATCATCTGTACATAATATTGACCAGTGCTTACTGATTATATTTTTAAGAACCATACAATCATTAGTATATGGTAATGAAAACTTGACCTCTTTCTTTATGAGTTGTAGATTCTCATCTCTCTCTGGTCTCGGTCCATAATATGGTGCCGCTTTACCTTGCCTAAGATCACCTATGTCACTTAACTGATTATTAATCTCTTTAGCACTGTATCCACGCTCTACCAATCTATCTTTCAAATCATTGATCCCTGTTTCAAAACCTATGCTGGTAGCATTAAGTCTGGATATACGCATACCTTGCCTTCTAATGATGTTCTTGAATATGTGGTGTGGGTGCATACTGTATCATGATAATATGGTATTGTAGTGACAGGGTTTCCGATAAACCCCAGTATTCACTAAACCATTATCCAGTTTTTCAATAAAAAAATCCAAAATGTCTATCCTATGGGTAGAGTAACTCATTGTAAACACCAAATAATTGGTTAGACTATTAATCATCTCAAGAAATTCCATCAATGTATTTGCACCCCCTCTCCACAGAATAAAAACATCATCTACAAAGCGTCTGTAGAATATTACAGATTGTTTATATTCCTCAGTTTCAAATAGGACCTCATTCTCCCAATGGGCTAAAAACATGTTTGCATAGCTGTTTGCGCATGGTGTACCCATGGCAACCCCAGCTTGTTGTTGATATAATAACTCATTGAACATGAAAACATTATTGCCCAACACTATATCCATAAATTGGGTTATTAAATCTATCAAGACTGGTGTATATGTGCTATGTTTAGATAGATATTCTCTGATATATATAACACCTATATCATTGGGTAGCACAGTGAATAGTGATTGAATATCAAATGTAACCAATACTAACTCATCAATATCTACTATCTTACTCACACAATCATATAATTCGAGCAAAAATTGCTTAGAATCCCTGAGTATGGTAGAATTGTTATTCAACACAGGCCGTAAATGCTTCTCAATATATACAGAGATGTGTTCAGTGACCCATCCCTGTCCAGATACTACTGGTCTCATGGGTGGGTCACTGACACTCTTATGTATTTTGGGAAAACCCTGTATCAAGGGAACTAAGGGGTTCGTGATTCTGAAATAATCAAATAGTTCCTTATCAATGGTGCCACCATTGAACATATCTAATAGGATATTCCCGACTTCTGAAATAATTTTATTCACTATATTTCCATCAATTCTTAAATAAAACTTATCACTCAATAGGTTCAACATGGCTGTATGATAAAATATAGTATCCATGATGACAACCTGTCCCCCCTTGTCCGCTGGTCTTATGACTATTGTTTCATTCATCTGTAAATTCCGTAAGGTTTCCCTCTCCTTTCTATTAAGGTTATCCTTTCTCTTCCTGTGTACATTGTTACTGAAGTATGTATACAACTCATCTTCTGTTAATTTTAAGTAAGCCTCCACAAGTGGATGATGTATCGGTGTAAAACTACTTAGCTTAGCGATAATGACATAGGAACCAATGAGGTTATAACAGTACATGAGGTTGTACAAAAAGAGCTTACAGAGGTGAATCTCTATCCTAATGTAAAGGTTGTGAATAAAACATTGGATCAAGATAAGATAGTTAATGACAGGGTTGTAAGACCTAAGTTAATGAACAAGAGCATGAGTATGGCAAACATAGCAAGTGGAGAGATTCCTTTTCCCTTACCTGTGAGGAAGGACAGAGGGATCAAGAGGGGGTGGTCCCTAAGCAGAGGGCGACAGAAAAGGAAGGTTTCAGAGGAGCTCCAACCACAACACACTATAAAGAAAATGTGGAGGAGCAAACTAGGACAGTGAATTCAATAGATACACCCACAAGTACTGACAGTACTTATGGTAACAACTCGTTGGTTTGTAATATCTCTAGTTATGAGTTAACAAACCATGAAGTAAATTTGTTGAACAAAGGACTTAGTTTCATTCCCAGTGGACATAGCAATCTAGCTGATATGATATTGGATACGAGAATGTTCTGTCGTAACTTAATGTTGAAATTGTTATTTCAGAACAATGGTGACAACATTAGAGTTGGAAGGGAAACATCACTGGTGTTTAAGAAGCTAAGTAGTTTTACACCGATACATCATCCACTTGTGGAGGCTTACTTAAAATTAACAGAAGATGAGTTGTATACATACTTCAGTAACAATGTACACAGGAAGAGAAAGGATAACCTTAATAGAAAGGAGAGGGAAAGCTTACGGAATTTACAGATAAATGAAACAATAGTCATAAGACCAGCGGACAAGGGGGGACAGGTTGTCATCATGGATACTATATTTTATCATACAGCCATGTTGAACCTATTGAGTGATAAGTTTTATTTAGGAATTGATGGAAATATAGTGAATAAAATTATTTCAGAAGTCGGGAATATCCTATTAGATATGTTCAATGGTGGCACCACTGATAAGGAACTATTTGATTATTTCAGAATCACGAACCCCTTAGTTCCCTTGATACAGGGTTTTCCCAAAATACATAAGAGTGTCAGTGACCCACCCATGAGACCAGTAGTATCTGGACAGGGATGGGTCACTGAACACATCTCTGTATATATTGAGAAGCATTTACGGCCTGTGTTGAATAACAATTCTACCATACTCAGGGATTCTAAGCAATTTTTGCTCGAATTATATGATTGTGTGAGTAAGATAGTAGATATTGATGAGTTAGTATTGGTTACATTTGATATTCAATCACTATTCACTGTGCTACCCAATGATATAGGTGTTATATATATCAGAGAATATCTATCTAAACATAGCACATATACACCAGTCTTGATAGATTTAATAACCCAATTTATGGATATAGTGTTGGGCAATAATGTTTTCATGTTCAATGAGTTATTATATCAACAACAAGCTGGGGTTGCCATGGGTACGCCATGCGCAAACAGCTATGCGAACATGTTTTTAGCCCATTGGGAGAATGAGGTCCTATTTGAAACTGAGGAATATAAACAATCTGTAATATTCTACAGACGCTTTGTAGATGATGTTTTTATTCTGTGGAGAAGGGGTGCAAATACATTGATGGAATTTCTTGAGATGATTAATAGTATAACCAATTATTTGGTGTTTACAATGAGTTACTCTACCCATAGGATAGACATTTTGGATTTATTTATTGAAAAACTGGATAATGGTTTAGTGAATACTGGGGTTTATCGGAAACCCTGTCACCACAATACCATATTATCACGATACAGTATGCACCCACACCACATATTCAAGAACATCGTTAGAGGACAAGGTATGCGTATATCCAGACTTAATGCTACCAACATAGGTTTTGAAACAGGGATAAATGATTTGAAAGATAGATTGGTAGAGCATGGATACAGTGCTAAAGAGATTAATAATCAGTTAAGTGGCATAGGTGAACTTAGGCAAGGTAAAGCAGCACCATATTATGGACCGAGACCAGAGAGAGATGAGAATCTACAACTCATAAAGAAAGAGGTCAAGGTTTCATTACCATATACTAATGACTGTATGGTTCTTAAAAATATAATTAGTAAGCATTGGTCAATATTATGTACAGATGATGGAATTAGGCAAGTGGTAGGGGAAGAACCACGTTTTTTATTCAGGAATAAATTGAACCTTAGAAGGCTACTATGCTATTCTAAGAAGGATGGACGACATTTAGGTTCTAGTTCCACTAAGGCATGTGGACATTGTAATCAATGTATATATATTGATAATGATATAGTGTTTTTCCATCCAGACTCTCATGTGCAGTTTAAGACTCAGGTAGGAGCCACGTGCACGAGCATGAATATTGTGTATCTGGCAGTATGCCAGACATGCAATGCATTCTATGTTGGAAAGACCAATCGCCAGTTCAAAGACAGAATACGTGAACATATATACCACATGAAAAAAGGTAATACACATAATGCATTAGCTAAACATGTAGTTGAGTTAGGCAATGAACATCATTTTCTATTCAGGGCCTTAGAACAAATACAACCAAGTACCAGGGGTGGAGACATTAGGAATCACACTGAGGATAGAGAAAGTAAGTGGATTATGAGATTAAGAGCTGATAGGGGCTCAGGTTTGAATGAGAGAGCCTATATAAAACCGGCCCTGAAGAAAAGGAGAAATATTAATGTTAAACTCAGATAAAACAGGGTCATATTCTATCTGGATTTGTTTGTTATGTAAGGAGTCTGCTTTTACAATCTATATACACTACAGTTTTACATCATATAACAAATGCAATATTTATATATATATGTTTTTATACATTCTGTTTTATTTTGATATCATAATAGAAATGCTTTTAGCTATTATAAATATGTTATTATGATGTATACTTAAGTTATATATGAAATTGTATAGGACGCTATGCTATGGTTTTATAGTTTGGTTTTATTATTTTTTAAATTACTTGTGTTTTATGAATCGTAATATGTTAATTGATATTGATTATTTGATTGAATTATTTGATAGGGCATTGTATAATATATAAGGGAATCATGGGTAGCAGTGATTTGATCTGATGAAGCTCATTCTTGGGTGAAAGCGCTTATCAACTGCAACTTATAGTGTATTGTATCTGTGGTTTACAATACTGTGGATTAAAGCTTTGAATTATTTTTGGATTGGTCCGGTTTATTTGATCTGCTACACTCCATCACTCATTGCTGGATTTGGTTTACAATTATTTAAAGTTGTTGTTCTCACACATACACTGCCCCCTGCAAGGTATATCAATGATTGTTTCTCAGTAATCATGTATAATCTGTCCTAAGACATTTTGTGATTATATTTCTGGACTCTGATTGCTAAGCCAGTGAAAGACACAGCAACCTTGGTAATGTATTTCCATTTGTTACTCATAATCATATACACTGCGTGCCCACTAAACCATATTAATGATCATTCAACAGTAATCTCATAATTTCCCTTTGCTTCCACACACAATCTGCATTTCTACCCGTCCCCAGAAGAAGGATAAGATACATTCCCCTCCCAAGAAAAAGATAAGCTACATTTTGATTTTAGCCATTTGATGGTAGATTTTGAGAAAAATAATGAAAGGATATTCATAGTATTGTATTTCAACTTTTTGCTGTTGACGTATCAATAGTGCCCTATTCCCAATAAGCCATATTTGTGATCATTTCACTTGTGGTCCAAAATGCCCTTAGCGTTCATACACATACTGATACCCCCAAATATGTAGTCTTGTCTAGCAATCATTTCCAATGTACAATTGGCAGGAAAGCAAAAGAAATAATAGTGACAGTGATATATTTAAATTTGCAATGGTTATTCATGGTTGTTATCATATCACTATCACTATAATAAATTAAATATGTTTAAAAAATATGAATGGATTGTTGCTGTGGGTAATGTGTACTGTACTCACTATCCACAGATATATCTGGCTTCCTTTCAGCATACATATGAGTAAATATACCTGCCAGAAAGAAAATTTTACTGAAGATCATAGCAGCAGCTGCTCTCAGTACCTCTAGTTAAATTATTAGAGATCATTGGGTAAGCCTTGAAATCAGAATTTCTGGTCAGACTGTTCAATTTCTTAGCTGACTTTCTAAGTGTATGTGGAATGGATGTCCTTGTTCTAATACTATGTGAGAGAGGCAGAAGTGAGAACTCACACAGACTAATATGGTTTTCCCCTTCTAGGTTCAGTTTCCCATTCCTTTTAACAGGAAGCTGTGGCATAATTACATAATTATTGTACTAGGAAATAATTATCACAACAGTGCTGTAAATATTGGAAGATCTTTTTAATTTTTGAAATCAAACTTTTACCAATTTTGAAATTAAAAAAGCTAAAACCAATAAACTCAGGACTCACCATTCTGACCTTTTCTTGCAGTGCTCTGAAAACTGCAGAAAATGTAATACCCCATCTTCCTTCCTACCCATCCAAATGAGAGTCCCTCAAGGATCAATCCTCAGACCCCTACTTTTCAATATCTTCACTAACCAACTCTACACATCCTGTCCTCTCTCCACCCTAATTTAATACACAGATGACTCTACCATAATCACCACTGCTAATACTTTCTCTGACCTTCTCAAACTTGCCCAAAATTCCTTTAACTCCATTGAAAAATGGCTTACTGATAACAAACTTATCCTTAATCCAAAACTGACCAGACTTCTTCTATTTCTTAGCAAGAAAATTGAGCACAAGCAGAACTGGGGATCACAATGATGTAAAAAATCTGTTCTTTTTCCACAAGCCACTGTAGTATAATGAAAACTTTTATTATGCAAGATACACACAAACAGATAAGCGCTTTCGTCTCTGCTGATTCAGAGACATCTTCAGACAAATAAGGATGAAACAACTCTTTAAATACTAAATTACAGCGTATGCAACTAAACCAACACCCGTAATTAATGTTAAAACATGCCCACCAGCACAATCAGTTCACAGTAAAGCATAAAACCTTCACAAATCTGTGA
This sequence comes from Protopterus annectens, assembly GCF_019279795.1. Lineage (NCBI taxonomy): Eukaryota > Metazoa > Chordata > Ceratodontiformes > Protopteridae > Protopterus > Protopterus annectens. The sequence goes on along the minus strand of NC_056726.1, from coordinate 80,616,742 downwards.
ATTACTAAAGACTATGTAAAAACCTGTATATAATAATAAAACTAGTATAAAATATATATATATATATATATATATATATATATATATATATATATATATATATATAATATAATAAATACAATATGATAAATGTAGAAACAGTATTAGCATAAGCTCATGTAAAGCACACAATAAGTAAAATTCATCTTTCTAATGCCTTACGCTTTAGAAAACAGGACAATGAGAATGCATTATCAAAGCCTGACCACTGTGTGGCATTAGTTCTCAGTTCATGGTAAAGCATAAAACCTTCACAAATCTGTGAATTACTAAAGACTATGTAAAAACCTGTATATAATAAAACTAGTATAAAAAAAATATACATATATATATATATATATATATATATATATATATATATATATATATATATAAATATATATATATAATATAATAAATACAATATGATAAATGTGGAAATAGTATTAGCATAAGCTCATGTAAAGCACACAGTAAGTAAAATTCATCTTTCTAATGCCTTAAGTTTTAGAAAACAGGACAATGAGAATGCATTATCAAAGCCTGGCCACTGTGTGGCATTAGTTCTCAGTTCATGGTAAAGCATAAAACCTTCACAAATATGTGAATTACTAAAAACTATGTAAAAAACCTATAAATAGTACTAAAACTAATATAAAAAAGTATATATATATATATATATATATATATATATATATATATATATATATATATAATAAATATAATATAATAAATGTGGAAGCAGTTTTCCATAATCTCATGTAAAGTACACAATAAATACAATTCATCTTTCTAATGCCTTAAGTTTTAGATAACAGGAGAATAAGAATGCATCATTTAAGCTTGGCCACTGTGTGGCATTAGTTCTCAGTTGCCATAAAGCCTCATGTTTTTCCAAAATTAATGTCCATGGACCACCTCTTATGTCTGGGGTAAGTGCCTCAATGATAAATTTAAAACCATGGTCAACATGTTCCATACAATGTTTCGTCAATGCATTCTTTACATTTTTGTTTTTTATATCTCTGAGATGTTCATAAATGCGGTTCCTAAATTTCCTTTCTGTCTTGCCTATATAAAAACAAGGACATTTTAAGCAGAATGCACAGTATACCACTCTCTCAGTGTTACATGAACATTTCTGAATCAAACTCACTTTTACATTGTTAATGTTAAAATTACATCCTTCTTGTATCTATGGACAATAATTGCAACTACCACACTTATTCAACTTCCTACTTTCATGTCCATTTGTTCTAGTCTCTAAAATAGATTTTAGGCATTTGTCCTTTCTATACACTATACAAGGTTTTTCACTGACCAGTTCCCTTATGTCAATTTTGCTTACAATAACCAACCAATGTTTGGCCAGTATATCATCTATGTTCCTACTCGAGCTGTTGAATGTAGTAACAAATGCAGTATTAAAATTACATGGTTCCTTACGCTCAACACTTTGCAAATTCAGTGTATTAGAACATTGTGTATTTTCAAAATAATTATCCAAGATGTTATCCACACTACAGTTCCCCATCTTTTGATTCAAAATAGGCATAAAAAACCCTCTGTCACGCTTGTTGATTACTTTTAGCATAACCTCATTTACAAGACTGAATGGATAGCCCCTACAAATAAACATGTCTTTCAGCTTGTCACATTCATCTAAAAAACTGTTAAAAAGTGATCATATGTGCAGCCCTTACAAACTGCCCTTTAACCACAGCTCTTTTATGTTTGTAAGGGTGGGAACTATCATAGTGCAAATAACTATTTGAGAACGTAGATATCCTAAAAATTTCTAATTTGAATATTTTCTGTCCCCTGTCTTTCATCAGTCTAATATCCAAATATGAAATATCATCAAGGCCAATGGAGTGGGTAGATCTCAAGAAACTTGTCGAGTTGTTCACATAATCTAAAAACTCAGGAATTATTTCAGAAGGACCTGTCCAAAAAATATCGTCTAAAAATGCACATAGCATTTGCAAAATGAAAAGTAAGGCAAATTTATTAAAAATCTTTTTTCCCATTGGAGCATTACTACATTTGCGTATAGAGCCCCACATGCTAAACCCATCAATACACCTTCAAATTTGTGGTAAAATTATTTGTTGAATAGAATTAAATTAATATATAGCACAGTCGCTATCAGTTGTTCATAAACATTAACTTTATTCTGAGCTATTTTCTTCTCCGCAAAATAGTCACAAAACCACTCAACCCCTAGTTTGTGTGGTATAACTGTGTATAAGTCTCTTATATCGATGGTCAAAAACACCCCTATATCTGAGTATTCAAGGCTGTTTATTCTTTCCAAAAAGTCCCATGAGTCTTTACATAAATGGACTTCTCCTTGTAGTAAATTCTTTAATTGAAGGTCTAAGAATCATTGAGCTCATTTCTAATTTTTCTATAAGCTCCATTTAGTTCATTTAGTGAGACTTTTTTATAAGCTTTACTTTCTAATATTTTTATTATCTTGTCATTGTACATTTCAACATCCATAATCAACACCCCACCCCCTTTATCTGGTTTCATGATTCTCACATCATCCTTACTTTTTAATTCCAGCAAACATTCAAATTCCTCTTTAGACATATTGTATGTCATATTTCAGAACTTCTTGCGTTCTAAGCTCCGTACGTCCAACTCACACATATTTACAAATAATTGTAAAGATGGGTGGAGTGGTGGGTTATATGTGCTAGAGATGTATAGTGGGTTCCTAGTATATTCTACATTGTGGAACATTATGCTCAAGTTTAATAACCTTACATACTGTTTTAAATCTACCAAAGTATTATTCGCATCCATAGACTTAGTTGGGACAAAGGAAATCCCTGCAGCCAGCAGGTCACATATAGTTTAATCAATGTGTATGGAGGAAAAACTAAATATTTTGGTGTCCCTCTTTGAATTCACATGTCTCTTCAGTCAAAGTCTCAGTGTCTTTTTGGTTGAATTTAATAACCATCTTCATATATTCATAGCCTTGATGATCAAACATGGCCTAAAGAGGCATGTGGATTAGATAAAGGTATCACTAGTGATGTTATGCAGGCAACTAATGTAGCTGAATACAATCGTATTTTTAAAAGTATTGAAGGGCAAATAAATAGTATTTAAATAGGAAAATTAAAAAGCTTGATAGAGACAGGATGCAGTATGAGTCCAACACTGCGTATCCTGACCCACCAAAGTTTCAGGCTTGGGGGAATAACAATAATACTAATGTCCTGCCTAATATTAGGGAGCTGAGAGTTTAGTAAGAGGGGCTACCCACAGGCTTTCACAGAATTCATCTTTGACAAAGTAATTAATAAAAGACGTACAGGACATTTTTCCCCCTTGGTGTCAAAAGGGTATGATATCAACCCCCTCTGGCTACACCTTGAAGTAGAGAATAATCATTCTCAGCTCCCTAATATTAGGCAGGACATTAGATTATTGACAACTTTTTCTTTGGATTCCGAATTTATTAAAGAAATCATCATTAAAAATTGGGAGTTCATTCAAGACGATCATGGTTTAAGAAGAGCCTAAAGTCAAGTGCCCCAGTTTATGTATAGAAGAGGCTCAAATTTGAAAAGTTTGGTCGAGAATCCTTAAAAAATAGTCAAGGGCCATACAGGGATGTACAAATGTGGCAGATGCCATCAATGTCATTTTATCAGTGTCACTAAGGTAATAAAAATCAGAGATAGAGATTATGTTTTAAATGCTAAATTTAATTGTGAATCCCAGGAGGTTGTCTATGCAGCAGTTTGTGACCACTGTGAGGCTTTCTATATAGGGAAAACCGAAAGAAAAATTAAACAAAGAATTTATGAACATTCATACAGCATCAGTAATTCAGTCGTCACTAATGCATTGGCAAAACACACTTTGGAATGTCCCACGCATAAGTTTTCCTTTGTAGTCTTAGGAAAAATAGAGAGAAATTTAAGAGTGGGTCTCTGGGAGCTGGCATTGGAAGAAGCCGAATTAGCATGGCAAATTCGGACAGGAGCTCGCACTCTGCCAAGGCTAAATGAAGCATTGTCTATAAAATGATTATTAAAAAAGAAAGCCTTAGCTAGGTAAAAGTGGTTTAGATGCTGTTTTAGATGAGCTTTAATGTGTGCATTGCCTGTCACTATACCAACAAAATTGTACAACTTTTCATTTTATATGTATAGAATAAGGTATAGTATAGTTTAGTCTGTATAGTTTATTTCATATATGTACGCTCGAATGGCTTTCACTTTTTATGTCAATTTTGGGCACAAAATAGAAGTTCCAAATTATATTTGATATTATTTATTTCATGTTTATTGTTGTTGGCTGGGATGCCATATCTTCTAAACTACGAATATCAAGTTTAGTTTTGGGTTCCATCATGGTTTTTAAAAACAACCGTATGGATGGCAAGAATCAGTAGGTTTTCGATGGTTGGTTTTGGTGCTAGTAGACAAATATATAGAATTTTAATTGTGTATTTTTTAATTAAGCATAAATTGCACATTTTCATGTTAAAGTACATAATATTACTGACAATTCTGATTGCTTTCATTTTTAGTCAGTATGTTGTAAGGCTGGAACTTTGACCATTATGGTCATTGTAATGGTCTAACGCTGTGTTGCTTTAATTTTTAAAGTGTTTGCATGACATAATGAGGCTCAATGTTTTTTATTGGTAGCCTGGTTTTCAAATGAACTTTTAAGAGTGTGTTTTATGGTAAAAATGTTTTTTGTCTGAAGAAGCTGGAGAATTTCTGCCAGCGAAAGTGCTTACAATAAACTTCCTCTAACAATACTACTATTTATGCTGAACCCCAAACTCATCATAGATGGCCAATTTAAATTCGACCTACATGTCAACACTGCATCAAAAAAAAAAAAAAAAAAAATCCACCAAAAACACGGACTTCTATACAGAAATAAAAAGTTCCTTACCAACAACTCTTGAGTTTCTCTAGCTCAGGCTTTTCTACTCCCTAGTCTCCTCTATGGATCACAAATTCTAACTAACTTACAACCCCCCCCCACAAACTAAACTCAAAAGCACAACAAAACCACCCAGTTTGCTGCCAAGCTGTCCCCTAACTCTTATCACTGTCTCTCTGTCTCTCTGTCTCTCTGCTTTAAATGGGCTTAAGTTCCACCACCAGCTCCTTCTCTCTCAATTAACTATAATTCACTCCAGTCTCTACAAACCCTAGGCTTGTCCTAGTATCTACACTTTGGTCACTTCCAATCCCCCTACAAGAAACCTTAGGAGCTCTGACCAACAATCCCTGAAAATCTCTAAGCCCAAAAACAATTGGTCAAACTTTTTGCAGCTACTACCCAGCCCTAAACTGGAACAAGTTCCCCCTTGACATCAGAAATATAACAATTACACATGAATTCAGATTCACACTCAAACAACACCTACTCAACAACTCTACCTGTAACTGTACCACTTAACTCTTTCACTGTCACTGCACTCCTCTCTATTTAGACCCTACTTACTAACACTTTTCTATAACTCTCTTATACTGATTCTACATTGCTCAAACTCAGTTTAACTTATTGGCAACTGCCTGCTGTCCCACTAATGCCTAACTCTTATGCACTCTACTGTTTACTTGCCAACTGCCGATCCTCTGTCTCACAAAACCATCTCATCTTATTTGAACCTGTATTTTACTAATCCAGTGCTCTCTAGTAGGAGCAGGGTTGCCAGACATCCCTATTTGAGTGGGACTGCCCCAGGAGTAGCAACCCGATCCCAAGTCCTGCACTGCTGGTTAAAATCCTGGCAAAACAGCCTCAGCTTTGTTTTTTTTTTTTTTTTTTTTTTTATTGGCTTGCAAGCCGGTATATGAGACAATCAAAAAATCACAAAAAGGAGCTACTTCTGTTTAATGTGGAACTGCCTTATGTTCCACATTGAACAGAAGAGGGTCCACTGTGTGATTTTTTTTGATTGGCTTGTATACCAACACACAGGTCAATCAAATATTGTCAAACACGGAGGTACTTGTGCTTAATGTGGAATTGCTTGATGCTCAGTATTAAAGACCTTTTTTTTTGGTTTTCACTTAGCGTGAAGGACCTTTATTTTTTTTTTGGTCCCTACCTGTCTCGTAACAAATCTGGCATCCATGAGTAGGAGTTAGTAGACTCAGATAATGTCATACTTTTGTTAATAAAGTGTACTTAGAGTATTATATGCTTCACGGAAATATGAAATGTTTGACATACTGTACTGTATTGACACTTATGTACTCTTTGTTAGTGTAATTACTCTTTATCTGTTATTTACTTTTTGTTTTCTGGGCCTCTGCTGAAAAAGTCCTTTCACTCAGTCAGATACTCCTGATCAACACATATCAAATAAATTAAAATACATACAGTTAATTTGGATAGGATTTTAAAAAGAAATATTAGCTGTGCGTTTTTTAAATGCAAATTAAATGTTTGCTATTTAAATCAAGATATAGTCAGTGAAATTTAAGAGAAAAATGTAACTCCAGTTTTTGCAATGTGTTTGTCAAAAAGAAAAACACAAGGAATAGACTTGAATCAGATTAATGCTACCAACCACACTCCTCATTCTCGTCTTACATGCCTACTTAGAAACTTCTTAGTTTTACATTCTTTTTTTCTTCTTTCTGGGCTCTCATCTTATGAATATTTGCATTTTCCCCTTAAAATATGCAGCCACATTGCAGTGATCAAGAAAGTAAGAAATTGCTGCTTTCTTTTTGTAAGACTCCAGAGTACATTGTCATATATTTTCCCTTCAGATTATGAAAATATTTATGAAAACATCTAGGCTGCAGAGAACAGCAATGGCCTGAAGGCAAACAATATAACATTTCTGACTAAGTTTCAACAGATAAAAGGAAGAACGTGATTAATTCATGTTTATTAAGAATTCTCAAAACTCCTAAAATCAATAGAAAGTTTTTTTGCTAATGATATATGTATTCATCTTTGGATGTATGTCCCTTTCAAAATATAATGGCAGACTGAGATGTTGTGCAGTAGTCTGTACACGAGGATCTGTCAAGAAAAGACTTTACAGCAATTCTGCAAGCAATTTGATAATTACTTTCCCATATCAGAATTTTTTTCTACTCACTGTAACAAACCAGCAGGATGAACTAAAGACTAATGTTTTATTCATATAAGGCATATACTTTAGACATTGACATTTGGACTTAAAAGTGGAAATGCAGTAGCACATTGCATTATAACAAGATGAATATATGACCCGTTAGAACTGAGGCTTAAATAAAATATCCCGATGAAATAATATATGAGTCTATGACTTAACAGACAGTGAGGGAGGTCTGATAAGCTATCTTTCATGCTCCATTGACTGCATGATCTCTTGGCTGGGAAAAAAATCTTCAAGATATGTCCTTTAGCACTGAAAGAGCACATTGAATTTATTTTATTACCCAAAACTCTTGTCATAATCTCAGATACATAATCTATAATTCTCACATTCCTGTCATATCAAAATGAATAACTGGTAAGATAATTGCAAGATGTAATGTGCACCCCTCTCCAGGTAAAGGATGCTAGTTTCTTGTAAAATTTCCTAAATTAAAAACATTAATTTGTAAATATTGCAAAGGAGGATCATTATTCAGCTTAAAGCAATTGGAACATGGTAGAAGCACCAATTCAGCATTTGCTGAAGTAAAAATAGTTAAAAATGCAAATGCTATGACATATCAAAAAATAGCAAAACTGTATATTGATGACATTTGGATGTGGCCATCCTTTTGGCTGCATGGTGATAAAAAAGTGAAGAAATGACAACAATTATCTGTCATTTAAGCCCATGGTTTTAATGGATGACTGAAACTGCAGGAACAACAACTGCCCCATTCAGCTCTAGGATTGTTGGATTACTGCTGAAATTTTGTTCTCTCCACTACTGCAAAGGATATCCAGCAGTAAGAACCTGTGGATTACAGCTGTAAGCTTCTTTCTTTGATATGTACAAGATGTTCTTTGTAGCTCACTTGTTTATTCTTAGAGTACTAATCCCACTTTTATTTTAATTTTGCAAACAAGATAAGTATATTGCACAGGCAATTACTGGATGCATTAGTGCCTGGTGTGGTAAGAGTTGCTATCTTTGTGTTACTGTTTTAAAACAAACAAGTGCATTTTACGTGGGTGACACTCCTTATATTTGGTTACTGAGGAGTTATAAGTACATAATTTGTCATTATTAAGTAGGTGTTTGGTGCCTTTCCTTATTATTAGAAACATGCCAAGCACCTTTGATATGGAGCCTGGCTCCATGGTGCAGATGGATCTAGCCCTAACCAAGACCTCTGCAACCAGGAGTCAATTAGTGGCCCAGCACTAGAAAAGCCAGACAGGGAGGGGGAAGGTGAATGGTATGACCTGCTTGCCTCTCCTGAGGTAGGTGGTGTTTTTGTGCATCTGGAGGTGCACAGAGTAGTGCAATCACCTTGGTAGAAACTGAAAAGACCACCTTACTCTCATGTAAAGACTCAAGGGCAGGGCTGAGGAAGGAGGAAATACCCTTTGTAGAAGTGAGCTAGAGGGTTCACATCAGAGTGTGTGAGTTAGTGTGGGTTACCCTGTTGATCTGAAGGTAGATCTGCTGGTGTTTCCAAAAAAAAAAAAACAGTCCATGAATACTTCCAGCTAAATAATGAAATACTTTTTCACAGACCTGATGAGAAGTTAAAATAGAACTTGAAGCATGAATGAACATTTTTGACTGCTAAGAGAATGCATCAGAAAGCAGGCTTAAAACACAACTGCACTTGTATTTAAGCATAATGTTTGACTGACTTAATTACAGATTCCAGGTTCTTTTGTTAAATCATGTTTGCTCTGGCCATAGAGGAAAGCCTTACATTTCTGGCATCCAATCAGAAAGCTTGGTGCCACATATCTAGTTATATATAGAGAGAGGAGAAATTGTCTGTCAATTAGAAGCCTAGGCCAATCAGCATGTGAGCAAGTGAGGAGTGGGTGGCATTTCTGTTTGGTTTCACTGGGAGCTCTGTTTATGGTTATAAAAAAAAATCCTCCATCTTCAAGGAGGTCAAGACAAGACAGATCAGCTGAGAATGTAAGGCAGCCCATCCAATTATCTTGGTTTTGAAGGTGGCAAAAGTGATATTGTCTTTAAGATGTACTAGAAGTTTGTTCCAGAGGTGCAGAATGCATTGGAATATGAATATTTCATGCCAATGTGCCTCATTTATTTATTGATGTAAGTTCAGTTATTTGAGGTACCATTTGTTCTCTGAAAGAATAAAAGGTCAAAGAGACTTAGATATTTTATGGCTTGACACACTAGATACAGATCTCAATGGGAGAATATATAGAAGACTGAGTAAAGAAACAGGACTGACAGTCTGTTTTGATATCTAAGATTTTTGAGGCCATTGATCTTTCTAATTATGAGTCTCTGAGCATAGGTGCTTGAACCATAGAGTGAGGGGGAGGGAGCACCATCCCCCCACTTTTACAGCTGCAAGACCTGTAACAACATGGAGTTTTTCTTTAAGAAGGACTCAATGGAGGGAGTTTTTCTTCACATCATTGCTGCTAGCACACCTGCTGCCAGAGTCAACACCCATGGTAAGCTGGTTTTATTCATTAAGTGGTGAAAGCTCCATTTTCTATTTATGCAGTAAGGAAGCTCTGTTTTCTGTTTATGCAGTAAGGAAGCTCCATTTGCTATGGTGTGTGTGTGTGTGTGTGTGTGTGTGTGTGTGTGTGTGTGTGTGTGTGTGTGTGTGTGTCCAAAACCCTGAACCTTAAGTGCAAGGGCTTGCCTTCTCTACCCACACCAATACTTGCGATTTAGGGAGTTAAAATTTGTGGTTTTGTGGCAAATCAGTGAGAACGGAATTAATTAAATAATTATAGCATTTTAAGTTTCAGTCTTCTATCTTTTTTTATAATACAAAACACTATTTCAGCAACTTTCTAAGATCATACAAGCAGTATTTAAAATGTGTCCCTGGTTTTGGGCCTTTGCCCCCCCCCCCCGAAATATATGTTGGCTTTTTCCACATTTCTTCTGCTGTGAAATTGAGAGATTTAGTTGTGTTAAGTGTATGGTGCAGTGGTAGTGTTGTTGCCTTATAGGTAAGAGGTTCTTAGGTTTGATCCTTAGCTGGGGTGCCTTCTGTGTGGAGTCTGTATGTCCTCATTCTCTGGTTTCATTTCATGTTACAAATATATGCATCTGGAGCATTTCTTCACAGGCCTCTGCTGAAAGTTGTCTTTGTTCCAAGTCAGACTTTCCCAGTAAACAAATGTTAAATAAGTAACACATTTTACAAGGAGATGAGAGCTTCAGGGGAAGAGAAGTTTAGTGCGGCTTATTACAAGTCTATTTGTATTGTTAGTAGCACAACAGGTAGTATCCTTACTTTTGATGCAGAAGGCTGTGGGTTCTACTCCCACAGTATGCAGATGGATCACTGATAATGTACTATGTTGTAATTTAAAGCGAGTGTATGCTGCAGTTCTGTGAATGTCCTCCTTTAGAGGAGTTACCCAGTAACGATGAACCTGTTAACAGTTTGCCATCCATTCCATATTGCAATATTACTAGCTTATCATTTTTAATGTAACATAGGCAATTTATTCCTCAAGGGCAGCAGCCACTTTATTTGTAGATAAAACAATGAAATATAAAGTTGTTTCCTAGCAGCAACCTCTTCATTAGTTAGAGATACCTTAAATGTGGAATTATTTAGATGACTAAGTTCTGCAGAGATTTTGCATATTTACTGATATTGGTGGATTGTAATGACAGAAGTTTGAGTGCCCTTCTATGGTTGAAATTTTCTGAAATTGGTAGTTTTGTCATTATAGGTTCATACATTTTGTTTCATTGCTTACTAGAAGACTGTTCAAAACTACAAATTTAAAACACATTCTAACAGGTGGTGCTGTATTATACAAGGAATATAATTTAATACAATCAGGAAGGTGAATCAAAGAATGCATACATGTATGCATGGCCCTAAAATGTGTTTGAAAACAGCCCAAAGGAAAGTGTGAAAGGCACAAAATCATGGGCAAATTTTAAGCTTTACTCTTGTTACCAAAGCAATGGATGAAGGTAAAACAGTTCACACCACATTACCTTGACCTGGCCAAGCCTTTTGACACAATTGCCTACTCAGGTGGAGTACAAAAGATGAATAATGTAGGAGCAAACACTTGCATCATTAACTGGATTGCTAACTTGCTCACAGGATGCAGGAGATCAACATAGGGGAAGAGACCAGTCACCAATGGAATCCCACAGGGTTATGTGCTGAGACTTTTTCTGTTTGGCATATACATCTCAAAAGTAAAAAAAAATACCAAAGGGCTTTGACCAGGTAAGTTTGAGATGACTGCAAGCTAGGAGCAGTTATTGAATCCCCAAATGACTTAATCATGCAGGAAGGTTTGTCCCAAATAACAACTTGTGTCAAAATCATGACAATGCCCTCTGAGAACTGACCCAGTTTTTTGGCATTTGGGAACTTGTGTGTACAGTGACTTAACTTTTGACCAACATGTGCCCAGAGGTAAAAGAAAACCTTTCTGTATTGCACAGCTTATAAACAAATTGATTTTGATTAGATCTAGAGATGTTTTTGTCACCCTTTACAAAGCTCTCATTAGGTCAATCATTTTGTATAATGCCCACTTTGGCATGTATCTGTCCAGCCCCATGCAACAATTAGAATACCTTCAGAGATATCTTACTAAAAGGATACAAGTCCTAAACAATAGGCCTTGCATGGACCACCTCAAAGATTTATTACTATACTCAGTATTCTACAGAGTGCTTAGAGGTGACATGTCTGGCATACAAGGCATCCTCCGACCTAATACAGATGAACCTACTGAACACCAGCAAGTCAAATGGCATCAGAAATACTCAGTCCAGGTATCTAAACCAGGCATCTAAACTGAATGTTGTGGAGAGATAGATATATATCACAGAGACTACCACTGATCCAGAACAGACGATCCATAAAAATAAAACAAAGCTCATCTGTCCATATTAAAATGCAACTTGGATCTAAGGATGGGTAATAGAAAATGTACTCCAGGATTGCCCCTCATGCTACTAATGGATAGAGGTAGTTCCTAAATGCTGCATACCTTACATGGGTCCCCTCAAATGATCTATGGTATGATCACAGTTATTCTCACTAGGACTAATACACAATTATCAGCCATGGGATAGGTAAGAACAATCAGAAAATGTTAATTCAAGCACCAAAAGGGAATTGGCTAAGCTTAATGTCCTCCAGGTGAGCCTATGATGTGGTAGTAAATATTTATAAAAATTGCCCTTTTTAGATCAGTAAGTGCCCTTCTCACCTTCCGCCTCCCCAGTCTTCAACAGCTTTCGGCACCTATGTCTCTGAGGTCTATCAAGTTGAGTGATACATTTAGACAAACACATGCCAAAAGGTACAATGTATTTAAAAATGGGGCTGATGAGACATGAGTAAAGATGAACTGAGACTTCTTTGGACTTTGTGGAGGTTCCTCTGGAAATCAGATGCACCAGACAAAAGGCTTTCTGCGCTACTGTAAAGACATGATGGACAAAGATTAGGAATTATCAAAAAGACTGCCTAGGTCCGTTATGACAGATGGCAGTTTCTAAAACAAGGGAACATCTTTAGTATTGCTACGATTTCACAGATTTGTATGTTACTGGATATTAATCTTGAGAACAACACTTTCATCTATGGGAATGAACAGTATTGGCAGAAATGAGGGGTAGCAATAGGAACTTCATGTGCTAACAGTTACTCTAACATTGTTATGGCGCAATGAGAGACTGACCATGCCCTTAGTAATCTAAATACATGGAAGACACATATAGTCTACTATGGGAGATTTGTGGATAATATATTCCTCCTGTGGACAAGGAATGATCAACAACTCTCTGATTTTATTGAATATCTTGGCAATACAATGTCCTTCCTTGAATTTGAAGTTCGTAGTTCTAGAGAGAAGATAGATTTCCTAGATGTTACACTACAGTATGGAATGGATGGCAATCTCAATACTCAAATACATGGGAAAAATGTCTTGAAAAATCATTTATTACATAGGACTAGCATGCACCTTAGACATGTTTATCCACATGTCATTAAAGGTCAGCTTCTTAGAACATCCAGACTTTGTACCAATGAGGACACTTACAAGGAAGAGATGGATCGCTTGATACAATGTTTCCACTAATCTGGATATAAAAAGAGGGAAATTTAGAAAGGAGTCCTGGATAACAAGTGTCTATGAAACACAAGAGGCCAGCCTTATTTCTTGGATGGAGAGACACATGGGGAAGATGAACCAAATCCCACAGAAAAAAGTGAAACTGGGGGGGGGGCTGAGGTGTTTGCAGACATTCAATAATGATGTTCAACAGGTATGAGAGGTTATCAGTAGGAATTGGAAGATACTGATACCTGATGATAACATTAGACATATAGCTGGAGAGATGCCTAGATTCTGCTTCAAGAATAAGAAGACCTTAAAGAGGTTATTGTGCTGTGACAAGCATGGATCTGGAGTTAAATCAATTACTTTGAGATGTGGTACATTTCCTTATAGAAAATGCAGAGCATGCGGCTCCATAAATTCCAGCAATCTATTCAAGCATCTGATTACCTTGAAAACATACAGGCTCAGAGTGTATGTGGATTGTAACACTAAAATGTTATATATCTTGCCACCTGCTAACTGTGTAATGGATTTTATCTAGGAAAGACCAACAGACCTTTTAAGGAATGAATTCTGTGTCACTTGAGTGACAGCAGATTACACAACAAAACTAGTGTTCTGTCTCAACATATTGCCAAATACCCTGATCACAAGTTTTCTTTTATGGCCTTGGAAAGTTATTGAAGAAAGTTTGTGAGGAGAGATCTATTCAACAGAACAGAAATTATTGAGACTGGATGGATTGCTGACTTATGGACTGACAAGTTGCCTGACTTGAATGGGATGGTGCCTTTAAAGCCTTTGCTGAATGGGCAGAGACTTCTGAGATGACTGTGATATTGACATATCATTACATTTTAAAACCAGGAAGTTCTGCTAACAAAACGGGATCTGAAGAAGGCAACTGTTGAAAATGCTTAAATCCACTTGTATTTATTTTTAGTTTTACTCTGAGTTTCATAGTTTTTATTGATTTTTATAGATTTTATTGTTTGAGTCTATTAAAGTAGCTTTTAACCTCCACCATGGTGGCACAGCTTTACTTTGTTCACACACAGAGTTTATATTGGTAAAAGCTGCCTTTAGCAGTTCAAGGTGTGTTTTACTTTGTTTACCTTTGTTTTTTATCACATTGGGACCACACATGGCTGAGGGAGGAAACACTGAATTGGATTACCAACTGGAGAATGAACAAATTGTTAAATCTCCTGTTTCAATGAGAAAAAGTTGACTAATCAGGCCAATCCCTTATTTAAACTCAGCTTATTGGATGTTACCAGATAAACTCCAGCAACATCATCACAAATAGAAGCCTTTGATAAAATCTTTGAAGAGGCTGAAAATGCAGCTTGCCTAAATCACAATGTTATCCTGAGAGGCCTGAGAATTATATGCCCATATACGGTAATGCACATCCAGATTTACTGGGCAAGTGGCAAGTCCTGAACTTTGAAACTAGTTTTAACTATATCAAACTTTTGATTGAATATTTTCGAGCCTTTGAGGAAGAAGCAACTAGCTTTATAGAATTTAAGCAAATGGAGTTAGAGAACATAGCATCGTCTGACACTTTTTTAAACTAAAATTGAAAAATTGTAGCACAACTTGACAATATATGACAGTAAGGTCAAGACCCAAAAAAGTATGAAGCTAGAGAGGGATTTTATGGACTTTAAAAACTGCAATATTTTTGACTGGCCTAAGCAACAGGCAGGCAGTGACAACTTTAACAATAAAACAGTCAAACAAGGATCAGATGGGCACCCAACTATACCTGCTATAAACACCAAAATTACTCGGATAAACAATTGCAGAGATGGAGAGGCAACAGCTGTCAGCTCGATGTCACCCACTTCCAACCCCCCCCCCCCCTTAGGAGAGCCGAAGAGTGCTCATCGAAGCCTAGAACCTAATACCACTTACAAGAAAACTGATAAAATTAGAAGCAATAATGAAGGGGATGTCATCACAGGGGCTAGACCTAAAGACTCTGCATTACACGTTCCAGTTTTTCTGGAGCTGCCTGCTGCTGAAACACTACCAACCTTACAAGAAAAATTATTCCATCAGCAAAGGCAGGAATGGAGAAATATTTCCACTTGACAGCAGAGGAAATAGATTAAACAGAATCTCTTATTCTTAACATTTCACAATATACATTAACTCATTATATCCGAGTGACACCTCCAGATGCATCTGCAGTTAACTTCTACTGACACCTGTAGGCATCAAATATTGCTTGTTCATATTTGCATTCATAATTACAAAACCATCATATGTGCAAGGTTTTAAAAGATTTCATCTTAAAGCTGACACAACAGTAAACTCAACTGCATTAATATTTGACCTCTGTCTAGTGCAGGTAAATAGATAGTAACTGTTGTTTTTACAATATTAATTGTATAGATATAATTTTCTCATTTTTCTAAATATTTCGACAATTGAGTAGCACACAAAAAACTCTTAGCCTCATATGAAAACTCTCAGCTAAATGAATGAAATGCTGCTGACAGTATGTGTGTAACTTGATGGTTGTGAGATATTGTAAGTTGCTTACAAAATATTACAAATGTAATAGTTATGGTGTTTACTGTGACTTATACTATTCTGTTTAAGACCTAGAACCTAAAGAATACTACCACTATAAAAATAGTTTGTGCCAAAGAGTTTGTCATTTATACTTATTTCATAACCCCTATGGTTCCAGAGATATGAACATTTGTTTGAGATGTGAGGACATAATTTGATTCTGTGAAAAGGCTTAGTCTCCGCCTATTGGAAGTTATAGTGCAAACTTAATAAGCTCCATTGATGTGAACAAGTTAAATGGAGCACAAATGTCGAAACACTGAAGGTGGAGGAGTGTCCATATTCACCAACAATATTCACACCACCAGGTTAGTTGCCCAACACAATGTGTCTGAAATTCTCCAGGTGCAACTAACACTAGGTAAGACTGCAATCCAAATTGTAGCTTGCTACAGATCCCCCACCATGCCCCAAGATTCTCACCACACCTTTCTAAATATACTGGAAAATATTAAGATACAACCAAGCACCCTAATACTGGGTGATTTCAACTACCCTGCCATTAACTGGGAAAACTACACGTGTACCAACACCTTTGCCCAACGGTTCTTGGAATTCATAAATTACAACGCCCTGGATCAACTAATCCATAGTCCCACCAGGGGCTCTAATATCTTAGACCTGGTAATTACCAACATGGAAAATCAATGCTCCACACCTATGGTCAAGCCCTCGTTGGTCAGGTCAGACCATAAGCTAATCACCCTAAACATCCACATCCCACCCCCACTCCCCAGTAAGGAAACCTCCATAAAAAACTTCTCCAAAGCCAACTTCATGCTACTCAAGTCAGAAATGACAAACTTCATGACACCCATGCAGATGGGAACTGAAAGTTCGACTGCTGAGTCCTACACTAAGGCACTGTATGAGCACATCTACTCATGCATGAATTGTGCCATCCCAAATAGAACCAAGATGCTCTCCTCCAAAAAAAGGAAGCCAATCTGGTGGTCCCCTGCCATAAACAAACTTTACAACAAAAGGAAGAAACTGTTGCAGAAAAGAGGAAAATCCCACAATGCAAAAAATTCCCTTACCAGCCAGTAAGAAGCTGAGGTCCCTCGTAAAATCCTAAAAAACTAGTTACGAAAATAAAATTGCCAAAGATTCCAAAGACAACCACAAGGCATTCTATAACTATGTCAAGAATCTAAATGGCAATTCTCAGATCTGCTCTGAGCTTCAACAGAATGGCACTAAATATACTGATCCCAAGGATATTGCCAATATCCTGGCAGATCAATTCAGTGCCAACTTCACCCCCCTCTCACCCCATAAACTGCCCATCTCAATACCAGAAGATTGCCAAATTCCGGTAATAACGGCCACACAGGTAAAAAACACACTCTCCAAAGGTAAGAATACAGCAACCATTGGACCAGATGACATCCTGGGCTGTGTACTACATGAACTACAAAAGGAACTGGCACCTCACCTAAGTGTCATGTTTAATCATACCCTCACCTCAGGCTTTGTTCCCACTGAGTGGCACACAGCTACAGTTATCCCACTCCACAAGGGGGGATAACTGTAGCTGTGTGCCACAGTTATCCCACTTCACAAGGGGGGATCCATCTTGGATCCCGGGAGCTACATCTGATGAGCCTGATCTGCAAGGCCATGGAACGTATTATCATGGAACTTATAAACAAAGATATTGGCAACCTTCAAACACTGGACCCCACCCAGTTTGGGTTCATGAAAGGCCAATCTTGTCTCCTGAACCTGATTGACTTCCTAGAATCAGTCTCCAGAGCCGTGGATGAGAGTAAGGCATTCCAGACAGCCTATCTGGACCTCACCAAGGCCTTTGACACCATCCCCCACTCTGGAATCATAGATAAACTTGTTAAGCTGGGCATTAATCCCTACATCACTCAATGGGTTGCCAACTGGCTTACTGACAGAACCCACACTGTAAAAGTAGCTGACTCCAAATCCAGCTCCAGACAAGTGACAAGTGGACTACCTCAGTGTTCACTCCTGGGACTGCTCTTGTTTGGAATCTATTTCTCTGAAGTACAGGCAAACACTGAGGGATTCTAGCTAACAAACTTCACAGATGGCAGCAAACTGGGAGCCATTATTGAATCCCCAAATGATGTGGATACTCTACAAAAGGGCCTTAGAGAAACAGATGCATGGTGTCAGAGCCATGGGCTCAAGCTCAATGCCAAGAAATGTATAGTTATCCCCTTTGGGAAAAAACAAGTACTCATGAATTACCACATAGGTGGCAGTACACTAAACACTGAAAGTGTGATACGAGACTTAGGGACACAGGTGGACAGTGGTCTCACCTTCAATAACCACATCGCCACAACAGTCAGGAAATCCTTCTCTGTGGCACACCTCATCACTAAGGGCTTTTCATCCAGAAAAGAAGGAGGTCATTGTCCCACTGTACTCATCCCTCTTTAGACCCATTATAGAATACAATGCCCCATTTGGTATGTACCTCTCAAGACATCTGCAACAACTGGAAAGGCCACAGAAATACCTCACTAAAAGAGTCACAGGCCTAAAGCTGATGGACTATGCTGACCGCCTTAAAAAACTCCAGCTATACTCTATCACATATCGTCTACTCAGAGGCGATCTCTGCTTAACATACAAGGCCATGTCAAACCCAGACCTGTTGGACATGCTACACTTAAAGAAATTCCAATCCGTCAGAGCCACATGCTCCAGGGATCTAAACCTTGTCATCACAATAAACAAAACATGCTGAAGGGATAGGTTCATGACCCAGAGACTCCCCAGACTCTGGAATAGAATCCCCATACATGTCAAGCAGAGCACCTCCTTGGCCCTCTTCAAAAGGAATCTTGACAATTGGATAGGAGAAAAGAAATTCACCCCAGGGATCACGTCAGTCACCCTGCTAGACACGGGTCCAGGGAAGTAAATAGTGTGGGAAGAAATATCCAGGGAATTGTTATGGCTAGGCTTGTATAAGCCCTAGGGTCGATAGCCTAGTACCAACCTATGAACCTATAAAATGGAAATCCCTAATCTGATACTAAGCAACAGGCAGGCAGTGACAACTTTAACAATAAAACAGTCTAACAAGAATCAGATGGATGCCCAACTATACCTGCTATAAACACGAACATTTCTCTGATAATTTTAGAGATGGAGAGGCAGCAGCTGCCCCCTGTATGTCACCCACTTCCAAATCCCCCACTTAGGAGAGCTGAAGAGCACTCATTGAATCATAGAACCTAATACCACTGACAACAAAACTGATAAAATTAGCAGGAATAATGAAGGGAATGTCATCAGAGGGGATAGACCTAAAGACTCTGCATTACATGTTCCAGTTTTTCCAGAGTTGCATGTATTGTTGAAACACTACCAACCATACAAGAAAAAAAAAAAAACATTCCATCAGCAGAGGCAGGAAAAGGAGAAAGATTTCCACTTGACAGCAGAGGAAGTAGACGAAACAGAATTTCTTCTTGTTAACATTTCACAATATACATTAAATGGAGCACAAATTCCTGTGCTAAATAAGGGGCTCTCTTTTATTCCTGCACTTTTCTCCTGACTTAATGAGCTTGCAATGGACATTAAGTACTTCAACAGGAATGTACTGCTTAAAAATATGATAGTTAAGAACAATGATAGCAATGACTTGACTAAGATTCTGAAGAAGCCAAACACATTTGTCTCCTGCCCAGTCCGACAAATAGAGATGTTCACCAGAGTCTGTGAGATGGAAGTATGTCAGCTTCGAAACAGTAGGATTTGCAATGACTTTTATAACATGAATACTGATGAAAATTATGCTTTAAAGGAACTATTACATAATGACAAAATTATGATAAAGCAGTCTGATAAAGGGGGAGCTACTGATTACAACAATAGAATGTTGGATATGCTGAGTGATACGAAGACATATAAGAATATTTCTAAATGGGAGGTGAACAAGCTGATCAATAAAGTGATTGATACTCTCTATGATTTGTTAATGACCAGAGTAATAATGCAGGATTTATATTTATTTAATGATAACACATCTACTCACCCCAATTATTAATGGCCTGCCGAAAATCTACAGTGACAGATATAACCCACCAATGCATCCTATAGTTTCTTGAAGAGGTTGGATAACAGAGCCAGCATCTATTTTTGTTGAACAGAAGTTAAAATTAGCACTTCCTAGAGCCGGAACTGTATTGAAGGACACCCCAATTTCTGCAGAAGTTATTTCACTGTTTTCAGTCCTTGAATGACAAAACCAATCTGATGATGGTAGCAATGGATGTCAAAAGCCTTTTCATGGTCATTCCGAGTGACTTTGGTGTTGAGACCATACAGCAGTTTCTAAAGCAAAGGAACATCCTTGATATTATTACCATTTCACAGATTTGTATGTTACTGGATATTGTTCTAGAGAACAATATTTTCATCTATGGGAATGAACATTATTGGCAGAAATGGGGGGTAGTGATGGGCACTTCATGTGCTAACAGTTACTCCAACATTATTATGGCCCAATGGGAGACTGACCATGTATTTAGTAATCTAAATACATGGAAGACATATATAGCCTACTACTGGAGATTTGTGGATGGTATATTCCTTCTGTGGATAGGGAATGATCAACAACTCTTTGATTTTATTGAATACCTTGGCAATACTATGTTCTTCCTTGAATCTGAAGTTCGTAGCACTGGAGAAAAGATAGATTTTCTAGATGTTGCACTATAGTATGGAATGGATGGCAATCTCAATACTCAAATACATAGGAAAGATTGCTGGAAAAATAATTTATTACATTAGACTAGTATGCACCCTAGACATGTTTATCCACATGTTGTTAAAGGTCACCTCCTTAGAACATCCTGACTTTGTACTAATGAGGACACATAAAAGGAAGAGGCAGATGGCGTGATACAATGTTTCCACAAACATGGATATAAAAACAGGGGAATCCAGAAAGGAATCCTGGATAACATGTGTCTAAGAAACACAAGAGCTCAGCCTTATTTCTTGGGTGAAGAGACATACAGGAAAGATGAACCGAATCCCAGAGAAAAAAAATGAAATTGGGAGACTGAGGTGGATGCTGACCTTCTGTAATGATGTTCAGCAGGTATGTAAGGTTATCAGGTGGAATTGGAAGATACTGATAGCTGATGATAACACTAGATGCATAGTTGGCGAGATGCCTAGATTCTGCTTCAAGAATAAGAAGAACTTGAAAAGGTTATTGTGCCATGACAAACATGGATCTGGAATTAGACACATTACTTTGAGATGTGGTACATTTCCTTGTAGAAAATGCAGTGGTTGTGGCTCCATGAATTCCTGCAATCTATTCAAGCATCTGATTTCCTTGAAAACATACAGAATAAGAGTGTATGGGGATTGTAACATTAAAAATGTTATATATGTTTCCACTTGCTGTCTGTGTGATGGATTTTATGTTGCCAAGACCAACAGACCCTTTAAGGAATGAATTCTGTGTCACTTGAATGACATCATATTAACCAACAAAACTAGTGATCCGTCTCAACATATTGCCAAATACCCCGATCACAAGTTTTCTTTCATGGCCTTGGAAGTTATTGAAGAAAGTTTGACAGGAGGAAATCTATTCAACAGAATAGAAATTATTGAGACTGGATGGATTACTCAGTTACAGGCTGACAAGTTCCCTAGCTTGAATGGGATGATCCCATTAAAGCCTTTGTTCAAGGGGTGGAGACTTCTGAGATGACTATGAGATTAACATGTCATTACCTTTTAAAACCAGGAAGTTCTGCTAACAAAACAGGATCTGAAGAAGGCAACTGCCAAACGTGCATATCCACTTGTATTTACTTTTAGTTTTATTCTGAGTGTCATAGTTTTTATAGATTTTTATAGATTTTATTGTATGAGTCTATTAAACTAGCTTTTAACCTCCACCGTGGTTGAACGGCTTTACTTTGTTCACACACTTGTATTTAAAAATGGGGCTGATGAGATATGAGTAAAGAAGAATTGAGACTTTTTTGAAATTTATGGAGGTTCCTTTGAAACTCAGATACACTAGACAAAAGGTTTTCTGAGATATTGTTGAGATATGATGGACAAAGGTTAGGAATTATCAAAAAGATTGCCTAGGTCCCTTATGACAGAGTCTAATTGTATGGTTGTGTCATCTGCATGGTATGAGAAAATGTATTGTTTACCAAAATGAACTATGCAACATTTTTCTCATTTAATTTGAGGCTATTGACCTTGTACTGATTAGAAACATAGTCTAACTCCTGTTGGAACAATTGTGAGTAAGTAGAAGATCAACACCCAATTTACAGTCATGTGCAAACTTAGATAAACATAGGCAAAGAGTGTTGGACTCATGGTCTGAGAAATAGAAGCCAAATAGGAGAGGGCTCAAAACTGAGTCCTATGGTACACCACTGATAACTTTTCTGCTTTCAGAATTGACACCTGTAACTCTAACCACATGGGTTCTGTAAGACAAAAAGTTAGATATCTACCATACAACATAAGGATTTATATTCAGATTTATAAGTCTGTTAATAATGGCTGCTTGGGACATACAGTATAGCCCTTGGTCAAGTCCAGAAATACTAAATGTGCTGCATAACTACTATCCACTTATTTGGTTACTTTCTCAAAGAAATTATTGCCATTAAAGAGATAAGATCTTCCTTTGACAAAGCCAAATTGGTAAGTGCTAAGGCTAAGACAGTGCTAAAGACCAGATTAATGAGGTTTAATATAATCTGCTCTATAGCTTTACAAATAAGGGTCGTGAGACTAATAGGTCTCTAGTTACCAGTTGGGTCACTCTTGTGTAATGGCATTATGATGGCTGTTTTCAGGCTTCAGGAATGTAACCAGTATGGATGCTTAGATTGAAGAGGTTAAGTAGGGGATCTGATAGGCCATATTTGGCACTGATAATTGGATGACCTTGTATATTAATAGGACCTGAGGCTGAGATGTTCTTAGCTTTTGATAGATTTGAGGAAACTTGTTCCATAGTAATTAAAGAGGGTGGCTGGGATTCAGGAATATATGTAATATCTATAATTGTAAGTGGAGTAATACTTGCATTAAATTTGTTAGTTAAGATATTAGCTTTTTTTGGGTCAGAGTGTGCAATATTATTGTGGACTAGCTCCAATCTATGTTGGGTATTATTTTTTAAATTCCTGGCATAGTTAAAGAAAGATTTGTAGTTCTTTTTGGATTTATTGAGAATTTTAAGAGCATACTCAGTTGTGAAGTTCCTAATGGTTTCCTTAAGCTCTTTAGTTAAGAGCGCCCTTAAGAGAGATAAAATGAGACCTCTTATAAGCATTATACAATTTCTTTCTTTTGTTATATAATTTATTTATACAGGCATTGCATCACAGGAGTTTGTTTTCAAATTTCTCATTTTATTTGATGTGGATTGGGGTTACCTTATCAATACAACTATTTAAGTGGGAGACAAAGTTAGAAAACGTAGGCTGCAGCTTTAGCAATGAGATTCATCGGATGACAATTGCAGTACAATTTATTTAGGTCATCAAGTAACTGAAGAAGGTTTACTTTCAAAAAGTCCCTAAACAAAGATGCATTTACAGGGAAATAAAATTAGCTTTAAAGGAAAATGTTACTAGTGTATGGTCGGATTTAACAAGGGATTGTGATGCATATGGATTTGTTTAAGAAGTGGCCATGTTTTTTTTTTTTTGGAGGACTAGAATAAGGATATTGTGCCCCCAAGCAGGATGGTTAATTATTTGTAAAAGAAAGTTAGCAATTATGATAGTAAGAAAGTGTTGGTCATGCCTACCATTGGCAGTGTAGGTCAATCAGTTCATTGATAGATAGTTGAAGTCCCAAGAAGAAAGTTATTATGTTTGAGGATTTCAGTTAATGTGTTATGATAGTTATCATGATCAGAAAGGGGCACAGAGGGTGTTGTATAACTATATATGAAGTAGAGATCAGTCCTGTTTATGATGATTTGAATATCTAGGAGTTCAAACGTGGTGTCCCAAGGAATCTGGAGTAAGGCAATAATATTCTTGACAAATACTGATACTCCCTCACAATTGCTAGTGGATGTGAATACATTACAGGCACTATTCCTAGAAATAGAGGAAATGCCTTCATAGCTCTGAAAACATATCTCTGCTTCTACTCATATATGAATGTATTTAAGTTGCAGAACAGACTCAAGTTCAGCCATTCTTGTTAAGACACCTAGCATTGAGGCTAACCATATTAATGTATTCCAAATTAGAATTAATTAGGCTGGAATGATCATCAGATGGACTCTGCCTACAAATAGCATTATGAAGGCAGAAAACTCTTTAGCCAGAATGTGAAAACCTTTGTAAAAGAGATGCAGACCATCCCTGCCAAAGCAGGAAGGCTTGCCAGCCATCTCATCCCAAACTGACACAAACTAGATCCCCACAGAATGACATCAGCTACATAGCCAATTACAAAATCAAGTATCTTCTCTTCGAATCTTGCTATCATTATGGGTGACAACAAAATACTTCTCAAGACTAGTGTCTTTACTGCCTCAGACTCACACATATCAAGCTCTGAAATATCCATCTGCATGTCCTTCTAGGTATAGCACCTTAGGTTGTTCACACTCATGTGGTCCTCTATCAGCTCATAATAGTATTTATCAGAATTCTGATTCTAAAAGCCCTTGTTACTTCCTGGCTCTTGGCTCTTTTAGCTCTATGGCATGCTTTGTGGATATTTATATTTCACCATATACATACTAGTTGCATGTTATGTGGTGGGATACATATATAAATGCTATTTTATAAGTGATAGTTTCACACTAACATGCTAGTCTGTGGTTAGGTAGAGCTATGCATAATGTCTTACTCTAATGCAGTAATTGATACTTGATCAGCACAGTGGTTAAGACATCAGAACAACACTGTCACACTTGCATTAATGGAATCTTTCATATTTAAGAGGTACCACCAATAATACACCCTTGTCTGTAAACTCAGCTTCAGTTAAGGGTATCTGAATATCCACCATTGGTGTGGATTTCTTTGCTAAGAATGGACGTGTATTAGCAAAATTTTCAGTTATGATTATGATCACAACTTGGTGAGCTACACTGATATACATGCTGAGCTCCACCACAAAAGCAGCAGTGATTGATATGAATTTGACAATATCTGCTTAGCTGAGTTGTGATGCAAGGTGACACAGCAGTAATGATGACAAGGAGGACAATGTATCCTTGGTGATGCTTTATCACATGCTGTGTGGAGCATCAATAAAGTCTACTGCAGTGCTGGAGCCATTTTATGGGGATGAGCATTATAATTTCCTACTGGCACCACTTTGCAATGCATTGTTTGGCTCCTTTGGGATGTGGCATTGGTGAATGTTTGAACTTGAGGCTCTTCTACAACTTGAATACATTAATGCAGCACCACAAAGTAAGTACACACTGACTTATTTAATGCTCAGTATTCTGCATCTTGTAGTACATGACATTTACATAATAGTTACCAGCAGTAAATAACACTTTCTGCATATGCAAGACAGGATTGTCAAGCACTCACCTTTTACTGCAGCATCTCCACCTGTCCAGATATACATAGTACATTGATCACTGCCAACCAATTAGTCAATAAATCAGTCAATAAAGGTCTTAATCACTGCTAAGCTTTCAGCATGCATAGTTTAGGGCACTGTTTTTAGGGCACTCTGCAAGGAGTGCAGGTGGTTGAGTTTATAGGGTCAATATTAGAACATTGAAGTTTCAAAACTTCGAATGTTCTAATATTGACCCCTATTCAGCGAAAGCTGAAAATACCGAAGCAACAGAAAAACAATTTTTTCCTAGGGAAAGAATTCAGTTGTCCATTTCTGTTGCTTCGGTATTTTCAGCACTGTGGTGGAAAGTTACGGGTCGGGTTCAGGTAAGTGTGCGATTGAGTGCGGGTTAGGTTAGTTAGGGTTAGGTATGTGTGCGAGTGTTTGGACATAAGGGTTAGGGCGGGTTAGGTGAGTTAGGGTTAGGGCGTGGGTCAGGTAAGTGTGTGATTGTGTGGACGTGAGAGTTAGGGTGGGGTAGGTGAGTTAGGGTTAGGGCGAGGGTGAGGTGTGTGGGATAGTGATGCACCTTAGGGTTAGGGTTTGGGTTAAGGGAAGTGGATAGTTAGTGGTGTGTGTATAGTTTAGTGTAGGGTTAGGTCTAAAATTTTAGGTGTATGTGTGTGGATTGCTGTTTATTTGGTGTGCTTGTGTTGTGTGTATGTGTTCTGTATGTTTGATGTATGGTCGATATTAGAACATTCAAAGTTTTGAAACTTCGGTGTTCTAATATAGACCCGAGTTTATAAAGTTATTTGTCCAAGTGTAAATCATGCCTACAAAAACTAAAAAAAGACTGATTTTCTTAACATATTTTTACTTATACTATGTTCAATGACAACACAAGAAAGGAAAAGGTAAAGTGCCCATTTACAAGGCATTTGTAATAGTAGACCCACTATGAATGCCTGTAAGGGATAAGAACATCAGGGAATGCTTGGTAATAAATGCATGCACATGCATAATAAATATTCCAGAGCTTCACAGCTACTGAATTTTGCTCAAAGGATTGCTCATGTTATGGCTTAAAGGAGGTATTTCAAAACTTTGCAGTACTTTTACTACAATGACAATTATCTTATAAAACCTCAAGGTCAGCCAAACTATGGCAAGCTTCACTTTGTTCACCTAACTATGACCTGAATCATGAGGTGTCTCTAGATGAAGAAATGGTGGCATTCAATGCTAGACTGTATTTTCACTTGTTTGTGCTAAAAGGTCATACAAGTTTGGCATAAAGGTGGTCCCTGACAGATGCACTCAGTGAATATGAGCATGTCTTTCATATGTGAAAAGATTGTAAAAAGGAGGAACATCAAAACTTGATTTGCTTCATCTCTTTGTGATACAACTAAGAAAGGAGCCTCATGTTAGCTATCACTTTGTCTGTTTAATAACTATTTCTATTCCATGAAGCTGTTACAACATTTTGTTTAGACTGGATCGTACTGCTCTGTCACTACACAGATAAACCACTTTGAATGCCTCGTTGAACCAAATAGATACACCATACACAATTATAAAGGATGTATGACTATAGCTTGCAGTGTGATCCCTTGCTTGAAACTTTTTGTAAAGACAGCAAGTCAATGTTTCTTGTGTCCACAAATACAGAAACCAAAGTACTGAAAACTCTCAATACGCAACAGTGCTAAGAAAGTACTCCAGTCATCCTTCCATACCCTACAGTTGTGTCAAACTATAATCTGCTCTGGAATGTTCCTGAGATCACCATACCATTGTATATGAAGGAAGAAAAGTAGTAGTGGCACTTGTTTTGGTTCCTTTGGGATGTGGTATTGATTACTGCTCTCATTCTGTTGCATAAAAGTATTTGCATGATGCATTGATATCACCCACAGATTGAGAATCATGTGCCTTAATACTGAGGTTCAGCAAAATGTTGGTCATGCAGCTGATAAATGGGCATAGAAATTGCAATACAGCTTTCCTACACAGTGTCCATGACTCAAGATCCTATATGTTACACCCTAATCCAAGCATCGGTTTAGGAATGAGGTAACCCTTCCCCTTCAATGGAGGTTAAAAGGGACTGCCACAGTTGTAAGAAGAAATGCATATTGCTGATCCTGCATATCTGTACACTGAATGCAAGTGGAGCCCATGTGATAATGATTCACAGGAAGCCCTGGCCATAACACCCTAACTGGCTAAACTACAGGAAAATGTTTTAGATAATCAGGAGAAATGGAAAACTGGAACCCATAATAATTAATATTGAAAGAACTCAGTTATCTAACAATTTTTCAGGCAGAAATCACTCTGACTGGACTAATGCTGTTAGAACAATGTTTCTCCTGGTGACCCTGTATTATTCACACAATCTGCCAATCAACACTGGACGCATGGAAATCAAGTTTTAAACAATATTCAGTCTTCATAAGTGGACAACCCCCAGAAGAATTTCTAGACAGAGCATGCATTTTCCTATGAGTTCAGAAGGCTGGGGTTTAATTTTAGTATAGCCTTTTTTAGGGTGCAGTACTGCCCATTAGTTTTTGCAAAAAAAAAAGAGGAAAAAGGTCAGTCAGCTAAGTATCTAGAAAATAACGAACATTTTTTTCCCAGTGGAATGGCTGAAAACCTGGTAAAATTGACTAGGTTGATACAACCTTCTGATCATGAAAACAATTACTTTACAGGTTACAAAGAGATAGAGGTTGGCTTGCATTCTTGTGTGGGAACAGATTTGTGCAGGTACAACTGGAAGGTATTATCTTTTGAGGATGCAAGAGAAATGTGGAATATTCCTGTATCAGACATATACTCACTACATGCTGGAAACCCTTGATAATACTAAAGTACTAAACCTTGCCAAACAGGAGATGGAATGATTCCACAGGGAAAATCATCATGGTCAGTAAAGGGGTAAAGAAGAATGATTTATCACAATATGAGGGAAAAGTTGGAATTATATAAGGTCATGTCAGTTAAGATGGGCCAGACAAGAGAACTTATGGAGTTATATAAAGTCACATCAGTTAAGATGGGTCAGATAAGAGATAAGTGGGGAGATGATTTGGGAAAGGACGGATAGTTTTAAAAATTAAAAAGAAGACATCTGAAATTGACAATTAAGAATTACCTATAGATTTTACAGTTCCATCTTCAAATTATATATTGTCAGGACAAAAAGGGATATAAAGTGTTGGAAATTTACATATATGTTTTGGAACTGACCCAAATCTTATTTTAAGTGGAAATGAGCTTTCTGCATCTAGTACTAGTGATCATCTTTGGACTAAGTAACTATAGTATTATGTCAACATGGCTCAGTGTATGTTTGGTAAAGACTGGCAGAATTTTATAGGTACATCATCAGAGGAGTATTCAAGGAACTTTCTCTAAAGATGAGTTTTGGTTTCCTTTAAAGGTGATGAATCCCATTACAGTGCTCCTCCAAACCTTTCCCAAAGACAGGGAATACTTCCCAAATCTACTTACATGCACTGATAGTCCCATTGTTTCGCCAAATCTCAGTCTGCATAAGGTACACCTTCTGTGCGCATTAGTCTACAACTCTCCCTTGTATGACAGACAAACAGACAGAGCCTAGGTAGTTCTCTCTGATGTCATTTAACATCACAGATGTTCAAGTCCCTAATGAGACACATGTTACCTAGGTCATAGGGAGTGCTTTATCTTGCTACACTAAAGAAGCTAGTTTTCCTTTCTCATCAGTGTTTAGAATTGTGCAACACTCCTGAAGATATATTTTGTGAACAAAACTTAAAAAAGGAAACAAGAATGCTACTATGATGTTTACAACCTTTTAGTATTTGGGGGAAAAAGTTAGCAAAGGTAAAATCATACAATATCAACCTCATTTAAGCTGTGAAAGTAGTGGTTACAACGCTGCAGAAATGAAATTGACATTGAAAATATTTTGAATTGCATATGTGGTGAGCAACTACAGCACTGCAAGTACAATTATAGAAATAGACATTTGGAGAAATTGTGACATAGCCACGAGTAATTCTGTTGCTATCAGATGGTGTAGCGGTAGCGTTGTCACCTCACAGCAAGACATTATCTGGTTCGATTCTTGGCTGGAGTACCTTCTGTGTGGAATCTGCATGTCCTCCCTGGGTTTGTGTGGGTTTCCTCTGTGTACTCTGGTTTTCTCCCATGTTACAAAGATATGCGTCTGGAGTGTTTCTTCCTGGGCCTCTACTGAAAATTGGCTTTGTTCCAAGTCGGACTTTCCCGATAAACAAATGTTAAATAATACTGAAAATTTTGACAGAAACATTTTTTTTCATATAAAAGTGTAAAAACCTTAGAGATATAAGACCAGGAACTTGTGCATACTCTGCATATTACATTTGGAAAGAATGAGTATACTTTTCATTCCAGAATAAGAAAGCACATAAATGTTGTTAAAAACATAAAGTAGAGAATGCATTGGTAAGAGACTAAGAAGAATGCATACTGGTTGACACTTTAAGATTTCAAATTCTAAATAATTAAATATGGCAGGTTTGCTGAAGACAATCATAATTATTTGCTACAATATGAGGTCAAAGGGCAGTTGATATGCAACTGCCAAACAATCAGGGCTCAATGACAATATGACAATAAGAATATCAAATGTACTTTAAAGCTAAGAGGTTTAAATACATTTGAAATGTTGAAATTCTGATGATTTTTTTCAAATAAAGCATTTTAAAGCTATATGTATGATACAGTTAACTTGATCTTGTAAATGAATGGATTTTGTATTGCACCTTATTTAAATAGGTTCATAGGTAGGTACTAGGCTATTGGCCCTAGGGCCTATATAAGCCTAGCCAAACGGTACCCTGGCTTTTGCCACCCAAGAAAATTATTTTCCTGTGCCCCTGTCAAGCAAAGCCACAGAAGTGACCCCAGGGTGAATTTCCTATCTCCATCCAATCATCAAGATTTTTCTTGAAGAGTGCTAATGAGGAGGTTTATTTGATATCGATAGGTAGTTTGTTCCAGAGTATGGGAAGTCTCTGAGACAGGAATCTATCCCTCCAGCATGTTCTGTTTATTGTGGTGACAAGATTTAGGTCCCTAGAGCGTGTAGCTTGGAGGGATTGGTATTTCTTTACGTGGGGCATGTCCAACAGCTCTGGGTTTGACATAGCTTTGTATGTTAGGCAGAGATCGTCTCTGAGTAGGCGATATGTGACAGAGTAAAGCTGGAGTTTTTTGAGACGGTCTGCGTAGGGCATCTGTTTGAGGCCTGTAATCCTCTTTGTGAGGTATTTTTGTGGCCTTTCCAGTTATTGCAGATGTCTTGTGAAGTACATACCAAAAGGGGCGTTGTACTCTATAATGGGTCTAATGAGTGACGAGTAGAGGGGAACAATGACCTCTTTTTTCCTGGATGAGAAACCTTTTGTGATGAGGTGTGCCACGTAAGAAGGATTTCCTGACTACTGTGGCAATGTGATTATCAAAGGAGAGACTACTCTCCACCTGTGTCCCAAGGTCTCTTATCACACTTTCGGTGTTAAGTAGACTACCGCCTATGTGGTAGTTCATGGGTACAGTTTTTACCAAAAGGAATGAAAATGCACTTTTTGGCATTGAGCTTGAGGCCATGGCTTTGACGCAAGGCATCTGTCTCAGTGATACCCTTTTGTAGGATATCCACATCATTAGGAGATTTGATTATGGCTCCTAGTTTGTAGTCATCTGCGAACTTTGTTAGCCAAAGACCTTCTCTACTTCAGCCTGTACTTCAGAGAAGTAGATGCCAAACAGAAGAGAACCTAGGACTGAACCCTGTGGTACTCCACTTGTCACTGGTCTGAAGTTGGTCTTAGAGTCTGCTACTTTCACAGTGTAGGTTTGGTCAGTGAGCCAGTTGGCAACCCATCTTGTGACATAGGGATTTATACCTAGTTTAGTGAGTTTGTCTATAATTCCAGAGTGGGGGATGGTGTCAAAAGCCTTGGCAAGATCTAGATAGGCTGTGTGTACCACCTTACCCTCATCTACAGCTTTGGTGACCGCTTCAAAGAGGTCTATCAGGTTTAGGAGACATAATCTGCCTTTTACAAACCCAAACTGGGTAGGGTCCAGAGTTTGGAGATTACCAATGTCATTGTTTATAAGTTCCATGATGATACGCTCCATAGCCTTGCAGACCAGGCTCATCAGGCTAATGGGGTGGAAGTTCCCGGGATCCATGGTGGCTCCCCCTTTGTGGAGTGGGATAACCATTGCTGTGTGCCATTCAGTGGGCACAAAGCCTGAGGTGAGGCTATGATTGAGCATGGTATTTAGGTGGGGTGTCAGTTCATTCTGTAGTTCATGTAAAATGCAGCCTGGGAAGTTGTCAGGTCCCATGGATGCTGTGTTCTTGGCTTTGGAGAGTTTGATTTTTACCTGTGCAGCTGTGATTACAGGTACTTTGCAGTCTTCTGGTATAGAGATGGGCCCTTTAGGGGATGAGAGAGGGGTAAAGTTAGCACTGAACCTATCTGCCAGGATGTTGGCAATATCAGTTGGTTCTGTATATTTAGTGCCATTGTGCTGTAACTCAGAGCAGATCTGAGTGTTGCCATTGAGATTCTTGACATAGCTATAGCATGCTTTGTGGTTGTCTTTAGAATTAGTGGTGATTTTGTTTTCATAACTAGCTTTGGAGGATTTTATGAGGGATCTCAGCTTCTTACTGAGGCTGACCATGGAGTTCCTCCAGTCATGGGATTTTACTCTTTTTTGCAACAGTTTCTTTCATCTGTTATAGAGTTTGTTTATAGCAGGGGACCACCAGATTGGCTTCCTTTTTTTGGAGGATAGCATCTTGATTCTGTTATGGATTGAACGATCCATGCACTCGTGTAAGTGCCTATAAAGTGCAATTGTATAGGATTTAGCAGTCGTATTTCTATTGTCTGTCAGCATGGGTATCGTGAAGTTTGCCACTTCTGTCTTAAGAAGAGTGAAGTTGGCTTTGGAGAATTTTTTTACAGTGGTTTCCCTAATTGGGGGGGGGGGGGTGAGGCTGAGATGTGGATGTCTAGGGTGATTTGCTTATGGTCGGATCTGACCAACGAGGAATTGACCTCTAGTGTGGAACACTGGTTGCCCATGTTGGTAATGACCAGGTCTAGGATATTGCTGCACCTGGTGGGGGTGTGGATAACTTGATCCAAGGCATTGGAATTTATGAATTCCAGAAAACGTTGAGCACAAGAGTTGGTACATTTGTAGTATTAACTGTTTTTTATGACCTGCAGAAGAATGTGTTGGTCTGAAAGCTCATTTATTTATAGCCTATATTTTTCCATTTCTGTTTGCTTTTATTTATTCATTCATTCATTCATTCATTTATTTTGGCTTCTAAGAAGTCGACTTGCATATTTTTATTCATATATTATTACTTTCCCATGCAAGCAGCTGCTGCCAGTATTACAAACTAGCACACTTTAATGAAATTCACAATGAATTTTTAAAAGATCTAGTTATTGATGTGGCTGAATCTGAAATAAAATTTTCAAGCCAAAACAGTGAAAGGGAAAGCAGCAATATGAAATGAGAAAAAAATGCATTTTTTTCAAACACTGAAGTTTCTGATTGGTCAAAAAGCGCTTACATATGTATTTAAACAGTGACTGCTGGGTTTATTGCAAGTTTTAAAGAGACAACTGCATAAAGAGAATGAACAGCTAGACAGGAACTTAGCCTGTGAGCCAGCATTCATTTTAGTTACTTACCTGCTCACTTACGTCTTGGCAGAACTAGTTCCACTAGGTTTGTGGCTTATTTTCACGGGATGCACAAAGTGGTATTCATATTTGACTTGGGAACAGTTGTCCTGAACAGCAGAGACATTTCCCTACTCTTTTCTCACATGGCTTTTGATGGGAGGGGAGACAGAGGTGGAGGGGGGGGGGAGGAGTATTTGTGGAGGAGATGGGTGTGGCTAACATCAGTGTTACTGCTGAGAACATGGATGTTAGTAAAGACATGGCATTTTAATAATGGGCTTTGTATCAGGTGGATTATCCGACTTACAACTGTTGTGTTTGATTAAGGTGAAGGACAGTGGTACTTTTGTTTCATGGGTAGATAAAACGGTTCATATAGAAACTGAGAATGTGGCTCCAGAACTAAAGGAAGGAAAAAATGTATAGTTTACATTCCATGATGGGACAGTCAGCGATTCAATTGTGTTTAAATGCTGTCAGTGTTCTTTTGCCAAGACAAGTGAGGAGAATGAAATGGTGGTATCCTTCTCATATACTGCAGAGTATACTAAACATATGGAGAATTTAACATCTAGAAGGAATATTTTGTTGATTAACAATGTGGGAGACTGTTTTGTCTGAAAGAGACAGAGAATTTTCTGGACAGCTCCATAGCTTTCAACCTTCTATCTCCAAAATGAGGAACACTGCTTCTCATAATGTGGAACAAATGGTCAAAATGTGGAACACTTACTAACAGCTTGCTAACAACTTCAACAAGGAAGCTTATAGGATGGTTAAAACATGGTATTTTACTTATATAATAGTCATTTTAATGAATTAGTATGATTTAGTTCTGTGTACCATGGATATCAGTTAAAAAATACTAACACTGAATGTGTGACAGACCCTTTAAATGTGAAACTTTGAGGAACATGAACTTTTAAGACCCCAAATGAGGAATGTTCCACTTAATGAGGTACACTTGGGAGTTATGGACAGCTGTATTGAAACAGCTGGGTGTTCCTGCTTTACAAATTAGGACATTCATATGCTTGAGTCCAGGGATATTTTTTAATGTTGTCCTTGAGACTTAGGTAACTCTTTTCATTATGAATAGAAGGTTTGCTGAGCTGGCAGAAACTAATGCTGGAAAGACTATGGACTGCAAACTGTTGGGATGAACAAAAGAAGAAGAATTGTTATTCAATTTACATCTACAGCTATAGTGGAAAATTTAGTGAGATTTCATTTAAAGTAGTTGTGTGATGCTTTACACCGCACTGATAAAGTGAGAGAAAATGATTTGATTTTTGACCGAGATGAGGCTGTATTGGTAGAGATATCAAAACATTGATTAATTTGTCTACTGCATTTATGATTTAGGATTTAAAAGGAAAATATATTACATGGAGCAGCTGAAATTATATTATTCCTGTGAAGAAATATGTAACTTGGCAAAAAATGGTATAAAGAGAAGGTGATATATTGATGGAGAAAAAGGCAGTCCAAGATAGGAATATATAGCATTGTGTATAGAATGTAAAATCCAAAAGTCATACATGGAACAGACTTTAGATATCAGGGAAGTTAGAGAAGTTTGTTTTGCTAAAATTATTTTAAATGAAGAAAATGCTTTTAATATAGTTGATAACATTCCTGACGGAAATAATGATAATACTGTTGTCACTGAAAATACAAGAAAAATAAAATGTTACTAATATGAGGGGATAATGGTATTGCAATAAAAAATAAGCATGCTGTGTTACAAAGTGAAACAGATAAAATGTGACTGTCAAAGAAAAACATGTGAAGAAGGAAGGCACAATTGAGAACAGTGGGTCTGCACAAAAGAGACAGCTATAAGGTAAACAGTATAAGCACAAACTTAAACATTATGAGATACAATTGAGTCTTTTATCTATTAAAAATTAATAATATTAAGACTTCTATATGATAACACACTGCATTACTCTGGCTGAGTTAATAAAATGTCAAGTGTTTGACAAGGGGAATTGGAAACGGGGTGCAACTTACGTATTTTGTTTAAATATGTAGATGATATAATATGTGTGGTTACGAGAAAGTTGATAATGAGGTAATGAGTTTTTACAAGTTAAGTTAAAAGAGTTGGATTAGAAAATAGTGCTAAACTTAAAGGATATGGAGTTTGTGATAAATATAGAACAAATATATTTTTGAGAAGTAAGGGTTTTGAGTAATTAATATGGAAGCTGGTATACAATGTTTAAAGTACAAATTATTAAGGGAAGTAGAAATTATTAAACAGATTGGAAAGCATATAATTTAGCATGAAGTTAAAAGTATATTTAATTATTTAAACAATTTTAAGTTATGTAAAGTATAGCACAGATGTAGCTCCATAAAAAAATGGAAATGTAACTAAATAAATAAATAAATAAACTAGAAGTGAAAATGCTCAGTCTATTTTTTCTATTATCTAGTAAAAATATCCTAACAAGGTAACAATTGGAATATTATATATGAAAGAGATGAAGGATTGATTAAATATGATTTAATGGGTGGTATTTATAGTTTCTTGATGAGTAAAGGGTTGTAATAGAATGTATTAGAATGGGGGGTTGCTGGGGTTGTTACTTAGGAGGCATTTTCTAAAGAGTATAGAAACTGGCAGGAAAGGAAAAGGGGGTCTTTGCAAAGTGAATTAAGAAGGAAGGTATTACTGTGGAGAGAGATGATAAAATGTAAAATTTGTCATTGGAAATTATGATATGACTGGATTGTAAATAAAGGTCTATATTATTTCCTCAAAGAGGCGTTCCATCGAACGCCTCTTCATATACCCTAAATCGTAAACTTTTAGAACACTGAAAATCTATGTCAGCAATTTCTTTGCCCTACAAATAGCAACGCATCACCACAAACATTACAAAGTGGGGGGCTTTGCCTCCCACATCCTCCAATGTGGGGGTTGTGGCCCCACACCCCTCAACTAAATACGCCAACTTCAAAATTGCACTACAGCAGAGAAAACAGCAAACTGATGAGGATGGCCAAGCGATTTCTTTTCCAGGGAAAGAAATTGCTGATGTGGCCATTCACTGTTTTCACAGTTCGCAGTTTCAGGGTTGATGAAGAGGCGTTCGATGGAATGGCTCTTCGAGGAAATAATATAGACCCTGTAAATAAGTATCAGTTGATGATATGTTGTGAAATATTACACATAAAGTTGAAGAAGGCTATAATAAATAGAAGGAAACCATTAAATGACAGTAGAGGATGATTTTATATGAAAAGTGCTTCATTGAAAGATACCAGTTAAAAGTAATATGGAATACAGGATGAAGGGTGAAAGGTTATGTTAGTATAATGGTTGGAGAAAAGAGGAGACTATCAATTAAGTTGCTTCAAATGTAATAGAACAAAGACATTTTTGGGAATTCATTATCAGGCTGTGATATATTGTTAGATTTTAATAAACGCACTATAATGCATGGTGATTATAAAGAAAAAGGCATGAAAATTTTAAATTATTGGTAGAATAGTGGTGCAGCCCCAGCGGACTTTGGGAAAAGAGAGACATGGTAGTAGAATTACTTGAAAAGCTAACTATTTGCATTTTGATCCCTGTTTGGGGCCTTAGTCTTACAGTTTCATTCACAGCTGTGGCAGATCTGTGAACTACTGCCAGATTTAAGCCTCATTTAGGTAATTTATTTCAAAATTTTTCCATAAACAGGATTGCTGGTAAATTTCTGCATAGTTTGCAAAAGTGTAGTATTGTGAATTCTGTTTGAGGATTGGTGTTTCACTGTTTTTGCAACTATTTATATTACAGTTTGGCTGCAATGGTCTTATATTCTGATTATAATTTAGTTGTTTAATGTTGCATTTAAGTGCCTTTCTGTTTACTGTTTTCCTCTATTGTTTTTGTTTTTTCCAGACCCTGCTGAAACACTAAGCTAAAATTTCTGAAATTCTGACCTATCTGGGGTCATTGACCTGTAGCTCAGAGTCATAGGACTAGAGCTCCAATAATAACTTTTTTTGATTGAATCCCTGTCTAGTTAATCTGCTATATTTAGCGCAGAGCTACACCTACCCAGGGTTTTTTATTCAGGATTCTGAAAGGTGTGTAAAGCATTTAAATGTGAGAAACAAGCTTTTTATCCAAGGGAAGAAAAAAGCTTTTGTTCAAATTCTGCTTAAATATTTTAAGATGCTCTTATAGTGTGACCTGTGTGGTGACAGTTTTTGTACTTTTCTGCTTTTTTCCATGTTTATCCAAAAAAGTTATCTGTTTGCATTTTTTAGTTTATTCTGGGACCTTAGTCTTATGGCCACATTTGCAGTTGTGGGACAAATTGCATATTACTGTAAGATCTTAGCATCATTTATACATTATACTGCACTTCTGTCTTCATAAGTAGAATTACTTGTAAAAGTTATCTCTTTGGATTTTTATCCCTGTCTGAGACCTTAGCTGCAGTTGTGGCAGCACTAGAGCCAGATTTGAGCATCATTTTATAATTTATTACAGCATTTTTCCATAAACATTGTTACTGATACATGTCTACATAGTCTGGTACCTTATTCAGAGGTGGAATTGTTGTAGTGGCAGTATTGTGAATTCTGCTCCAGGACTAGTACTTCACCGCTTTTACAGCTATTTATATTCCTCTCTGGCTAATAGATTCTTATATTCTGCTTATCATTTACTTAATTCAAGTTGTATTACTGTGCCTTTTTATCTACTTTGCAACTGTTTTTCCCCCTCTTCTTTGTGTCTGACTTAGCCCATACTTTGACATTAAGCTAAAATGCGAAATATTCTAACATACATGGGGTCATTGATGAGTAGCTCAGAGTCATAGGACTAGGGCACCAATATTGGCTTTATTTGATTGGATACCTCTCCAGCTAGCCTGTTTCTTGCAGCTTGAAAATTTTCCTCAACCCTTCCACACCTTTCCTGGTGTGGTTTTAAAAGGCTGTGTCACTGGCTTTGACTTCCAAAGTCAATTTCTCTCTACTCTCATAGCTGTTGTCTGCTATATAAGCTATTTAAGAATGTTTCCACTATCCATAATACTGAGTACCCACCTTGCAAATCACTATTTCTCTTGAGTAAACCTCAGTTAATACAAGTTTTCTCCTGCTCATTTTCCCACAGATCTCATCTGCTTGGTGCCCTTGGCACACTGTGAGAGGGTACTGAATTAATCCTGCTCTTTTCTTGGCAGATAAGAGATTTATTTTATTGTTTTGCACTTCAGTTAATTGTTTTACAGTACTGCTACATTACTTTTGCTTCATTTATTAATTTTTCAGTTTAAATTATTTAAAGGTCTCTAATACTTGAAATTGCCTTGTTTGCAGAGTTGTTCTGTTTTAGTATTTCACTTTCAAGCAACCTTTGTTGGTGTTTTTACATTAAGCAGACCCAGATATTCCATCTAGAGGCTGTGGCTGGTGACCTGGTCTATCTGAGTTGGGAAACACAAAAGAAAGCTGTAAGTGTTGCCATTTTGGGGGGGGGGGGGTAGAGTGCTTAGAAGTCAGTTTTCTGTGTTTTAAGTGCCTGTTTAATTTTGGTGTGTGTGCATGCCCGCTGCTCATCATGCAGTAATGGTTAATAGGGCCCAGAATAAAAAAAGACAGAAAGCAAATTTTCTGAATTAAACCACCTCTGAAACTGTACCTGAAAGTTGTAAGTGTAGAGCAACTGATTTGCTCGTTGAGTAGCACAGAGCAGCTAGCCTGCATGATGATGAGCACTGTCCCTTGAATTTAGTGTTATGAAGCCCAGTCTTGTCTCTAGCTCCAAAAGCCTCCTTAGCCACCCCACTGTTAACACCTTGTGTACCACACTCTTGTAGCTCACCCAATAAAGGACCTGACATTATGGATATGCACTTCTGGACTTCCCTCCAGCCAGTTAAGTGGATATGAAAATATTGACACAATGTAATGATTGTGTAATGTTCAATGACAACCATTTAATCCTCAAAGAAATAAATAAATGTCTCTAGAGGCAAAACTTTCACATACAGACACTCATAATAATAACTTGGTTGTCAGAAGCACCCATGAAACACCCACCACACATAGTACACAGCCACACATAGACCTACTTGTGCTGAGGCACTTTAACTGCAATCTTACTAAACCCCAAAGACTTCCCAAACATTCTGTCTGCAAAAACTATTTTCAGCAAACCTGAAGCACTCAACAGAAACAACACCTAACTCTGAATATCTGGCCACACCCAGTGGAGCCTCAACTACCAAGCCTATAAGGCAAGCCAGTACACAACACAGGACTCTATTCATAGGGGCCTCTATTGTAGGGCATGTTGATGTCTCACTCACCAGGAAGAGCAAGAAGAAAATAACAATCATTTGCCTATCAAGGGCCAGGATCCATGAAGAGGTTATGCATACACTGAAGTCATTGCACCACAGGTACCAGTATGATTCAGTCATAGTCCATATAAATGTAAATAACCTGAGATGCACCTCTCTAGACTGCATGTAGAGAGACATTATGGAGCTCTTGGACTGTGTATCACAGGCTTGTATATACCTTGCACTGAGCAGCATTTTACCATCACCAAAGATGACTCCACAATATGAATAGAAGAAGCTTGATTTTAATAATTGGCTTAGTTTTTGGTGTCATTCTAGGGGAAAATATTTTTGTCAGTGTGGGAGGATATGGTAGACAAGCCACTTTGCTTTGCCAAGGATAATCTGCACCTGTCCCCTCTAGACTTTCAAATATTGGCTAAAACATTTTCCTCACCATACAGCCTTCTTTAGGTAATGACAAACTAACAAATCTTTCAGTATAGCAAAATCTTCCTAAGGAAATCTAAAGGTGTTACTGCTCAATGCCAGGAGTCTAAACAAGAAGCTACACTACCTCCAAGCTCTCCTC
The DNA here is from genome assembly GCF_019279795.1 of Protopterus annectens. Taxonomy (NCBI): domain Eukaryota; kingdom Metazoa; phylum Chordata; order Ceratodontiformes; family Protopteridae; genus Protopterus; species Protopterus annectens. The sequence goes on along the minus strand of NC_056726.1, from coordinate 80,576,690 downwards.
TCCCTGGAGAATGGAGACATCTGTGAAGTTACTGAGACATAGTTTAAAGCTGCAGAGAGTACCCTGACAATGCAAGGCTTCAGGGCCTTCCATACATTTAAAACAGCAACTGACAGGTAGAGGTGCCTCAGTCTACATCAATAACAAGCATACATCTAGGTTGGTTAAACAGGATGACACACTAGAGTTACTCTACAATCCAGATTACCATAGACAAAGCCCAATACCCTATGCTGCTGTGCCTACCAGACGTAAGACCAAAACTAACTCAAAAAACAAACCACCCTGGTGGAATTCAACATTAAACAGGTTGTTCAACAAAAGAAAAAGTTATAGCTAAAATTAAGAAGTGTAAATCAACAAAGATAAAATCTCTCTCATCAAAGTGATTAGACAATGAAGAGGACTAATTAAGTCCAACAAAGCAAATTGTGAAGTAAAGATAGTGTCCCAGGTGAAGGACAATGTCACGGTCTTCCTTAGATATGTCAAAAACCTCACTGTATACAGCAGTGTGCAGAAGTGTTGGTAAATGTAGCCATGTCCTCGAAACAGGAGATATAGCAAATTTCTGGCTGACTAATTCAGCCCCACCTTTCCCCCGCTCACCCCCAGCCAGCCCCCCAGGAAATGCTACCTAACATAAACCCTCTATCTATCATTAAGTAACAAGTCTTAAATGCAGTCATGCACTCTCTAAGACTAAGAATGCAACTTCAGTGGGCCCCGATAATATCTCAGGATGTCTCCTAAATAGCCTGAAATATAACCTTTCAGGGCACTTGGAGTCACTGTTCAACCATAGCCTCTGTACAAGCCTTTTGCCATGTGAATACAGGATTGCAGCAGTCATCACTCTGCATGAGGGCTGACCAATAATAGATCCCGGGAACTACAGCCCTATTAATCTAACTAATCTCATATGCAAAGCCATGGAAAACATTATCATGAAAATGATTAACAATGACATAGGAAACTTTAATCTACTGGACTTAACCCAGTTTGCTTTTATCAAAGGCAAGTAAAACCTTCTGAACATGGTGGACTTCTTTGAAAATGTCACCAAAGCAATGGATGAGGGCAAACTAATGCCTACCTTGACCTAACTAAATCGTTTGATAGAATACCCAACATGGGTATTGTAAACAAATTCATGGAATTCAGCAATAACCCATATGTCACTCAATGGACAGCCAGCTATCTCACAGACAGGACCCAGGAAGTTAGGATTGAAGAGACCACCTTCACAAAGAGGGGAGTCATAAGTGGAGTAGCCCAGGGCTCTGTGCTGGGTCTGCTTCTTTTTTGGCATCTATTTTTTTCAGAAGTCAATGCCAATGTCAAGAGCACCTGGCTTACCAAGTTTTCAGATTATTACAAGCTAGGAAGAATTATAGAACGCCCTCCCCAAGATACTAACATCTTACATAGTGCCACGAAATGCATAACAATACCTTCTGGGAAGTTGGCAAGTCAGGGGAAACTACTTGATTTGGGATTTCATGTAGATAGTAGCTTAGATTTGAGCAACATGTGTCTAAGATAATATGAAAATCATACTATGTCACTCAGGTTATAAGTAAGGGTATGGCATCTAGGTGCAGGAAAGTCATTGTGCCATTGTACTCATCCCTCATCAAACCCACTTTAGAGTATAACACCCTCTTTGGTATGTACTTGACCAGGCAAATACAGCAACTGCAATTTTCACAGAGGTTCCTCACAAAAAGAATACAAGGCATAAACACACTACCCTATACAGATCTCCCCAAAGCCTTATCCCTGTACTCTTGTTTCCCACAAACTGCTATGAGGTAATCTATGCCTGGCATACATGGCATCCTTGGATCCCACTCTGATGGACCTTTTGCATATCTGCAAAATGAACAGCACCAGAACTACTAGATAAAAGGATTTAAACTTTACTTGTGACTTACATAGGACATATTGGTGGGACAGGCATATAGCTCAGAGAATCCCCGTTCCCAGTATAGACTTCTCTTCCATGTGAAGCAGACCCCTCCATAGGTTCATAGGTGCTTACTAGGCTAACGACCACAAGGGTGTTTTTAAGCTTAGCCATGCATCCCAAATCTCTGACAAGCTCTGACACCTTTGATAAATGTAAGCAGGGGTTTGTGAGATAAAACATTTACATGTAGGGGCCTGAAAGATGAACAATTTACAGGTTGCCTTTGTCCATTAGAGACATAGCTGTCAAACCAAGGATGAATTTCCTCTTCCCCATCCAATTGTCCAAGTTGCTCTTGAATTGGATTAGGGAGGAACTCTGCTTCACATGGATGGGGAGCCTGTTCCATAGATGGGGTAGTCTCTGGGATACATACCTGTCTTTCCAGCAGGCCCTATTTATATCACATGTAAGGTTTATGTCTTTAGAACAGTTAATTCTGATGCTGCTTGTTTTGTGGATATGCAGGAGGTCCATCAGAGTGGGGCCTGACAATGCCCTGTATGCAAGGTGTAGATCTCCCCTCAAAATCCTGTAGGAGACAGAATACAGGGATAGGGCCTTGAAGCAGTCTGTGTAGGACATTTTACTTAAAGCCTGTATTATTTTAGTGAGGAATCTCTGTGGACATTCAAATTGTTGAATGTGCCTGGTTAGATACATACCAAAGGGGGCATTGTACTCAATGATAGGTCTGATGAATGTCAAATACAGTGGAACAATCACTTCCTTGGACTTAGATGCCATACCTTTGTTTATAAGTTCTGCAACATAAAACAATTTCCTCACTACTGTAGGCACGTGATGGTTAAAGACTAGATTACTATCCATGTGTGTCCTTAAGTTCCTGACTACTGGGTCAACTCTAACAGGTGTGTTGTCAATATGATACTTACCAAGGTGGATGACTTCCCAAAGGATACTATTATGCATTTCTTGGCATTTAGTTTTAGTTCATGGCACTGACACCAGTTATTTGTCTGTGCCAGCCCCCCCTGGAGAACATGTGTGTCAGTGTGTGATTCAATGACAGCTCCTAATTTGCAATCATCTGCAAATTTCTTCAGCCTGACAACACTCACATTAGCCTTGACTTCAGAGAAGTAAATGCCTATAAGGAGCCACTTGGGACTGCCTCTTTGTAGAGGCGGACTCACCATTTCTAACTTCCTGGGTCCTGTCTGTGAGGCAGTTGGCTATCGACTGGGTGACATACAAGTTTGTACCTAACCTCTTGAGTATGTCAACAATGCCTGAGTGGGGTATTGTGTCAAATGCCTTGGGCAGGTCAAGGTAGGGATTGTGAACCATTTTTCCCCTCATCGATTGCTTTGGTCACCTTCTCAAAGAAGTCCATCAGCTTGAGTAGGCATGATCTGCCCTTGATGAAATCAAACTGGGTTGGTTCCAGTGTCTGGAGGTTTACTACATCTCTGTTGATCATTTCCATGATAATTCTCCCCGTGACTTTACATATAAGACTAGTGAGACATATGGGTCTGTAGTTTCCAGGGTCTGTAGATGGCCCACCTCTGTGCAGAGGGATGACTATTGCTGTTCTCCATTTATGAGACATGAAGCCTGTTTCGAGGCTACAGTTAAATAGCAATTCCAGAGGCCCTGATAGGTCATATGTCATGCTATTTAGAAGGCATCCTGGGATATCATCTGGGCCCACTGATGCAGTGTTCTTGGTCTTAGAGACAGCATTAAGGACCTGTTCCCTAGTGATAGTAGGGGGGAGTTATATTTGATGGTATTTACTGAGAAAGGTTGAGGGGGAGATAGGGGTAAAGTTGGAGCTGAATATATCAGCCAGGAGGTTTGCTATATCTTCTGGCTCAGTATAAGTGGCTTGATTTACAATGAGCTCTGCACACAATTGTGTACTGCCTTTGAAGTTGCGGTCATAGCTAAAGAATGCTTTGTGGCTGTCCTTGGCCTGGGAGGCCAAACTTACCTCAAATTTGGCTTCGGTAGACTTTACTTGTCCTCTGGGTTGTCTGTTTAGTTTGATGAGAGTGCTTTTATCCTGTTGGGCGCTGTACCTCCTAATTTTTGCCATGATTTTCTTCCTCCTGTTATACAGACTATTGATTTTGTGATTCCACCACGGTGGCTTGTTTTTTGAGTTAGTTCTGTACTTCTTCCTAGTGGGCACAGCTGCCTCTATGCAGCTATTAACATGTTTGTGCAGGGTTTCTGTGAACAGTTTTGCATAGGCAGCAGTGTTCTCAGTTTTATGGGGGCTTGAAATTTTGCCAGGTTATCAATTAATAGCAGGAGGTTAGCCTTAGAATAGTTCCTGAATACTCCAAGTTTAGCTGGGGGTGCAGGTCTTATTTTTACTTCAAAAGAGACCATTTTGCTGTCTGACCTTACTAGGGAAGACATTACATTATGGGGTGTGCGGCCCTCTCCCATATTAGTACCACCTCCAGTATGGTTGCACCCTGGTTGGTGTATTCACTATCTGGTCCAGGGAGTTTGCATTTACAAAATCCAGAATTCTCTGTGCCTGTACATTTGCGGTCATATTGAATTCCCAATTAATAGCGGAATAATTAAAGTCACCCATAAATATGGTATTGGATTGGATAGTTAGTGTTTCTAATAAGTTTAAATACATGGCATGGGTTTCCTAGGACATAGAGGGTGGTCTATAGCTTGCAAGGAAGTGGTACTGGATTTTGCCTATGGTGATCTGAACATGGAGAAGTTCAAGTGCATTGTCCTGTTTGACCAGCCTTAAAGTATATTTATTTTTGATGTAAATAGAGACACCTCCACTTTTAGTTCCCACCTGTGAAGTAGCTGGTCTAAATGTGTGGAAGGCATTAAAACCTTGAACTGCTGGTGTGCTTTCAGTGGCTTTAAACCATGTCTTAGTGACTGCACAGATGTTAGCATTCTCTCTGGTGAAGACAGATTCTAAGGAGTGGAGTTTTTTGTTTAGACTGCTAGCACTGAGCAGTAATACCTTTAGATTTTCTTGCTTTTGATTTGCTATGGCAGAAGTACTTTCAGTTTGGCATTACCTAAAAAAGGCACTATGGGGGAAGACAATGTTTTAGCTAATATTCGAAAGCCTAGAGGGGAGAGGTGCTGACCATCCCTGGCAAAGCAGCATGGTCTGTTGACCATTGCACCCCCTTAGAATGACACCAGAAACTAAGCCAATTATTAAAGTCAGTCATCTTTTGTTCGTATTGTGGCATCGTCTTTGGAGAAAGTAAAATGCTGCTCATTGCTAGGCTCATACCAGCCTGAGACACATATTCCGAGAGCTCCATGATGTATGTCTTCATATAGTCTAGGGAGGTACATCTCAGGTCATATACTCCCACATGGACTATGACTGAGTCATATTGGTACTTGTGGTCCAATGAACTGAATGCATGTGTAATATGGCAGATCCTGGCCCCTGATAAGCAATTGATGATGACTTTCTCCTTACTCAGCATGGTAAGAAGGACATCTGTGTGTCTCATGATGAAGTTTCCAATTACTAGAATGTTGGATTGTGTGGTGGTTTGCTTTCTGGGCTTAGAGGTAGAGGCTCCATGACATGTAGCTGTACATGTTGATGTGGGTGTTGTTTTGAAATAGTGCATTTGGGGCTGCTGAGGGTGCTTATTATGTTTACTTCATCTGCAAGGTCTTTGTGGTTTAGAAAGGTTACATTTAAGTGCCTCGGCATATGTCTGCTTCGAATTGTGCATGATGGGTGCAGCATGTGTACTATTGACAACCTTATTGACATTAGAAGTACTTTTATGTGAGAGTTTTGCCTCTAGTGACATTGTGTAAATACATCTCTCACATACAGTATCAGTTTGTTAGAGAATTAACTGGTTGTTAGTAAACATGAGGCAATTTCTACATTGTCTCAGGATGCCCAGATATGCCAAGCTGGTAATGGAGACATTGGGAAAGCTCATATCCATGGCAACAGACCTTTTTTTACTGATTAAACAGTTGGAGTGAGAATATCAATTGATGTCAGGAGTATTTGGTTTGCAACTTATGGAGACAGTGCTTGTCACTGCAGGCTAGTTGTCCTGTGTGCAAGTAGGTATTGGAGAAATTTCAATTGTGCTTTTACAGGAAAATTGTCACTCAAGGTGTCTGAATCTGTACGGAGCACTGCCAGGTGAAACTAATATGCAGACCCTGAAAATTTAAGGATGAAGTATTTAGGCAGATATTCTGAAGTTAGAAACAAATCAAGCAGTACTTACTGAAAACAAAGAATTAGCTTGTCAAGAATGATGAAAAGAGGGGAGTCGCATGAATGGCTACTGTCTGGCTACTACTAATGCTGGTCTCACCACAGCTTCACTCTGTTGGGATACAATACTCTTTTGCTTCTTCTGTGACCAGAAGCAAAATGTTAGCACCAATCCCAAAAATAAGAAGCAGGCCACAGCCTGTTTGGTGATCCACAGTCTTGTCCCAGATGATGCAACCCTCACCCTATTCCAGTGAAACCTATACTAGTGGATGGGAAATCAGAAATTCACCCTGATTTGACAACTATGTCTCTGATGGATGAAGGCAGACATTTAATCATGACCTAGCTAACATATACCACTTAAAATAACCTAAAGCATAATTACTAATAGGATACATTTGGGTTGCATGGCTAGGCTAATAAAGACCCCTGTGGTCATTAGCCTAGTATACACCTATGAACCTGTAATTGGATTGAAATATTTTACATGCAAACACCCCAGTTTTACAGAATACATTGTTGTGCATTCCCTTGTTATGACCATTTCTGTTACAAATGCCTGTAACGTTTGAGTGATCAATTTCTCTTTACTCCAACCTGTTTTATGAGTCCCTACCCCAAGAATCAGTGCTTCCCAGGGCTAAACTGATATCTCAGTCCACCCTTGAGCTACCTGCTTTGCTGTGCTCTCTTACACTCCCAAAACATAGGAATCATTCCCATGTCTTCAGCTTTACTTCTTAAACATTTCACAATTATGAATTCCTCTGTCCTGTGCTATTTTCTTGGGTGCTTTATTCCACAAATGAAGGTTGCTCATTGGTTAATTCAACACAAATGGCCTTTTTCATATAATAAAATGTATTTTTCCTTGTAAGTTTTTAATTGTTTAGCTTTATTTCATCATTAATATTTTCCAGAAGCATCCAAGCTCTAGTTTGTCTAGCTCTTCTTTTAATACTTCTGTGCTGTTTGATATCCTTGTACATTAAGCTAACTTTGCCCTTCTTCACACTGCTGCACTTGTTCCAAGGACCCCTGCATATTGCTTCCCTTTCACAGTATTTCATTATTCAACATATATTTGCATTAATGTATTAAAAGTGCACATATGCTGATCTGTAAGCTGGTAACAATTTTATATTTATATTTCCTGGTGATGAAGGACTATTCCTTATCATCCATTATGTTGCTGACCTAGCTCGTTTAACTGTTCCCATCCATATATGCCTGCTTCTTCTTATACTGCCTGCTCATGTTTTGGAATTCTTTCTTGAAGAGTGGTACTGTCTAGCACATTTTTCCTACTTTCCTAATCCCTGTCTCCCAGATTTCACTAAGTGTCAGCCTTAAGTTCTTTTTGTAGAGAGCCATAACATCTCTTCCCCATAATCCTGCATCTTTACTCTCTTCATGAAACCTAATCCATTGTGATTTATTAAATGCTACAACCTGTGCAGGGAGCTTTATCCCCCTCCCCATTGGAGAGTAGGTTTAGGAGTTCCTGTCTTGGAAGTTATATGTTTACTTCATCTATATACTCTTTAACTTGGACCTGAACCATTGGATATGTCATACCACCTCCTTTTTCTAAGAGTTTACTTATTTTTTATAAAGATTCTACAAGCTTTTTATAACATTTTCTTCATATGTATAGCCTATCTCTAATCCAAGGTAAGTGAGGAAACTTTCCCTCCTGCATACCTCCAGTTGCATTCCATCTCCTTTTGTCTTCTACCCTGACCATTAATATTCTATTACAGTTCAGTTCCAATCCTGACACTTTGCTGAAACTATTAAATAAATTCAATATTATTGGTAAAGTTTTAACTATGTTTTTTGGCCATTAAAATAAAATTATCTGCATATAGCTGAAACATTACCTTGCCCTCAGTTCACAAAGCCAACTCTTCAATTATATAAGGGAAACAATTTTGGTGATAAAGGTTATCCTTGCCTAGTCCCTCAGGACATTTTTTCCTTTTGTCAATGTTCCTTCATTTATTAAAACATCAAAGATAGGTTTTCATACATCATCTTAGTCCACTGAATAAACATATCCCCAAAACCTCATCATCACAATATCACTACCAGAATGTCCGAGTGTACTGTAGCAAATGTTTTACCTTATCAAATAAGACCACCTCAGGTAAATGATATCTCGCTTAATGATTTTCAAGAAAACTAGCTAAATTCTACAAGATATTAATATTCTGCCTTCTCTCAATAAATTAATTTTTTCTGGCCTTACAGTCATGGATAAGATGACATCCATCATTTGTGATAGGATATTTGCCAAAGTTTTTGCATCTGAATTCAAGGGTGAGATTAACCAAGTCTTTTTCTCTCCTTCCCATTTCTGTAGAAGAAGAATTCTAGCGTGTTTCATGCCATTTGTGATTATGTTTGGACTCCAGCTTTTATTATAATATTCTAACAAGAAAGGTGCAAGGTTTCAGGAAAAAATCCATCCAGACCTGGTACTTTCCATCTCTTTATGTGTTGTATGGTTATTTATATCTCCTTTAATGTCATAGGAGTATTTAACTTCATCTGGTTCTATTTATATACTGTCTTTTTATACAATGAACTTTGTAATCATTTTTCTATGCCTTCCTACTTGTGTTTCTGGTATATTCCTTTAAAATATACTCCATTATTTGACTGGATGAATCTAGCATCTTTAACCGTTATGGTGTCCACCTGCTCTCTATGTTTCTCTTTATATGACCACACTATATTTTTCGCACTCCACTCTCCTCACAGCCACACAAAGTAATTTCTGTGTATATATATATATATATATATATATATATATATATATATATATTCTTCTTCCTGTGCTATTGTTAACTATTCCAGCTCTCCCGTTAAGATATATGGTTCTTTATTCAGAGAGGAGACATTATTTTTCTCTCCTGATATCATGTCCTGTAACTCCTTTAATATATTTTCTTTATCCAGCACTAAATTGACCTATGACCATCTGTTTTCACTTTTTATCACCATTAGACAAGCTTTTGAGGCTGCTTCTACTCAATCCTATCATACAACAAGCAGAGCATCCCTCTTAAGGGTGTTATACAATACCACCATGTTTATTTCATTTCTAAACATCTCTTGTTGTTCTTTGTTCCTCAATTTATTCCATGCCCATCTCCACACACATAATTTGTTTTGATTTTGCTCCACAACTATTGATAAATCTGAAACAGCATGGTCTAAAATATATCCATGTAATATTTTAATCCGACTCTCTGCTGCTGGATGTTTTCTACCTACAAGAAAATAATCCAGCCTACTGCCTTGTGCACCTTCCTGTCTAGAAAAGGTGGCTGCTACCTTCTTTTATCTTGTGTCTCTCCCTATATATGTATTACAACTTAAAATCTTTTTCTTTCATTTTCCCTTGCATCTCTCCTGGGTCCTAACATTATATTCTTTTTCCCATGCAACCTGTCCAGTTCTGGATTTAGCATAACATTTACATCTCCTCCTATCACCTGTATATCCACCCTCTTCTATTGCCTCATTCCAGTTTTTTCAAAAACTGGTTCCTAGGTTCCTTGGAGATTACTAGGCTAACGGCTTAAGGGTCATTACAAGCTTAGCCAGTGTAACCCAATTTTATAAAAAATATATGGCTCCTGGGGCAAGAGGTTGGCATGGATTTGTGCCTGTGCATTGAGTATCTTACAGATAGCCCCTGTCCATAAAGGACATAGTCACTATTCCAGGTGTGAATTTGTGATTCCCCATCCATTGATCCAAACTGCATTTGAAGAGGGCAAGGGAAGCCCTGCTTAATGTGAATAGGAAACCTGTTCCAAAGTAGGGGCAATCTCAAAGAAGAGGCAATCTCTGACACACATATCTGTATTTACAGCATGTTTTGTTTGAGTAGCTGACTAAATTTAGATCCCTTGATTTGGGTGACCTTTGTGCTGTTTGACATGTGGTTGTGTAGTAGCTCCATCAGGGCTGGATTTGTGTGTGCTTGTAGGTCAGGCATAGATTAGACTTTAATAGTCGGTAGGATACAGAGTCAATGGATAGAGCTTTTATTATCCACATATTTCATGTTGTTTACACCCTGTATTTTCTTTGTGAGGAACCTCTGAGGTCTCTCCAGCTGCTGTAAGTGCCTACTCAAGTACATGCCAAATGGCACACTCTACTTGATTATTTGTCTAATGAGGGCTGAGTACAGTGGGACTATAATTTCCTTGGATCTGGATGCCATACCTTTACTTAAAAGTTGTGCCACAAAAAAGTATTTCCTCACCACTGTGGACACATGGCGGTTAAAGTTCAGGCTACAATCTGTCTGTCACCTAGACCTCTTACCTCTGTGTCCACCCTAAGGGGGGTGCTATTGATGTGTAATTTGCAGGAGTATTTTACTTCCCAAAGGTTATGATAATGCATTTTTTGCATTTAGTTTCAGGCCATGGTTCTGGCAGCAATCATTTTGATCTGGACCCTTCTGAAGGATATCTACATTATTGGGGGATTGAATGGTTGCTCCAAGCTTTCAGTCATCAGCAAACTTTGTCATCCAGAAGACTTCTGCATTTGCCTTGACTTCAGAGAAGTATATTATGTACAGGAGTGGTCCCAGTGCTCTGTGGAAAACCACTAACAACTGGCCTCTTGTGGGATCTGGATTGACTAACTTAAACCACATGTGTGCTGTTCATGAACCAATTGGCTAAATGGCTATCCATCTGGTAACATAGGGATTTATGCCCAGTTTTGTGAGTTTATTTATAATATCTGAGTGGGGCATTGTGTTAAATCCCTTGGCCAGAACAAAGTAGGTGGTATTTATTGTTTTACCCTCATCCATGGCCTTAGTGACTTTTTCAAAGGAAACCACCAGGTTCAGTAGGCAAGACCTCCCTTTGCTAAAGCTGAACTGGGTCAGGTCAAGTGTTTGGGGGGTCTCCTAGGTCATTATTTATCAGGTCCATGAATATTCTTTTCATGGCCTTCCATACAAGACTACTCAAACTTATGGGTCTGCAATTTCCTGGGTCAGTAGATAGTCCCCCTTTATGCAGAGGGATGCCTGTGGCTATCCCCAACCTTATTAGGACAAATCCAGTCCAGAGGCTGTGGTTTAACAGAGATACTAATGGACCTGATAAGTCCTGATTTAAACTGTGTAAGTGGCAACCTGGTATATTGTCAGGCCCCACTGAAGCCATGTTTCTAGCTTTAGAGAGTGCAGTGTCAGCCTGTCCTTTGGTTATAATTGGCAGTGGAGTGATGGAGGGTATTCTTTGGGGAGAACTGTTGATGACAAGGAGGTGAAATTTGAGCTGAATTTTCAGCCAGCAGATTTGATATGTCATCCAGTTGAGTATAGGTGATGCCATCTACAATTAATTCTGCACATTGTTGGGTGTTGTCCTTAAGACTGCAGACATAACTGAAAAATGCCTTATGGTTATTCTTAGCTTTGGAGGTTATTTTTACCTCAAAGTCTGCTTTCAAAGATTTGACTAGTAACCTGATTTGCTTTTTTAGACAAATGAGGGACTTATTTCTCTGTTGTGCACATTCCCTCTTACTTCTTGACAGGATTTTCTTTCTTTTGTTGTACAACCTATTAATACTAGGGGTCCATCAGGGTGGCTTGTTTTTGAGGTTTGACATGAGTTTACTTCAGTCTGGTACTGCTGTTTTAATGCAGTTGTTTATATGTTCATACAGGGCTTTTGTGTATGCCTCTGCACAAGTTTCTATGTTTTCTGGATTTAGGAGAGCTTGAAAACTAGCTATGCCATCCCTCAATGGGGGTAATTTACCTTAGGGAAGTACTTAGGGAAGTTTCTGGGGTTAGGTGAGGGACTAGTTTTACTTTTATTTCAAGGGAGGCCAAGTTGTGATCTGATCTTACTAGTGAGGGCATAACACTGGGGGGGTCAGCACTCTCCCATATTCGGAAGTACCAGATTTAGGATATTTGTCCCCCTTAGTAGGAATACAGACCAGCTTCTCTAGGGCATTTGAATTTAGAAATTCAAGAAATCTTTGGTTCTGCATGCTAGCGGTCATGTATGCCTCCCAATTAATAGAGGGGTAGTTAAAAACACCCATGAGTATGGTATTAGGCTGAATGGTGAGTGATTCTAGTAATGTCAGGTATGATGTATGGGCATCCTGGTTCATAGTGGGGGACCTCTTGCTAGCAAGAATATGGTAATGGATTTTTCCCATGGATAGCTGGACATGGAGTAGCTCTAACATGTCATATTATTTGACCAGCCTTGAGGTGTGCTTATACTTTATGTAGATAGATACACCTCTACCTTTAGCTCTTTCATATTCAGTGGGTGGTCAGAATGTATGAAAGGCATTATAACCATGCACTGCCAGAGTACTTTTCATGGTTTTGAACCACGTTTCAGTAACTGGACAGACATCAGCATTTCCCAGGGTGAGGAGAACTTCCAGGGAGTGCAGCTTCTTGTTAAGGTTCCTAGCATTAAGCAATAACACCTTTAACTTGTCTGGAGTAGCTTTTGTTATGTTGGAATGTTTGTCTGTTTGGCAGTGGCTAACAAAAGGCACTACAGGGGTGAATAATGTTTTGACCAATATCCAAAAGCCGACAGGTGACAGGGGAAGTCCATCCATGGCAAAGTAGTGTGGCCTATCAATCATGTCCTCCCGGGCTTTAAATTATTGGACCCCTTTGGAATGACACCAGTAGCTAAGCCAATTGTTAAAGTTGATTATTTTCTGGTGGTATTGTGGCATCATCCTCATGTCTCTCTTCATATAGTCCAAGGAGGTATGTCTCAGGTCATTCACACCCACATGCACTATGAATGAGTCATACTAGTACTTAGGGGGAAGTGACCTGCATACTTGCATGATCTGGTGAATTCTGATGCCTGGCAGACAACTAAATGAAAACTTCTCCTTATTCAGCCTAGTAAGAGGGACATCAGTGTGTCTCACAATGATATCTCCTATGACCAGAATATTAGGTCATGGAGTGTTTTGCCTTATGGGCTTGGTATTTGAGGCACAGTGAGATGTGGCTTTATGTGATGTGATGAAAATGGTCTTCTTTGTATACATGCAGAGTTTCTGAGGACTGTGCCTGAGAGGCCTTTGAGGTTTGGGTAAGTTACATGTCTGCACCTCCGCATATGTGGGTCTATGAATGTTGTCCTTTGTGGGTGTAGTGAGTGATGTGTGTGAGACACTGACAACCTGTTTGTTGCCTTTTGTGTCTGTACTGAGAGTCTAGCCTCCAATGTTAATGCGTGACTATATCTTTCACATACTGTATTTTTCTGTTCGAAAATTAAGTGGTTGTCAGTGTACATAAGGCAATTGTTACATTGTCTCAGGATAGCCATGTCAACCAAGCTGGATGCAGAAATAGCAGGAAAATGCCAATCCATGGGTGCAGCTCCTAATGTGTACTTGAAAGGAATAGGAGGAGGGTGTTTGTAACCGGATGAGAGAAGTGTGCTTATGTGGTATAATAAGCAACTAACCTAACCAGTGATGTTATCCAGCACCAAATCAGATGCTTTTTGAGCAGCAATAGTCCGGGTGTTATAATTAAGTAACTAGCACAGTAACTTTTCACAGTACAATGAAAATAGGCAATGTTTTCAGATTTTTGCATCTGTACAGTGCACTGGCACAGCCAACAGCTTGGCAAGTGTGCTAAATTTATACCAGCCTTGTTAAGATAGAAAACTGACTGAGCCCTCTGGGTAATATAATGACTACACTTAAAGCCCTTTTGTGGCTTCCCAGCTCAGACAGACCAGATAAAGACCCACTGCCACTAGATGAATAATTCCAGTCATCCTAATGTAAAAGCATAGCAAAGGAGTGTCTAGAGTGAAATGCGACCACAAGCAAACTTAAAAATATCAAATGCTACCACAAACAAACGTAAACATACAGATACAGCAGTGCTCTTTAAACAGTTTATAAAAGCATGATTATTCAATAAAGTACTTCGCTTTGTAGAAATGAGCCAAGGGACACTCAGTTGTGCAGAAGTTATAAAGACACTGAAAACAAGATAAGCTGATTAATAAGCCTTACAGCCAATAAAACTACATATAGGAAACTCAAGTGTTTCCCCAAATTAAACAGACCAGGCTACTACCCAGTGCACTAGATTAAAAATCCATTGACTTCTTGATGTAAAAATAGACAAATGCTTGCTGGAGATTAACACAGAAAAGTGCTTGGCAGAGTGAAAAGTATACTACTTTATCCAACAGCTAGCTAGATAATGAATTCAGATCAAGTAAATTAGTAGAACAGACAATGAGAGGCAAAATGCACTTTTTCAAAATAAGCATAATGAAAGGCAAATAACTAATTCCAGATATAAACAGCAGTGTAGAAAGGTAGGAGCTTGGAAAATCAATTTATAGTAAGGATGGGCAGTTTAAAATCACCATGTTTAAAAAGCAGATCAATGAAAGAGAGGGTGGGTGGGAAAGATAACTAGCACTGAATTACCAGCAGTGCTATACAGGCTTCGTATCTTCTCAGAAAAGACAAAGAACCAGAAATTCACTGTGTATTTAAGTATCACTTAAGAAACATTTTAGCCAATGGAAAAAAAAACGTGAGATGTGCAGCCTAGATAATTTTAGTGTCTAGCTTTCACATAGAACAAAAACACCAGACCAGACAGATTTCTGAAAACAGACAACAAAATGGAGCAGTTAAAACAGAAAGCAGCTATGTCTCTATTTTATTACTTTTCACTATAGCCTTCCATGTAATTTATTACCCTGATATGCTTATTCTACAAGACTGCATCAGAACCTTCAGGCCCTGCTGGTGAAAAAAGAATCACGCCACCTCTCTTTCCTCTCCTCACTTTGTTATTCATTGCTATGCATGGGTATTCCTGCTACTGTAACAAATGCACTTCCCTAATCTTTATCTAAGTTTCTTGTATTTTGGCCACTTAAATGTTTGAACATTTTAATTTCTGAAAAATCTGCTTGTTTAATGTGGTGTGAGCACCCTCATACATTGCAAAAGGTAATGTTAATGTGTGTAGTCTTACTGCTACCTTCAGTTACCTTTAACTCTATTTACTTACCTATGTATTGGTCTCCCCCTTTCCCCGACAAAAGTATGTTGAGTTGAGTCCCTGGGCTGCAACATAACTCCTTTGGCCATAATATATAAGCTTACATTCAGCACAAGTTAATTCTCTTGCTTTGTACTGTGACACAGAAAAAGAACAGAGCTTTTTCAATTCCCCCAATCAACAGCCAGCACACCTGGACTCGATCCCCCACTAATGAATACAATCAATAAATGATGACATACTCATTGCTCTCAACATCTGTCCTCTAGAATCAGGAACAAACTCAGAAATAATCAGGGACATTTGGGGACACTTTGATAAGTTGAGAGAATAAGAGAATGTAAATTAACATACATTTTCAGAAGTAAAAGAAGTCTATAATAACTGTCATTATTTATTAAGTGCAATACATTGCCTTTTCCCTAAAAATATCTGTTTTACAGCCCAGTGCACCTCCAGGTGTTTCTGCAGTTACCTCTTACTGCGTCTCTAGGTATCAAATATTGATTGCTCATATTTGAATTAATATTTCCAAAACCATGCTACATACAAGATATCAGAATATTTTATCTGGAAGCATAACATGATGGCAAACACAATTGTATTGATATTTGACCTCTGTCAATGAGTATTTGTTAGAACTGTAAGGTGATACTTTTGTTTTTTTAAAGGCTCACGCCACACCCACTGGGAGTTAAAGGTACATACTCAAAAGAGCTATACTGGAGGGAATGAGTTAAGACTGACAGAGGAAAAACATTTGAGCCAAAATGAAGGACAGCCCTGAAAAAGAGAAACTATGGTGGGGTATGGGTATTCTCCACATGTATTCTGGATAATTTGCCAAACATCTATTTTCAGATCCCAAAAGTCTTCATACATAAAGCATGCCAACCTGTTTTGTTTATAAACAAACTCATAATGTCTCACATTTAACTACCAGGCATAAAACTATATATTGGCTGTTTTACAAGAATTTAACAAGGAACATATAGGACAAAATAAACAGCACCTTAAGTCAAATGAAAAATGTAAAGCTTATTTTGTTCTTTACCTCTTTTCTGTATTCCTTGATCTTTCACCTCACCATGTGACAACTTGCACAGAGGCTAAGGTTAAGAGATCAGTGTCCCTCTCGCCTCTGACCTGAGAAAGATCATCCCCAACCATGTATTTGGTAAGATCTTTATTTTTACAATGCTCTTAAAAATGTGGAACATTATTATTGTTATACAAAATTCCCAGCAATATGAACATGTCTAGCAAAGAATAAAAGCCATAATCAGCAAGTAAGTGAAGCATTAAAATCATAATCCCATAAGTTCTAAAGAATCTATATTTATGTCTAAATGATAGACAAATCAATGCATTTGATACACAGTTCAGTATCTTTCTTTCTAATATGGACTACTGGCTTTACCTATTCCATGAGCCATAGTTACAACTTGTATATCAATTCAACTACAGATAATAAAACAATCCCTATTTTGCAGACACTTTTGAGTATTCCTCTCTTTCCATTTCTGGGGAGTTCTGTGTCTGTTAGAAATTGGTTATATAGCCCCAAGATTGAGTCTCTAATGTCTACCTCAAGTGTGCCAGCAGCACTCACCTTTGTAACTGAATCAGATCTCCTGTCTTTCCTCCACTAATTTTATCATATCAAGTACTCCATTGCCTCATGACCTGTTCTGTACCTATATTGCTCTCAGTGGTTTCCGCTTTATTTTTACTAACAGGTATGTCTTCTAATGTCAAATTTGACTGAGTTTCTGGCTGTGTCCTGTTACTGCCAATATCTGCTAATTCATTCCACTCAATATTTATATTGGTTCTATATGTTCTTTCTTGTGTGTTTCTATTATCCATTGAGTTCAGTAACCTCTGGCTTTTTCCAGATAGTTTATTGTCTTGATATTTATGATATCTCCATCTTGCTGTGCTTTTTTTTTTCTTATTGATTGGGCTCAGCGTGCAGTCACCATTTTCAGGATGTTTTTGCTTCCTGTTCCATTTTGTTGTATGTAGTATTATGTCCCAAACTTTTCCTTGAGCATTTATCTCTTTTTTTTTTCCTCCTCTTCTTTATACAACTGCCATGTATCTGTAATAACTTTGAATCTCCTCACTTATTTCCATGCTGCTGTCATTAATGTAGCTGGATAAATGACTAGGGCAGGGAAGCATTGTTCAACTAGTTTCCCCCTGAGAAAGTTTGCTTTCTTGAGATTTTGATACAAGTTTGCAGAAAAGTACCTCACAAATTGAGTTTGGCTTTGCTACCAAAGAAGCCCTCTGTGTTTTCTGTTGTAGTGTATAAGCCAATTCCTTGTTGGGAAGGAGTTGAGGGCCATAAGAACATCTTAGATGGAAACTCCTCTTGGATCATACTTTCCAGAAATTCTTGTAATTTTCGAGTAGCCACATTTTCAGATACAACAATAATTTGCGCATTACATCCCCAGCTTCTGTTTTCTAAATCATCCACTTCCAGCTGTATCATGTATTTTATTTTCCTCCCTAGCTATTGTTGTCTACCTGGCTCTTTGGTTATCACTTTTTTTGGTTGTTTATCTGCTCTCCTCTAAAGTAGTAGCAATCTGAACGATGCTCAAACAGCAAGATCAACTTTTCTTCTAAATCTGCTTCCTTAAATTAAGCAAGCAGTACATTTCCCTTCATACCTCTCAACTACTATGACATAGCACTAGGATGTTAGCCCTTACATTTATCCTTGTTCTTCTTACACTTACCAATGTTCCTCATAAAGTCAGATACATTTATAGATACATACCTCTTTAATGAATGCACTAAGTCTATACAATGATTCCTTATCACTAGCATAGTGTTTACAGCAGAAAGCCCTTCTACATTGAAAAATAAAAAAGTGATCCTCTTTCTAACATTGGGCTATGATTTTAAACATCACTGCTATGATTTTTAATGTTCAAAGGTTGAGAGGTAAGTTATTATTTGATTTTATGGCCCTACCATTTTGCATTTAATTTCTACATGCATTACAGCAACACCATTGCATCAGAAGGGAAACAGATTAAACTAAGCAGCCATATCTTCTCACACCTAGCCATGAACTCCAAGGACATCTTTATTGCCAAATGATGCTTTGCTACAGTTTTTTGCATTTCACTTGAGATTGCTTTTGATGTACTAGATATGTACATTTTTCAGCCTTTGTTGCAGCTCTTTAGTGTCAATGCCTGAGCAGATAATAGAGCTCAGCAACTTGGACAACCACACTTTTAGGATATCGGCCTGGAGGTCTGCATAGTCAAAGCTGAGGAAGAGAAGGCCCACTAAAGAACCATGTGCTACCACACAAGCTGTGATTTTACATTCAAACAGGGTTTAAACAACATTCACAACGTGAGATCTGTTGGACAGCCAATTTTCAATCCGATAGGCAGAACAGGGATTTATGTTAAGCTTATCTAATTTTTGTGTGACACTAGCATGTGGGGATAGTTAGTGTCAAAACACGGCCAGACCAAAATAAGCATTATGCATTGAGTGACCATTATACACAGCCTCTGTAACTTTTTCTAAGAAGTTTACTAGGTTCAGAAAATAAATAAATAAATAAATAAAATAAATAAATAGGTCCAGATGAGTGAAGCTGTCTGTGCCCACTTTAATAAATTCTCTTATTGTATGTCCCGCAGCTTTGCATAAAAATCTAGACAGGCTGATAAACCTATAATTACTTGGGTCTGAAGACTAAATATCATTATGCAGGGGAGTCACAGTGGCTGTTCTCCAGGCATCAAGCATAAACCCTGTGGGTAGGGTGGATTTGAACAGTGTAAGCAGAAGCTAGGTTAGTGTATAAATGGTGTAATGAGAATGTAGTTTGGTATGTTGTCTGTTTTAATGGAAGTATTATTTCCAGCCTTTGACAGGAATTCTGAGACTTGATCCAAAGTGATTTCAGGATAAATTAAATATTTAGGGATAGCAGAAAAGCAGCAATGTGGGTAGATGGAGTAAAGCTAGCACTAAATCTGTCTGCTACTATATTGGCTGTATCCTTGGGATTGGAATGGGTGATACTTTTATGGATGAGCTCAATGCATTGTTGGACATTATTCCTTAACTTCCTGACATTAATGACATAAGATTTCTAGTTTCCTTTGGCATCTATAGTGACCTTAAGCTCGTACTCCGATTTACATTTTCTAATAATGATCTTATGTTCCTTGTGGGCATGCTTCAAAGCAGTCTTTCGGAGGGGGGATTTCTTCAATTTTTCATTATATTTGTATACAGTTTTAATACAGTAGTTCCATCAAAGTAGGTTATTCCTGAGTTTGTCATTACACTTAGAGTCGACAGGTACTGACTTTTGTATGCAGCTGTTTAGGAAATAGTAATAGTCAGTGTTGAATGTTGCAGCCCTCTTTCTTAGATCCATCTGTAGGGAAAAGTTTTGACTTTTATCTAGATCTTATACAAGCTGAATTAAATATACCTTGGTGAAGTCCCCAAAGACAACCTCGTTTGACACTGATGTAACGCAATGAAGTTTGATGGAGAAGATGACTTATCCCTGGTTAGATTTAACCAGGGATGTGGAGGTGTGAGGTGAGCAGGGTGCTAAGTTTGTAAGGACTAGATCAAATATACTATAACCTTTGAGTGGGTAGTTTTGCTATTTTCTCCCTTGCAATAGTATTAATGATGTCTAGCAAATGCAGAGTATATCTACTTTTGGAGGTGTAAGTGTGTAAGAAAATATTCAGGTTATTGAAGTCCCTTAGAAATGAGACATTTGTTTTGATATTTATCCCCCTGTGGTGTTAAAGTAGCATTTGTGATCTATGGGGTACAATGACGGGAGTCTATAGTCAGCCAAGTAACAGCTGAATTTGTTAATGGTGATTTAGATTTCTAGGACCTTCAGATTAGGTTTGTAGTTAATTTGATATGATGCAGTGGTGTTCCTGACAAATATAGATACTCTTGTAGAGTTGCCAAAAGGCCTGAAGTTGTGATAGGTGCTAAACACAGGTACTGAGAGAGAGTGCTCTCTTTGTACTGAAACCTTGTCTTAGTAGTTACATTAATATGAATATGCTTGAGTTGAAGGAGAGACACAGTTTCTGGCATCTTTCTTTTTAGAGCCCCTAGTGGTGAGTAGCATCAGCTTGATGTCCAAATTTGAGTTTCTGTTTACTGTGCTAGAATGCCCAGTAGAGGAGCTTTGACTAAAAAAGGCACTACTGGGATGTCAGAAGGTTTAGCCATTTCCAGAGCAATGGTATGAGACGAGTATACCTTACATTACTGAGACCGGAAGTCTTATCGACCATCTCATCCCACGGCAATGCATACTGAATCCTCATAAAATAACACCATTTTAGCCAAATGTTAAAGCCAACTACCTTTTCTTGGAATTTTGTCATCCTTCTGTGATTGCAAGATTTTTATTTTTACATGACATTTGTTTACCAGGAAAGTTCAACTGAGATGATATCCAATTTTTACCAGAGGTCCAGGGGGAAAGCTCCACATTACATAATATGGTTACAGTTAAATAATGAATTATTACAAAACCTAATACACAAAGACAAACATATTAACAAAGTAAAAACAATTACAATTTCAGTTCATACAGTATGAACTTGTACATACAAAGTGAAAATATCTGGACAGAGATAAGTTGAAAACAGAACACTGTCAACAGTTAAAGAACGGACAACTTCAGTTACAGTTCATAGAGATGACATGATATATAGTGTGAGTACACAGTTTGGAACTCAGATAACTAGATGACATAGTCTAGGCTAAATTAAGTTTGTCATATATTTAAAAATTAGAGTGGCTATGTCCAAAGAGAAGGAATTAGCAAAACGTATGCCAGGGTGTGGAAGTAAGGGGCTAGTTCAGCCATGGGTAGTACAGGAGCAGAGTCTTATTCAGGTGGGCTTTCTGTAAGAGTTTGAAGTTGGAGATGCTAGTGCTAGATGTAATTTGCAGTTGGATAGCATTCCAGTTTTAATGACTATGACTAGAGACTTTGGCCTGAGGATCTGTGTGGTTTATACATGCTGAGAAAAAGCTATTCATTAGACTGACATAGTGTTTTAGGGTGTTAAGAATGGAGAATACGATTAAAAGCAGGGTGGTCATGGGCTTTGTGAATAATGCTGTGAGTTGAGACAAGCTTCATGTAATCAAGTGGTGAGGCAGTTTGAGCCAATTCAATGCCTTATGGGCAGTAGAGTGGCGGATGTGCAATTGTTTGTTTGTAACAAATTTTCAACCTTATTACAGCATGCTTCCGGGATATTTTTATCTGTAGCCTAAAGGTTAATTGGGATAGGTGCTAAGAAAGTTTTTATACCTGTAAAGCATTCCTAAGTTTTGCAAAATCTTTTTTATGTTATTTTGAACATGCGGGTCAAATTTAAGGTTAAAATCTATAATCACTTCACGAAGTTTTATGGGTGACTACTTCAATTTCAGTTTTCTTTTATAAAAATGTTTTAAAATTCATTTTCTCAGGCATGTGTGATTTGGAGAAAACAGCAGTAACTTTATTTTTTTTTTAGGATTGAGCAGTAGCTGAGCATTTTGGAGGCATTTCTCAATTGAGGAAACAGCTTCTTGAGTAATATGGAAGATCTGAGGCAGAGTATTAGATGCAATTAGAAGTGTGGAATCAGCATACTGCATAAGAGAGACCAGACCTGCAGGAATAGAGCCTTGGGCTACACCAGTGCAGGCATGCAGATAGGGGTCCAAATGGAGAGATGAAAAGTCAGCAAGCAAGGGAGAGTACTAGTGCTGAAAGGGAATTCATCCTCAAGTCTTGGTGAGTACCTTCATGAGGTGGTCCCTGTTTTTCACAAAATCTCACCAAGGTGACACTGATATATAGACTATATTTATATAGCATATATCATGAACAGAAGTAGGTTAACAATTAAAAAAGATAGCTGGGTGCACAAGACTCAGGATAAAAAAGTGCCCAATCCTGGTAGGCATACTGGTGCCAGGACTGGAAAAGACGATGGTGTAGAATCCTCAAAATACAGAAACATTCCCACAATGGGGCCAGGCCAGGCCCAGGGTGGAGGATGGCCCCCCTGTTGTAGAAGGAAGTAGTAGTCCACAAAAATCACAACTGGTAGGCCAAAGAAGAGCCATAAAGAAAATAAAGTGGACTATTGAGGATAAGAAAGAAATTATGTATTGTTACTATTATGCAAAAAAAACCCAGAATTTCCAGACACGAGATATACAAAACAATTAAGAGAGAAATTAGAGGAAAGAAAAATACTCCCATGAGAAAAACTGTCAGAAACTTCAAATAAAAAATTGTATTCATTAATACAACAGATTTGTGAAAAACAGTATACAGATCAAGAAACATTGAGCTGTTTAGAAAAAGAAGCAGCTGAGAAAGTGTGAAAATATAAACAACAAAACCTAGAGATTTTTGAAAAGTACAAAAAAGAAATATGGACATGGGAAAGAAAGAGATAGCTGATATGATGAAATATTTATGCAAATGAGAAAGCCAAATTAATCAATATAAAGAAAGCAGCCCCAAAGATATCGGAAGAGAAATACAGGCAAAGGCACCCAGATATGGAAAATTCCAAAATAAAGAAAATAATTTCTGAAAGATGTAGAAAAGAAAATTAGTAAAGCAGAAGTTAAAAAAAACCAGAAGGTGAAGTTATGGAGTGCCTGTGAAGTGAAGGATTTGGTGTAGAAGGTCTAACACAGGTTACATCACAGCATGATCGAGTGAGTCCACAAAGTATGGAGAAGCAAAAAGATTAGGAGACATCTGAAGAAGAAATATGGACATGAGAAAGAAAAAGAGATTTAATATGGTGTAATATTTATGTAAACGAGAAAGCACAACTAACCAATACAAAAAGAGCAGCACCAAGGATATTTGAAGAGAAATACAGGCAAAGGCATCTGGACATGGAAAACTTTACAATACAAAAAAATAAGAAGATAAAGAGGAAAAGTAGAAAAGGAGATTAGCAATGGAAAAGTTAAAGAAATAGAAACTGAGGTTATGGAGTGCTTGCAAAGTGAAGAATTCAGTGTAGAAAATCTAATTCAGAAAACGCCACAAGGGTAGAGCAATGGATATCCAAATTAAGGGGATATCAGTGGAATGGGAAGCAATTGGTCAGGTGCTATATGAAGATATTTTGGAGCCTTCCACAGGAAACCAGTATAAACATTTACTTGAAGCTGGACAACAAGAGAATGAACAGGAAATTGTGGAAACTGTGATGTAGTCAATGTTGAGGGGTGATTAAAAACAAAAACCTCGGTCACTCACGGCAGGTAAATAAAATGTATAATTATTGTTAAAAGGACCAAAAGTAAGTGCTTCTCAGTTCAGCATAACCGCTACATCAGACTTCAGTTGCTAACTGGAAGCATACCATTTATATAGGCACAATCAAGCTAGCATAATTAAAATAATTAAAAGCAATTAAGAATAAAAACCACAGAGACCTCCAGAGTACATATATATATATATATATATATATATATATATATATATATATATATATATATATATATGTATATAGATATATATATATATATATCTATATACATATATATATATATATATATATATATATATATATATATATATATATACAATTATGTCTGTGTGAATCCACACATCAGAAACCTAATGTTTCAAGCATCTAGATTTTAGAAAAGGTTTTAATGAAACTTTACTATTTAGACCAGGGGGCTTATCAGCCTGTAAACGTATAATCTATTTTTGTTCTATTTCTTCAGTTTTATTACAAAAATCTCCACCTCTGTTATTTACACCTGTATGCTCAATGACAAAAAATGGAACTCATGGTCTAACCCTTCTCTCAAAACATGCTGTGCAAGTGCATTAGTTACTTTGCTGTTACGCTTGTCCCTGTGATATTCAAGGATTCTATCCTTCAACATTTGATTAGTTTTTTTCCTATATAGACTGCAAAACAAACTTTCCAGAAACAAAAATAAACCATGTTCTTAGTTCTGCAATCAGCATAATATTTAAAATCAATCTTAAACTTCATAGAGGGATGTTCAAAGTGATTACCTATATAAATATGCTTACATGCAGAGCAGTTTCTACATGGATAAGTCCCTGTCCTATTGGATAACATTACAGTATGTTTATTAGATTTGTAGCATAGTTGTTTTTTTAAAGATCAATTATTCTTTAAGGAAAAAAGGGGGGGTATCATGAATTACATCCTATGGGTTATCAAACCTGATAAAGGTGTGGGGGGGGGGGCTGTACTCATGAGTTTGATCATTTACAAAGCCAAAATGATAGAAATTCTGAATTATCCCAATAAATACATTAGAGTATCCAGAAATGAAATTACAATAGCTCAACAATGAATACATTTAACATTGAATGTATTGTTATTAGAAGGTTTAATAGATCTAAGTACACGCACTTTTTTATACAATGACAGGCCATGGGTACCATCCATATTTGGAATACCAAAGGTGCACAAGAATATGCTGGATCCACCTTTAAGGCCCATTGTTTTAGCTGAAGTCTCTATTACAGCACCCTTGGCTAGGTATTTGGACATAAAGTTGAAAGCAATCCCAAGGGACGATAGTCATGTTTTGAAAGAGTCCTGGCATTTCTTGCGATGTCTAAAAATAACTTGTATTATGACCATGTGTTATTTGGAACAATTGACATTGTGGATCTTTTTGGTTGCATACCCCACAATGTGGGGGTAAGATGGTTCGAAGAAGCAATTAGTGAGTTTTCAGGCCTGAGTTTTAATGAATTTTATGTGTGCTTAACTTTGATGGAAATTGTTTTAAGGAACAATTTTGTATTCTTTGAAGGAGAATTTTTCTAACAAACTAGTGGTATTGCTATGGGAGCTAGGTGTACTCCCATATACACCAATATTGTGCTGATGGTTGGGAATGTAAATTTATTCTGAATTCACCATTTAAGGACTCATGGGTGCTTTATAAATGTTTCCTTGATGACATAGTTATTTTTTGGGTGGACACTGAACCCAGATTTTATGAATTTATTTATTATATTGCCAATACCACCATTTTTTTTTTTAATTTACCAGTAAGGTTAGTCATGTGAAATTGGAATATTTGGACATGGCTATTAGCAAGAGCAATGGTTGTTATAAATCTGAGGTGTTTAGGAAGGACATGTACTCAAATTCCTTCCTTCATTTTCACAGTCCCCACCCATTAACATAAAAAAGATGAGTTTAAAGGGTCAGTTTGTCAGGATCAGTAGGATGACCTCTGATGAAGTTGATTTTGAAGTGCAATGTCATTTATTAATCAACATGTTTAAAGATAGGGGCTATCCAGTCCACCTGATAGATGAGATATATAATGAGGAGAAACAGGGACATATTAACAAGTTTACCCCAATTATAGGTAAAGTGTTTACCACAAGAGCTGAGAATTTAGACACTAGTTTGCCCAGCAATTTTGAACTAGCCTTTGTAACTGAATTCAATGGGGATGTCTATGTTCTTAGGAAGGGACAGAATTTGAAGGAACTGATGGAACATAAAACTCACAACATTCAAAATGTCGAGTGTTCTAATATCGAAGCCTACCAATGAAAAATACCAAACATCGAACATTCAGAACAGCAAATTTTTTCCTAGGGAAACAATTTGCTGTTCCAAAACACATACAACACAAACACACCAAACAAACAGCAATCCACACACATACATCTAAAATCTTACACCTAACCCTACACTAAACTATACACACACCACTAACTATCCACTTACCTTAACCCAAACCCTAACCCTAAGGTCTGTCACTATCGCACACTCACCTCACCTGCGCCCTAACCCTAACTCACCTAACCCACCCAAACCCTCATGTCCACACAATCGCACACATACCTAACCCGCGCCCTAACCCTAACTCACCTAACCCACCCTAACCCTCATGTCCACACAATCACACACATACCTAACCCGCACTCAATCGCACACTTACCTGAACCCGACCCGTAACTTTCCAACAGAGCGCTGAAAATACTGAAGCAACAGAAACGGACAACCGAATTCTTTCCCTAGGAAAGAATTTGGTTTTCTGCTTCTTTGATATTTTCAGTGTTCACTGAAAATGGGTCAATATTAGAACACTTGACATTTTAAATGTTCACTGTTCTAATATAGACCCCATTTAACCAAGTTTTTTTTTATTTTGGCTTGATATATATACACATATACAGATATATACATATACAGACACACACACACACACACACACACACACACACACACACACACACACACACACACACACACACACACACACACATACATACAATTCAGGTCAGTACTTCCCATTCTTCTGAAATATACCCTATAATGGTGCCTCTCAAAAAAGGCAGTCAGTGTTTCTTGTTGGCATATAGTTTTGAATCTGTTTCTGCAAAATGATGATGCTCTGTACACTGCATTTCTATCACAGCTACCCACTCATCATTGCTGTTCGATGCCCATTACACATTGATTCTGAGATGTCATTTTAGAAACCTCTGTCCTTTTTTGCTGTTCTAGTATAAGGATTTTTTGGTAACATTGCACTGATCTAAAAAATATTTTACTAGATCCAAAAAAAGTGTATCAGTCAACCACAATAAATTACTTTAGAGTTGCTGATCCAGTGGCAATAGCCTAATATAACGTCCTACAGCCAGTTATGCAATGGATGGTAAATGACAGAAACCTGAAATGGAACTGCTTCTCCAGAGTACATTTGTTAGACCAATTGATTCAGAAACACGTCACAATGGCTAGATGTTATTTAATAACATCTGAAAGTTAAGGCAATATGTATATCTATATAACTATATATAAATATATCAATATATATATATGCTAATATACCAGACATAGACAATGAAGAAGTCACCCTTGCAAGGCTAAAACTGAACCCCAAGAAACACATAAATATTATAGGCTGCTATTGTCCACCCAGCGGTAATATTGCCAGTATGGAAACCCTGCTAGAATGGATCTCAAACACCCTTCCTCAAGAAAATATTTTGTTAGGAGACTTTAACATAGACTGGCACAACTGCACTGGGTATAATCCATTCACCCACATTAACCACCATAGGTTTACACAGCTTATCACATCCCCTACTACAATGGATAAAACCTCAAAACTTCAGTTAATTTTGGACTGTATTCTTATATCTGATCCCTCACTTGCATCTCAAGCAGCCTGCCTCCCAATAGCCTTAGCAACTATCAACCTACCTTCCTTCTAAGGAATAGAACTCACCAAATTCACCAGACGACCTTTAGAGTAGTGAGGAGCAAAATGAACTTCAAACCAGAAGACTTTACAAATGCCCTAAAATGCTACAATTGGAAACCACTAACACAACTATCTCTAGATGGGGCAGTCCACTACTTTAGCTCAACCTTCCTACAAATATTAAACCATCATGCACCCACCAGAAACGTTAGAATAAAAGAAAAGTATGCCTTTTTGCTATGCAAGGTAACTAAATCCATTCTTAAATACAGGGACAAAGCATGGAGGCAGTTTCATAAAAACAGAACCCAATCATCAAAACAAAACTACTCAGAACTCTGCAATAAAGCCAAAAAGCTCATTAAACTACACAAAATCAACTACTACCAAAATCTCCAGGAAAAATATACTCACAGCCCTCAAAAATTCTGGGCCACTGTAAACTCTGTACTTCAACCAGGGAAATTCAGTTCAATAAATATTTCACTGAAACAGCTAAGGCCCTATCAGAATCCAAGTGTAACAGTAGCTGTCCCGTCCTACCAACCCCACAACATTACACAAAACACACAGGATAATACATCCCACTTTACCTTGCACCCAGTGTCAACTAAATTCATTTTAAAACTCCTTCACAAGCTTAAACTAGCCACCCTGACCAAAGATAATTTACCAGCTGAATTCCTACAGCTGGCTGCAGAGGCTATAGCCTACACTGTTGCTATTCTAATTAATAAATCAATATTAGAGTGTAAAGTACCTACTATATGCAAGATCCCCCACATAATACCACTGCACAAGGGTGGCAACTCCCTAAAATTCAATAATTACCGACCAACTGCTATTCTAACACCCTTATCAAAAATACTAGAAAGAGTCGTTGACACCCAACGAATGGACTACCTTCTAAAAAACAATCTTCTATCTAAACATCAGCATGGCTTTAGACCCTTCCACAGCACCACCACAGCTCTAATGTCCTTTTCCAAAACAGTCAACCAACACAGAAACAAGGAACAACTAGTTTCTGCCATTTTTTAGATCTGTCCAAAGCTTTCGATATGGTCAACCATAATAGACTCCTCAGTACACTATCCTCCCTAAACATCACCACCCTCTCTATCACATGGTTTAAAAGCTACCTATCAGAATGCCAACAAGCAATAAGATGGCAGAGCTAATTCTCCCCTCGCCTACCAGTATCCTTAGGAGTCCCTCAAGGCTCCCTACTGGGCCCACTACTCTTCTCTCGTTTCACCAATCAGCTCTCATCCTCTATTCCCAATGCCTCAGTAGTACAATATGCTGATGACACCACCCTCATATGTTCAGCTCACATACTAGCAGACCTTCACTCCCTAACCCAAAACTGCTTCTCATTAGCTGAGACCTGG